>NC_143479.1:32122020-32466340 GCF_027475165.1 Benincasa hispida
GTTCAAAAGATAATCTTGCTCTCGCGAGAGTCGGCCCACTCTTTTCTTTTATGCCTCCGGGTTCTCTCTCAAGTTGCCCTGAGCGATCTTCTGGCGTCTCGGCTCTTCTCTTGCTCCGCCTTAAAATAAAAAGGGAAACTATGGACAAGGCTAAACTATGAGAAAATTCTCTAAGTGTTCCAACTCTTTTTCGGAAGGTTGCCTTCGGTATTTATAGAGCCAGACGGCTTCTCTCTTATGATTGCACGGATGGGATGGCTTGAATTCTCTGACTGATGCACCAGATATTTGTCACCGAAAAGCTGAGTGTAATTGTTATCATTAGTGGCTTGTCAACTTAATTCGGATTCGACCGTCATCAGCTTTCTGTCCCATTGTGATTAATTATGCCTTTCACCAAATGCGCCCACCAAGTTGCGGCGACTCTATGCGGAAATCCTTCTTGAGCAGATGTTTGCGAACACAAATCACCGCAAAGCCTTACGTTGATGCTGCGCCCGATCGTTGATTTCTTGTGATGGCGCTTTTCGCCTTGCGTCAATGCATATTCTGCATAAAAATACAAAAATTAACTGTTTCTATGCGATGGATGCATGCGACCGCAATGTTATAAACTTAATGCTTTTTGGACGCAATCTAACATATTTTATCAACGCAAACCTTCATTGTTTAATAACTTAGCACTGTAATAAAGTACATTTCTGCCCGTTATCAATGCACCCAGGGCATCACGATACGGAGTATGGATCTCACAATGTAAATTTTACGAAGAACGTGAAAGTAAATGTATATCAAATATACTTTTTCCCCACTAAATATTTTACAAACTAAAGTTCTTTACTTAGTTAAACTTAGGCTAAGTTATTAATCTAAGTGATGATTATTTGACCCAACATTAAATTTATATTGGATATTTTAATAAATATTCAAAGGATCCTTTTCCTGAACCCGTACAAGTTTTTGTGGGTCTTAGTGAACGGATTTGTCTAGAAATATATGTACCCATACTTTTCCGCCACGTCATGCATTTCCCGTCATTGCCCTTCTTCTCGCTTCAATTTGTCTAGATGTGATCCAAGAAGGTTCAAGTGCATGAATAGCATATCTACTGAAGCAAATATGATTGTCTCGATAAGATATTCCGTTCATTCTTCCCGGTGTTTACGAATGTGTGTGTACATACATATATATATCTCTTGAAAAATATAGGGATATATATTAATGATATTCCTTCTTAAGAAAAAGAAAAAGAAAGAAACATATTCCTTCTATTTTTTATTTTTTATTTTTTTAAAAAACAATTTTTTTTTCAAAAAGAAAAAAGAAAAAAAGAAAAAAAAAAAGAGGCTTTGGAGGTTAAATATGGGGTATTCAATGCTCTATTTTTGTTATGTTCTTGGAGGATATATGCATTTGTGATTTGTTAAAAAATAAACGATATATGCTTTGTTTTGGTAATTACTACCTTAAGTTTGGAATATCTCTTTACCAAAAAAAAAAAAAAAAAATGGTGCGACTTTTCTTAATGGTCGAATGGTATATTTTATTGAGTAGACGTATCTTTGACTTGATTTATGTAATATTAAAATCTTCTACCTATTCGAAACCTTAAAATAAATAAATATTTTCAAAAGTATTTTTGACACTTTCTGCAACCATCCCTAAATAATAAGAGTCAGTGAGAATCCATGAGTAATAAAATATTCCAAAATTTAAACTTATTAATAATAATATACGTTTTAAAACTTGATTGAAATTTATTTTCCACAGAGACGAACTTGCCTTTCTTTAATCAAAACGTGGTTTTTATTTATTTATTTATTTTTAATTTTGTGATCATTCATTTCCTTCTTCCATCGTTTTTTTCCCTTCCTAATTTGTTTCCTCTCCTATGTAAACCACATATATATTTTCTTACTTTTACATAATAAGCACTTATAATATTTTTTTATTTTTACATAATAAGCACTTATAATATTGTTTATTTTCATCCATTTATGGTAGCATATAAAAACGAGGGGACAATCTTCTATTGACATGCGATATTGAGAGACCAAGGACCAATCTAAGAAATATAATAGTGTGAATCAAGGGTTGACATCGTAATCATTAGTGTTAGAACTAGCACCATTGATTTGCATCTATGTTTTTGTGATAAAAGGCACATCTTTGACGTAATGGTGAGCCTTGTTATGTACAACTGAGCGTTTAGCCTCTACTCCAATTTTTTCCTCACGAGCACATGATGCTCTATGTCAAGGACTAGGTAGAGGTGCGATAGGATGTCATACATATGATATAGTTGCTCGATGTGCTGTTCGCTACTGTCACATAGGCTAAGGATTCATAGATCTTCTGGGAGATCATTGTAGCTAAAGCATGTCTTCTACAAATGATAAAATGAATTAGATAATATTTATAATAATTGTAGTAATATATTGTAGAAAATTTAAATTTAAAGAAATACAACCTAGTAATATTCTAATAAACTACATGTAACTTGGAGTCATATCTTCACGATTTGCATCAACTAGTAAACATCGACATCAACAAATTTTATTTGAGAATGTCATCGCACTTCATAAAGTGCAAGTTAGTAATGTCAGTCTTGACTTCGTAGATCTATGTCATGGAGTTTCGATTCTGTGTTACACAATCCTAGGACAACTTGTTTCTAAAAAATAAATTGTAAACAGATTATTAGGTAGATTTACCTCAACAATATGAAAACATACGAGTAGGCCACCTATCCATAAGTCCATCACCATATCTAATATAATAAGGAAAAGCCATCATCACACATGCATGCACGCTTGCACATATGTACAAGCACACATGCGTACATATACACACACGATCATGCTCACACACACATAATGCCCCCACGCACCATTCTTTTGCAATATTTATACCTAAACATATGTCAATTCAACTACTTCATTTGCATCGTAAGCCTTGAAATTTTGATGCTGGTCAAGGTCGCTTAATCTAGATGCAATTAATGGAATGAGCGTCAATGACCACCCTGTGTAACAATCGACACATACTTGGTAAGTTGGAATATATTGTTCCTAGAACAAGCTCGACATCAAATGGTAAGACAATTAATACTGCTATGTCTTTAGAGTGATACTACACTCCCTTCTAGTCATATAAAATTTATGTGTCTCTAGCATCCATGTCTTCACCAGTGTGGTGACGAAGTGTCCGTCCAACTAAATGAATCATAGTCTAGTCATCCCATAACATCTTAGCATACAAACTACTAGCATTATAAGACGATGTAGTGGAATGTTGAGATGAACAACTACCTCTCAGTGTTTACAATGTAGCTCTCTCACATTTTGATCTTTAAGGGGCTATCGCTAAGAAAGAAGAGGAAATTAGGCTCTTTTATAAAGGGGTCAAGGCTAACTAGAGATTTAAAGTGACTTGCGAAAGGAGTCTTGATGAATTGCTCCATGATGAAGAAGAGAGCTATTGGAGAGCTCTCTTAAGGGAAAATTGGCTAAGTTGGGGAGATCACAATACCAAAGATGTTGGGATTGATGTCCTAATTCTCCCGGAGTCTCGTTGTTTTGTAAAGATACACATTGTTCAGTGAATAAAATAAGTGTTATTTAATTCTGGCATTTATTCATATTCAATAAATAAAGCTCCTTGGTTATATTATGTGAACTTAAGTATGTATATGTGATATACAAATAGATCATGCCTTAAGTGATAACCTAAAATTGGTCTGTAGTATAAGGATTAAAGTGGGATACTTGATCCTTGTGACACTACGGATATGGCTCACTTTGTAGAGATTTGCAAGTGTTGTAAACTACTACAGATGGTAGATCCTGACAATTCATGTGGAGACATGCAAGCGGAGGTGTCCTATACAAACATTTTGTATAAGACCGAACCACAAGATGATTCGTCCCCATATATAAGGTCGTTGATACTGGAGACTTGCATCTCACCTAAACGACCATAGGTGACACGACATCAATCCTGAGTGTTTTGTGAACTCTTGTCTTTGAGGGCAGTCCTTTGATTAGTATGGGTGAGAGTGGCCAGATTGCCAACTCAACATGCCTAACTTTTTGGGGACTTGTCTGACCTGGGAGCTAGGAACTCAATCCACAAGATGGAATTCACTCCTTTCCTGAAGCAGGGATAAGTAGAGAGATTGCTCCCTTAAGGGCTGATTCTGGGGCTTAAATATAGTGGTCATAGCTTCTCTTTGGAATAGAAGACTCAGTCATAGTAAGACTATGATTTATATTCATTAGAGGGATTAGTGGTACTTAAGGAGACAGATGTAACTACAGGAGCATAACGGTTATTGGCCCAACTGTATGGTAGATCCCGTGACTAAAGAGTTTAGTCAGTTATTCACATACTATTGGAGCTTCGGATCTACAGGTCCATGAGATCCCCTTGGTAGCCTGGATTTTATTGAGAATCAGTTCTTGGTGTTGATTTGAAATTTTCAAATTGACAAGAGCTATTTTGATTAAATATGATATAATCGGTATGATGTATAAGATACATCTAGTGGAGGATTGATGTAAATGAGATTTACATTAAGTACCATGGAATAGAAAAAGAACTATGATTTATATGTTTCATGAGATGAAACATTAAAACTATAGGTTATAAATATAGTATGATAAGTTGGTTATCATTTATGTTTATAATAATATTAATTATTGGATAATTAATATCTTTTCTTTTAAATAACCAAAGTAGTGGGTGGTTATTGGATCATGGTAACCGTGAGTTTAAAAGGAAAGTGGTTTCCTATTTTGAAAAGAAGTTTTACAAAAGTTTGAAAAGGAATTGAGTTTTCTCTCCGGAAAAAAAGAAACTCACGTTAGTCGTCAAGTAAATACAGATTTACTAAACGGTGGCTGGACGAGTTAAACGATCGTGCAGGTGCGAGCTAAACGATCGTGCAGTGTTTACTAAACGATCGCATATCTTTGCTAGACGATCGCTGGCCCAAGGCAAACAATCATGTAGAGTTTGTATGCGACAGACCGAGCTAGACGATAGAGCTAAACAATCAGGCATCGACCTATACGATAGGTTCTGACTTCTCCCATTTGCCCAGTCGTGTACGCGATCGTTGTTTCCTCCGTTCGTCTGCCTCATACCAAGTTTGAATAGAGCCCACCCTCTGGATTCTCATACCGAGAATACCAAGGTCACCTTGTTGGTGGTGTCAGACTCAACTCAACACCGTCGAGGTTTTCTAGAGGTCGTTCGTGGTGCTGTGGAGGTCGTTCATGTCGCTAAGGATGAGCGCGGTGTTCGTTCGTGTTGCGGAGGAGTTCGTGACCAAGGAGATCATTGAGGATGAGTGTGAAGTGTTCGTTGCGGTGTTGTGGTCGTGTAGATCGAGTATTTGTGGTCGCTATTGTTCGAGTGGCCGCGCAACGGAGCGTGGAGACGCTTCTGCCTATATGCATAGAGTTTGTCTTTCTATGCATTTGAATTTGTTCATGCTGTAATTTCTAGAAATATTTGTATAACCATTTGTCTGAAGTCGACTGTAAATGATTTGTTGATTCATGATTGTAATTTGGAATAGTCTTGCTTCCGCTGCTCACGGAAATCATCGCTTCCGATTTCTTTCATCATGAACTGCTCTATGATGAAGAAGAGGGCTATTGGAGAGCTCTCCCAAGGGAAAATTGGCTAAGTTGGGGAGATCACAATACCAAAGGTTCACTAAAGATCCTCTTTTAAGAGAAAGACAAATACGATATAGGCTTTTTGATTTAAATAGAATGTGGGTTGTGGGAGTGGATACTATTAGTGATATATAATTAAATTTACCTTTACCCATTAGTTTAAGCTTTTGAGTCAACTGGTGATTTAAGAGATACCATTAGAGGCACTGTATCTAGTTACTTCACAATGTTGTTTATCTCCTTAAACCCATGATTGAACGGCATTTGGAAGATTACTAGTTGCATTTATAGACATGTTTCTATAGTTTGGAATGGAGTGTGCTTTGGAGGAGATAAGTTTGATTGAAGCCCCTTGGTTAAATGGTGTGCAAGCTATGTTTTATCAAAGGGTTAAGCTTTCAGAATTTCGAAGTTTTCAAGTAGTTGTGCTGGCTAAATATAGTTGGAGGATTGTACAAAACTCCAATATTCTTTTGGCAAGAATTCTGAAGGGAAGGTACTTCTATAATGAGGAGTTTATGAAGGCGAAGGTGGGACATTATCCTTCGTCTACCTAGAGAAGCATCCTATGGGGGATGCAAGGACTTATTTGAAAAGGGGGTGAGGTGAGGGTCAGTAATCACAATCTCATTTCAATCATGGATGACCTGTGAATTCTAAATGAGGGGAATTTCAAGTTAACCTAGGTGGATAGCAGTGATAGAACCCAAATAATATAACAATAATCCACTAGGATCTTCCCCAAAATAATCAAAAAAATAAATTTTCTCCAAAACACCTCAATAAATCACAAAATAATCACAAAGCGGTCAACCAACAATGACAACAATAAACCACAAAATTCTAGAAGACTAAAAGCAAAGAGCGTATACAAATTATATGTGGAAAACCCTTTCGATATGAAGAGTAAAAACCACAGGACTTATAAGGAGTCCACCCTTGTCAACTTCTCTTATTATGATAAAATTAAGGGAAAAAGAACCTAAATCAGTCATACAAATGTTTACAATCCACTAATACTTTCATACATAAAAGATGAACACTTGAGAGATTAAAAGAATGAAAAGCACCCAGTTTTCTAGATTCTGTTCACCAGAGATTACGAACAAATCAGAGATTAAAACAAAGATCCAACCATTCAAAATGAGAACTTATGTGTCCATAATAGGCTGATCAAATTTCAGCACAATCCAATGGTTCAAACTACAATAGTCGATAACTTGTGGAAGTTATCGCTAAAAAACCGAACTGTTATCTTTCTTCTGATTTCCTGCTTCTTTTCCATTATTTTTTTTTTCCTTAGGTCATTTTCATATCACATAAAAGAAAACCTAGGACTTTCAAAATGGGCCAACCTAAAAAATTAGCCCCAATTGGGCTTACAAAACACAAGTTTAAAATAATGTCTTCCTTGTGCAACAAGTGGACTAGACACCCACAATAATCTCCCCCTCCAGCTCAACACGAGGAAGACTCAATCACATCCATGATCACTTGAGCCTCATCCTGGAAAGCTTACTACAAAAATCAATCTTGCTTCCCAGAACTTCCTTAGTTAACATATCTGCATTATTTTTATCAGTGTGGACCTTCTTCAGATTCAATCTCTTCTCTTCAATGACATCTCGAAGCCAATTATATCTAATGTCAATGTGTTTAGTATGAGCATGATACATTGGATTCTTGCTCAAATCCATAGCACTCTCATTATCACAAAATATAACATACTCACCTTGCTTCAAACCCAACTCTTGAAGGAACCCTTTAAGCCATAACATCTTCTTGCTTGCTTCCACTACTGCAACATATTCTACCTCAGTTGTGGACAATGCACATTTTTGTAGCTTAGATTGCCATGAGATGGCTCCCCCTGAAAATGCAAACATATAACCTGAGATAGAATTTTTGCTATCAAGATCACCTGCCATGTTTGCATCAGTATAGCCTTCAAGTATAGGTTTACCACCTCCATAACATAAACTCAATTTGGAGGTGCCCCGCAAGTATCTAAAAGATCCACTTCACAGCTTCCCGATGAGCTTTACATGGGTTGGATAGAAAGAAACTCACTAGACTGACTGCATGTGTAATATTAGGTCTAGTATACACCATAGTATACATCAAAGAACCAACAATAGAAGAGTAACGAATGGATATTTTTTTTTCTCTTTCTCTATTGTAGGGCGAGCTCTCTTACTTATCTTAAAGTGAGGTTATAGTAGTATACTAACAGCTTAACATGCTTCATATTGAACATTTCCAGCACCCATTTAATATACTTCTCCTAGGATAACCACAATTTTCAAACTTTCTTATCGCGAGCAATCTTCATACCTAAGATTTATTTTATAGGACCCAAATCTTTCATGTCAAATGACTTAGACAAGTATTTCTTCAAATTTTGAATCATATCTATATCTTGTCCAACTATGAACATATCATCTACATATAAAAGAAGAATGATGAAATTGCCTGTAGGGAACTTTCGAAAATACACACAAGAATCAGCCGTAGTTCGTTTATAATCATTGTTTATCATAAACGAATCAAATTTCTTGTACCACTGCCTTGGTGCCTATGTAAGCCCATAAATTCTCTTCTTCAACTTGCAAACAAGTTTATCTTTCCATTTTTCTTCAAATCCTTCAGGTTGTAGATCGCTTCATGCAAGTCACCATGTAAAAAAGCGGTTTTTATATAAAGTTGCTCCATCTCAAGATCAAGATTTGTTGCTAATCCCAACATTGTTATGATAGATGTCATTTTGACCACTGGAGAAAAGATTTCATCAAAGTCAATGCCTTTTTTTCTGGTTTCATCCCTTAACCACTAATCTGGCTTTGTACGTCACTATCTTCTCACCATCCTTCTTGTACTTGAAAACCTATATGTTTTTCAATACTTTCTTGCCCTTTAGAGGCTTCACTAGCTCATAGGTTCCATTCTTTTCCAGGGAATTTATCTTTTCCTTCAATACGTTGAGCCACTGATCTTTTTCATCATGACACAAAACCTTTTAATAGTTCTCTGGCTCTCTATCTTTACTAACTAGAATGAACTCTGAACTTGCATACATTATTGAAGGTTTACGCACTCTGGTGGACTTTCGAGCCTAAGTATCCTCCACTTAGGGAATAGATTGCTTCCTCTACTCATAAACTTCTCCATGAATCACTTCCTCATATGCATCTTCTTCATGAATTTCTTCATCAAATGAAGACTCATTAAGATCATCATCATCAACATGATCTGGTACATTACCATTAGGTTGTATCTCACCAGCATCATCATGTACATCATCAACATTCTCATTTGTCGGCTGAACAACAGAAGGAGTAGAAGTAGAATATTAGTAGTATCAAAACACAACTCTATCTGCACCTTTTTCGTGCTAGAAGAATACTATATTTATGCTTTTCACTACCTTTTTCTTTTCTGGATCATAGAGCCTATAACCATACTCTTCATCCCTATACTTAAGAAAAACACATAGACTGGTCTTCGAATCAAGCTTTGATCTCTGTTCCTAACGTACATGCATGTATGTCTTACTGCCAAAGACTCTGAGATGTAAATAAGTGGGATTTTTTCCCTTTCATGCTCTCTCTGGAATGTCTAGGCCTAGAGGAATTGATGGAGATCAATTAATCAAATACACGACATATGGCACTGCTTCACCCCAAAATGTCTTAGGAAGATCAAACATTCTAAGCATACTTCTCACCTTCTCCACAATAGTTGTGTTCATCCTCCCAGTAACTCCATTGTGTTGTGATGTACCAGACTCTGTCTTCTCATGTCTAATGCCATATTGTGAATAATAATACTTGAACTCATTCAAAGTATACTCACCACTATTGTCTGATAAAAAACACTTCAATTTCCTTCCATTCTTCCTTTCTACCATCACATGAAACTTCTTAAGAATCTCAAACACTTGGTTTATTGTCTTCAATATATACACCCAAGTTCTTTGAGTAGCATCATCATAAAAGTGACAAAATATTTATTACAACCAAATGACTCCACCTCAATAGGCCCACAAATATTAGAATGTATTAACTCCAATTTTCCTTGCCTTTTGGTGGACTTCCCAAAAAAGAAAAATTCTATATTGCTTACCTTCCAAACAATGATCACAAGGGTCAAGAGAAAATGTTTTATCAATAGGGACAAGAGATTTACCTACCAATAATTTAATCCCTTTATCACTCATATGCCCTAGCCTTCGATGCTACAAATTTAGAGAATTTTTTTCTTCTTCATTAAGGACATTTGCAGACAATAAGTTAAGGAGTAAATCAGGAATATGGCACACATTCTTTAATGTAAGCATGCACCTAACACGTGTCTTCATATAAATATCACCTAACACAACTATGCTAGCTGAGCTCTCGTTTTCCATCTTCACACTACCAAAATCACAAGATTGATAGTTCATGAAATACTCTTTTTTGGGAACACAATGGTATGAAACACTTGAATATACCACTCACTCTATGTTTGAACTCTTTACATGTTGACACTCATTGGTTGCACAAATTGTCACACCCAGCCCTGAACCCATCTTCTGAGCCCGAGGTAAGGCATGAAGAACTGCATATACCACCCTTTTGTGATACCTACTGCCCATCTGAACCTCGTTACTCTTAGTAAACTTTAAGTCAAGGAAATAAACAACTGATTGATTAAGCTCATTTTATTGCAACAATGTAATGTTTATACAACTCCAAGACTTAACTACAAAGTTTACAACAACAACTCTAAAACCCGGAAGTGTGACTATGGCTGTGGCAAATCTTGACCTTAGCAGCACCCTGAAACTCCTCACCTTTTGCTACTTGGGAAGAAAAACATGAAAGAAAAGAATGAGCTTCAAGAAGCTCAGTGAGTGGTTAACTTTTATGAATTTATTCCAACATATAAAATAACAAGCATATCACAAATATGAGGTTAATACTCAAACCTTAACCTTAAATGAGTCTGATCTCAACTTTAGCTACACGCACGGTAGATAGCTAAATTGATACTACTTAGAATGAGTCTGTTCTAAAACTCTACCTACACATATGGTAGAATGTTCAACTGATACAAGTCATAAACACCCACTCTGATGCGTCCCCTTTGTTCCCTATGTGCTCATAACTCCCTGCTTATGGGCTTAGAAGCTAGGCCTGTTGACCTTCTGACCATCCTATATGAGGTTCCTTCCACAGGCTCAGGAACTAGACTTCTCGATCCTCTGACCATCCTGTGAGGTTCCACTCGGGGCTTAGGAACTAGGTTCATTGACCCCCTGACCATCCCGATCACACATTCTCAATCTCATGCTAATTACTCAATCATAACATAAGCATATTCATAAACACTAAAAGATATGTTTAAGACTTATAAGAAATTACCACTCACCTTGGTTTGGTAGGAACCTTTCTCTCTAGAAGTTCCTTAATTTCCTCGGGCTCCCTTTTGAACCCTAGATTCCAGATTCAACTTCAAGCTTAGATTACTCATCATTCTAAGTCTTATTTCAAGATACTTCCTTCTATAAACATGTTCTACAATGTCTCAGGAAGTTTACCTTAAAATATTAGCTCATAATTTTTCGTGGTTTGGCCGAAATCATCAAAACATCAAGACTATCTCAAACTTACCTGAGAGCTTGACCCTTCTGTCTTTTCCTCACTCTCCAACCTGATTCCTTTGAGCTTCCTCTTCGACAGCCCTACCTTGAGAACTAGACTCTCAGAGCTTTCAGGTGGCTTTGAAATCACTCAAAACACACAAATAATCTGGGAGAACTCCTTGTCCCAAGTTGATGCTACTTCAAGACTTCACTGTCTGACAACATCTTCTCCTCTTGGAACTTCTTGATCAACGCATGGCCTTCCTACCAACGCATGCCCTTCATGATCAACGTATGGTCTCCTCCAAATCTATCCTGTAACACTTTTCTTGTCGTTCTTTGAAGATGATTTAGGTTATGAATTGAAGAAACACCTTGTGGTGGTATTTATAGGCCAAAGGAACCGATCCTTCTCATCTTACAAAGCCTTCAATGCAAGACACCTCCTACTTTGGAGTGTTTGCACCATGCTTTGCCACCACCTTCTTCCTTGCCATTCACTTACTCTCATGCCACTCACTTGCTTGAGTTGTCTTCCTCATGCATAAGACTTCTTTGCATGAAACTCTATTCGTCTAGCTCCTACTAACTCAAGCTCAACCTCCTCTCAGTTCAACCACTTATCCAGGTGAGCTTATCAGCCTTGCATAACGTAAGCCTCAGCACCGCTTAATCAATTGACCCACCAGTTAGTCCATTCGTGCAGCTCTTGCACTTCATTGCACAACCCCATCATCTAATGAATCTCTTGCTATCGCTTAACATTCAGCCCTCTCGTTGTTGTGCATCATCCAGCCTTCTCGCTGTTGCCATTCGTCTAGTGCCTGCGTCCCATCGCATAGCTCAATCGTTCAGTGATCTCTCGCTATCATGTATCTCTCACTGATAACGATCTTGCTAACGCTCATCATTCAGCCTATCGCATAGCTCCTGCGCTTATCATATAGCTCCATCGTGTAGCGCTGATGCCTATCGTCTAACACATCACGCCCATCGTCTAACACGTTTGCTTATCGTGTAACGCCATCGCCCAACGTCCGTGTCTATCATGCAATGCCCATCATCTAGCACTCTGCCTATCGTGTAGCACTCACGCTCATCATGTAGCGCTTGCATCAAGCGCCCAACACTCATGCCTTATGCATCGCCTAACGTCTAAGCTTATCGTCTAGCGCCCGAGCTCATCGTTTAGCACTATCATTTAGTGCCATCATCTAGTGCTATCGTCTAGCTTCTATGCTTATATTCTAACGCTTACACTGATCTTGTAGTGCCATCGCCTATCGTGTAGCTCTATCGTCTAGTGTATCAATCGTTTAGCACCGCCTGTAGCTACATGATCGTCTAGTGCATCGTTCAACGCCCACACATAGCTATACGACCGTCTACCCAGTGCCTTGCACTTAAGCTTCTCTCGCTCTCGTTAATGCAGCCTCAACGCATGAGTAACTTTTGGCAATGCCCTTTGTCAACGCTTCGGCCAACATGTGTCCAAACAAGTTCAACGCATGGTTGCCTTTGGCTTCAATCCTAAACTCCTTTTAACCTCTACAAACTTAGCCACTTCTCGCGTTAATGTTTCCTAACACCTAACGCATGGCTTCTTTTGACTTTACCCTTAGCCAAAATTTCACTAGTTAAGCCTTAACTCAAAGCTACTCAAGGAAAATCTATTCAACACTTAGAAATTTTCCTTCTCTACAACATAAGATGTAACTTATCCTTAGTTAATTCCCTTAATTACCTACTTAAGTAGGGAAATTGAAATTTGGGTTTCACACAAATCAAGGTGACAACATTATCACTCTGAGAAATAATTGTTGCAGCATTTTTATTATCTTCTTCTTTTTGTGAGTCTTGCTTCTTACTTTTTTCTTTCTTCCAGTGATAGCAAAACTTATTTATATGGCCAGACTTGTTACATTAATGACATGTTCTAGTATCTCTGTCTCTAGACTTGGACCTCCCTTTTGAGTTACCACGGTCTTTAGGTTCCTTACTCTTGTTTATTCCACGATTCTCAACAACAAGAGCATATGAATTATAGACTCTCATATATTTTCTTCTGATCTCTTCATTGAACATGCTTTGTTTAATAACATCCAAAGATAAAACACCTTTTGGAGCAGAGTTACTAATAGTCACAACTAAGGTTTCCCAACTGTTTGGAAAAGAACTCAACAAGAACAAAGCTTGTAATTCATCATCAAAATCAATCTTCATAGTAGCCAGCTTATTAAAAATATCATGAAATTCACTCAAATGCTCAGAAACAGACTTCCCACCCTTCAATTTCAAATTAATAAATTGCTTGATTAAAGAACATTTGTTATGTGTTGTTTTCCTTTCATAAAGACCCTTTAATTTCTTCCAAAACTCATATGGGTCAGATTTCTTAAACACATGATTGAAAATGTTAATATCAACCCACTTCCTTATAGTCGCCAAAGTTTTTCTCTTTAATTTTCCCCAATCTTTTTCTTCCATTTTCTCTGGTATTTCAGGTTTTGAAATTGTGTCATCTGCTTTTGTGGTTATTTCAATTGGATCAAGAAAATCTTTGTAATATAACAAATCCTCCATCATCGGTCTTCAGATTGAATAATTGATTAATGTCAATTTTATAATTGAATTACCTCCACTATTACTGTAGACTCCATAACAATTATTAAATTAAAAAACGCTCTGATACCAACTAATAGGACCCAAACAATATAACAACAACCCATTAGGATCTTCTCCAAAATAATCAACTAGATAATTGTTCTCCAAAACAATAGGAATAAAGCACAAAATAATTACCAAGCAATCAACCAACAATGGACAACAATAAACCACAAAATTTTGGAAGACTAAAAGCAAAGAGCACACAAATTATACGTGGAAAACCCCTTCAATGAGAAAAGTAAAAACCACGAAACTTGTGAGGAGTCCACCTAGTCAACTTCTCTCATTATGATAAAATTGAGGGAAAAAGAGCCAAGATTAGTCATATAAAGGTTAACAATCCACCAATATTTTCATACATAAAAGATGAACACTTGAGACATAAAAAGAATGAAAATCACCCAGTTTTTTAGATTATGTTCTCCAGAGATTATGGACAAACCAGAGATCCAAACAATAATCTAACCGTTCAAAACGAGACCCTATGTGTTTCAAACAAACTGACCAAATTTCAGAACGATCCAATGGTTCAAACTTCAGTAATCGACAACTTGTGGAAGCTATCACTAAAAAACCGAACTGCTATCTTTCTTTCGATTTTCTACTTCTTTTCCACCTTTTTTTTTTATTTTTTTTTTTCTTAGGTCATCCTCATATCACATAAAAGAAAACCTAAGGCTTTCAAGATGAGCCAACCTAAAATATTAGCCTCAATTAGACTAACAAAACACAAGTTTAAAATAAAACTTGTTTGTGCAATAAGTGGGTTGGACACCTACAACAAGTAGAGCCAGTAGCAAAGGAGTGTCATTTATGCTCGACACTGAGGGTTCTTAGAACAAAACCTCTGTTAAGGAAATGTTTTATCATCAGGATGCAAGCAATATTCTTAATATTATGATTAGCCATAAGATAATGGCTGACAAGATCTTCTAGAACATTGACAAAAGAAGAAAATTTATTGTTAAAAGTGCCTATCACTTGGGAGTTAGGTTGTGTGGGCTGTTTTTTCCATGATTAGCCCAGCTAAGCATCCTAAGATTTGGAAAACCTTGTGGAAGGCCATGGTTAGACCAAAATTTTAAATGATCTTACTGGCAAATTTTTAATAATCTTCAAATTTATATTATAAAGGGATCTATTTTAACTTGCTTTTTTTTTCTTTTTCTTTTTTGCAAATCTCAACTGGAATCAATGAGAAAAATTATGTGGGAGTGTAAATTTTTCAAGAAAGCTTGGGATCTCTTTTTGCCATCTTATGTTGGTTTATTTGGTATTGACAAGGGTAGTGGTTTAGGTAGCTAATAGCTCGTAGAAATACAAGCTATTTAGCCTTTTACTTAGAATTATGAGGGTTGATGAGCCGAATATGCGTTGATATTGCTAAGGATTCATGTGAAAAAATGAGCTTGCATCGATCAACATTGAAAATTTTCGCTAACCCTATATCATGTGTTATCTTGCGTCAAAATGTCTATTTTTATAGTTATTGCAGGAATCGATCGCAAACGTTGATCCCAGACCATCACAAAGTTGATCGCATGCGTTGATCTTCATGAAGATAGGTTCATCATATGGAACGTTGCAACTACAAAAGTGATAGCCGTGATAAAGGATGATCGCAAAGTGGGCGGGATGTGTTGATATTTCGGAAGAAACAATTATGACGCATAACTCGGGAGTGTCAAAGAGATAAGGTCATAATGACATTTCACCTACCATGACAAGGATGGAAGAAATTCAGCGTGAGATTACAAATGTTGTCAGCAATTGAACTCTATAAATAGAGCGTTAAAGCCCAAATTCAAAGTATCTGAGTGTCTGCCTTAGGCAGATTCTTGTGATCACAAATGAGAGCATGAGCAAACAGTGTTTGAGAATTTTTCATTCCCAAAACCCTTTCCGAGTGACGACCATAGCTTTGCCAGAGATAGAGCTCGAGAGAGAAACTACTCCACCACCCATCCATGGCTCCACTAGCAACCTTGACATACATCTGATGGAAGTAAGAGATTGCCTACATCTAGCCCTCAATCTATCTTCTTACCTCTGTATTGTATTACATTTTGGCTTAAAACATTAATACATTTAGTAATCAATGCATTTCTTTAGTTCCTTCAACACCACGTTCATCATCTTTTTCCACTTTAATATCTTTCACTTTTATTGCAATGAGTTAAGTGTAGATTGCACGGGTTATTGCATACTCAATCATGCGGCCTAGAGATAGGATGCATGTCGTGAACCACTGAGAGGTGTGCGTTGCGCGAGTATAGTGAGTCGATCCTTTTTGCTTAGTGCGAGGCTATCACAATGCTTGTTATGAGCTGAGTTGCTATAACTAACTGCCGGAGAGGGTAAGTAGTGGAACTCGCTAAGCAAAGTAAGCATCGTTCCTAGAGATAGGAATAATCTTATGCTCAACCAACCATGCGTTATAGAGATGTAAGTATGCGGCTGACCACCGAGAGGTGTGCGATGCGCGGTGAGCTAGGATTACCCTTCCCATCAACTTAAGGACTTGGTGAATTTTTATCCCCCAACCCTACTCCTCCATGCATCTCATTACGCGTTAACAGTTGCCGCATCTCTACCAATTCTCATAGTCAAACTTCAATTACTCAGTTGTTTAGCTAGAAGTAGGAGTAGCACATGGCTAATTAACTTCTTTTGTTTTACTTTTATTCACCGCCTCAAACACATCACTTTATAAACATCCTTTAGTTATGAGTCCCTGTGTTCGACCTCGGATCAACTCGAGAAACTTGCATTCTTGTTACACTTGGCGAGAGGGCATGAAACTTTTGGCAGGAATGCATGGTCATCGCATACAGGATTAGCACATACTACATATCCTTTGGATTCTAGTGTGATCATTGCATATCTCTATGGCATATTTTTCTCATCAACACATGATCAGTGCATGACCATTCAACGCATATCAACATCAAAATCAAAAGTACATTTCCTCGCCATAGTAGCACAGATAAATGCGTCGTTGTCTAAGCAATTTTGGCATCCTATAATCAGTCATTCTATCAATTCTTTTCTATTTCTTTTGACAACGAGTTTTTGGAAGCAGAATTTTAACATGTCGTTGTTCAAAGAAAGAGGCAAAGGTGGACTTTGGTGGTTAGTCTAGGATTATTGTGTTCGAGCGTTATTAGGCAGCTTCAAATTCACCTAAAAGAAAAGAGGCATTAGGTTTTTGGAAGAACCCACCTTTAGTTGTTAAGTCTAATGCATTGGAGGTTATCAAACTTCTTGATAGGGTGGAATCTTCGATATCTAAAATTTGGGTTATTATATATTGAGGTTATTTTTTTGTTTGTATGGATGCTAATATTGTGCTTTTCTTTCACCTCCTCGAGAAGAGCAACGAGAGGAGAACAAATATGCCCATGCTATTGCAACTTTGATATCTTCTCAAAATAATCTAGGAATGGAAGCTTAATGTATGCATAGACTTATACCAGACCAAGCATCAGCTGTGTTGTATGCTAAGAAGGTATCAAAGTAATCTAGAAATGGATCATTAGAAAACTACAAAGAAAATTTCAAGGTATCTGTAAGGAACAAATGATCATATGCTTATTTGTAGGAGATTTGATTAGCTTGAGATGATTAGATATCCATATTCAGATTTCATGTGGATAGATGAAAATCAACATTTGTTATTTTCTCCTATTATCTGGAGGAGCAATTTCATAGAAGAGTGTGAAATAGTCTATCACCACTGCGTCCACTTTAGAAGTTGAATTTGTAACATGTTTTAAGGCCACAATTCATGGTTTATGGCTGCAAAATTTTATTATTGACTTGAAATTGTCGACAGTATTGACAATCTGCTAAAAATTTATTGTGACAACTCCATGGTAGTCTTCTTCTAAAAAGTGACAAGTATTTGAAAAATGTTAAACATATGAAGTTAAAAAAAACTTTTTTCGTTAGAGAAGAAGTTTAGAAATAAAGTATGTACCAATCAAGTACATTAACACTAACCTTATAATTACATATCCACTAAATAAAGAATTGTCATCAAAGACATTCAATGAACATGTCAAATGAATGGGCTTTCACGGATACCACTATTGATATTATAATTATGTTATTTGACATTCTAAACTCATTTATTTATTGTTTCTGATTTTATCTTACACTCATTTTTCTTATGATGTGTATATACATAAATGAATTATGTAAATTAAATAGAACATCGTCTTTGATAAAGACTTGTTTGGACCATCATTGATTATCTTTATTATAGATCATGTTAGATGAATAACTATTTTTATGATACGTGGAAGGGAATATGTCAATGGAATGATGTATAATTACCATAACTTGAGGATGAAAATGTTGCTTTCTATGCACATTATGTTTATGTGTATATGGCAAATAATGTCAAATGCAAGAGAAAATGTTATATTTAATTTAAATTAATGTTTTCATTAATGTGACTATATGCATTATATATTATTTTATCATTTAGGTCTATTATTTTATTGGGTCACTTAAGTAAAAGATAATTCCTTAATTAAACATCTTCATGAGAGGTGTCTATATAAAGATAAAACTCTAGGGATTGGTCCTCTCTTTACATCATTAAGTAGTCTTTTCTCTGTATCAAGAAACCTAAGCAAGATATCTAAATGAAAACCAAGAGAGAGAAACACAGTCCCTTACAAGACCCTTATCATGAAGCAAGGTATGTTATCCTAACTCATGTTATTATGAAAATCATCTAGTTCAAAGATTTTGGCTTTTATTACTTTATAAAATGTAGGGGTGATAGCTATAGGATTTTTTTAAGGTCCTAGCATCAAATAACATTTATATTTACCGATTCTATACTACCTATACTATAGAGTAATGCAAGTGACAAGACTACGTCAAATCACATGGAAATGCAAAGATTAGTTTCTCAAAGGCTATTTTTAGTTAAAACAGTAAATTGGGAGGGGAGAGGGGGTTGTGGGTAAAATTGAGAAAGCACTTTGAAATGTACTTTAACACATGTCCTACCTAACTAGTAATGCTGAGCATCCTTAGTTATTAATTAACATTTTCATTCTAATTAAACTATGTGCTAATAATTTAAGAATGAAATGCATTCAAAGATTAATAAACACATGCATTAAGTTTAAAGGGCTAAGTCATGATGATTAATTAAATAATTGCTCTATATCTTTAAGTCACTCAAAATAACTACATGATATTTTCAGTATGCTTGACAAAAGACCATGTAACCAAGAGATAACTCATGCTACTTTAGCTACTAACACATAACAATTACAAATTATGCATTAAGCTTCTAGCAATTAGCATACATAAACAATTCGTTCATCATTCCTAATCATTCACGATGCTAAAGGATTAAAGCAAGAGATAAAGATCATCAAGCGATAGAATTTTGAATATTAATAACAGGCATCTCATAAATACAAAATGGGGCCATCTAAATCCATGAACTAAATAAGAACCAATTTCACATACCTTAGTAGTAATCAAGCTTCGTAAATAGCGAGCCATCTTACAACCAAAGAAAATGACCTAAACACTAAAAAATTAAAGGAGAAGATGAAGAATAATTAGACAAGACTTCATGACTCGGAATGAGTGCTTCTCCTCAGTCCTTTCATATATTGACCTTAATCATGTGGGCTTTTATAGAAATCAAAGAAGCATCGTGGCGTTATCCCCGCGCAGTGTTGTGCCGCAACACTGACACCTCCCCTGTGCGCACATCTAATGGAGAGCATTGCGGCGCCACAGAATAGTGTCGTATCATTGGCCTTACACCTTGCTTCTATGGATGACGTTGCACACAAGTGCCACAGCGCTTAGGCAGTGCCATGTCTCCCTTTACCTGATTTGTTTGCTTCGCTTCCATTGCTTGTTAAGTACTCCATTTCATCTCAATTTGTATTTAGAATGTCCTGACAACTTCCTAAGCGTTAAATTCTTAAGAACTAACACGATTTAAATTGAGAAAGATGGCTTGTTTAGAGAGCTATCATAGGGTTTATTTTATAATCATTAAGTTAAAACTTATAAATCAACAAAAACAAAATTTGATTTTTTAGAAGACGGAGACCATGTTAATTTGTCTATTATATGATTACTGATGACTACCGCAATCAAATATTTGGTAATTTTGATTCTAATTTGAGATATTTTATTAGCTTTATTTTACTATTTTGTAATTCAAGTAGATTTTTTCTTTTTCTTTTTTTTTTTTAATAAAGACTCCTTTGACATCATGTTAAATAATCAATCAACTCAATAAGTTAAGATCAATATAATTACATCAATACTACAATAAATATATCTAGTGACTAAGATATTTTCATCTTTTTAGAAAGTTAAAATACCTCCACTTGATAAAATAATCTAAAAAGAATACACACATCGACAATAATTTTATAGTTTAAAGATTCGAATCTCCACATCTATGGTTTGTAATACTCCAAATTTCTTTTAATAAAAAATTAAATAGCATTAAATTATACAAAAGGACTTGGGATGCAACTATAGACTTGACCAGTAGTTGACTTAAAGTATATATAATTGACTAAAAGGTCAAATAATATTCGAATTTTTCCAACTAAGTATTGTTGAGGAAAATTATTTCAAATGGTATAACTGTTGAAAATATTTACAAGATATAGCAAAATTTTAGAACTATCAATGATAGACGCTCTATCGACGTCTACTAATATCACTGATAGAAGTCTATCAATATCTAGCATCGATAGTTCTAAAATTTTAGATATTTTTGTAAGTATTTTGATTTACTATCTTAGTTTAAAAAAAATAACTAAACTGAAAAGAATAATATAGTAGAAGTAGAACGCTGTTATTGTCACTAATGGTGAAATAAAAACAAACACAAATTTTTGTACCCTATCATTTTGCCACACCTACACATATAAGAATCCACAAATTATTAAATTTATGTCGTGTCACATCAATCTTGTAGATCAATAAAATATAAGATTTGAATCGATTCGACAAGACACATTGATCCTTTCTTTTATTATTATTTTTTGTTCAATCGGAATTACAACTACAAAAATATTGTAATATATTTAGAGTAAATTATACACTTTAGATCAAGTTTTGTGTAGGTTTCTGTTTAATTCTTTAATATTTTAATCCGTGAGATTTAAAAAATAGTTATAAATAGTCCATTAATGATGTTTGATCATTAGTTGACTAATAAAAAATTGACGTAGTATAATTGAGATATGTCAATTGTGGAAAAAATTATATTGTAAGGATGCTTGATATGTCATTTGTTCGTATTTTTTTTAAAGATATTAATGTGACAATCAATTAATAGAGTAGTATTAGTAAGAATTTTTTGCCGTCAATTAACCATAATTGACGTGGATATTTTATTAATTTTACTTTGTAGTGGCTCTCTTTTTCAAACTTTTAATTTTGTTCTCTTCCTCCTTATTCATTCTCTTCTCGTCTCCACCCTCACATTTTCTAAGTTATGCATGTGAATCTGAATCTCGAAATGGAGAATTTATTCAAAGAAGAAAAGATAAATTTTGGAGTGGGCGAAGGAAAGGAGGAGGTGGTGAGAGAAATAAGAAACTAAAAGGGTTAATAACACATAAAACCATAATAAAGGTCATATATTATATTTATGTTTATCTTTGGACAAAATATACGGTTAGTCTTTCGAATTTGAAGTTAGTATCTATTTGATTCCTGAGTTTTCAAAAGATAGTCCATGAGTTTTTGAAAATGATTCTAAAAGGTCCATAAAGTTAATTGACTAATGAAAAAGGGACGTGACATTTTTAGATGACAAATTTTAAATGAGGTAGACAGTGAACTAATTTTATTCTTCAAAAAGTCTATTCCTACACTTCCCAGCTCAAGACTTTCATTTCATGAACAAGTTCATCACTATTGAAAATGACATCAAATTATTTTTTAATGATAATTTCAAGTTGAAGTAAAAAATTTTAAAAGAAACACCTAAGAGGGATGAAATATAGTAAATGATAAACATATATCACTACAAACAAAATGGAAAAAACAATTTGATTATACAAAAAGAGATACAGAAAGACCAAAAATACATTTCCTTTTCCTTCTCTCTCCCCACAACTCCCTTTGCAAGAATGTGATTAATTATATAATAAAAATAAAATATAAAAGGACTCGGACATAGAGTGTTTGGCTCACTAATATGAGTTGAGTTGAGTTGGTATATTCAACTCATTGTTTGGCCCACCAACATTAAATATTGGTGGAGTTAAGTTAGTATATTTTACCAACTTACTCTAACTCACCCCAACTCTCCATTCTTCCCATGCTTTCTGTGGCTCCACCCATTGGCCACCATCACACTCCGAAAACTAATTCCGTGCTCCGACAACCACCTCTGACGATCAACTTTGAACTCCGACAACCACCTCCATTGAAACTCCGACAACCAACTCCAGGCTCCAACAACCATCTCCGATGAGAATTTCAACAACGAAGTCTGGAATCCGAAAACCACCTTCGATGGCAACTCTGGCGACCAACTCCAACAACCAATTTTGGCCTCCGACAACCACCTCCGGTGACCCAACTTAGACAACCACCTTCGCACTACCAACTCTGATGACCAATTGGCTCTGACAACAAATTTTGATCACCAACTCCGACAATCACCTACGTAGGATCCGACAACCACCTCCAACTACAAACTCCGATGAAAACTACCTTCAATGATAACCTTTGAGCGAGTAATTCCGACGACCAACTTGAGGCTTCGACAGCCAACTTCGACGACAAACTTCGTCAACCAACTCGAATACCACCTTCATGCAACTAACTTTAGGCTCCGACAGTCACCTCCGACTACAATCTCTAACGAAAATCATCTTTGATGATCAATTTCGACGACCACTTTCGCCCAACAAACTCCGAGATTCGAAAACCACCTCCGATGACAAACTTTGATAACCAACTCCAATACACCTTCATGTGACCAACTTCAGGCTCCAATAACCACCTCTAACTACAAACTCTAGTAAAAATCATCTTCGATAATCAACTTCGACAACCAGTTCCTGAAAGAACCATTGAAGGTCCTTGAGTAGAACACAGGATCAGACCCAAACACAAAATTTACATAATTATATTTTACAACAATCAGATCAGAAAATTATGCAATTAATAAAAATTTACAACATGCTTGAAATTAAAATACACAAGAATAAATTAGGGTTTGAAACCCTTACCTTTAAAGATTGTTCTTCAAGTAAAATCCCTCAAATCGATAGGAACACCATCACGAGAATCCCTCTGTATTCTCTGGATGAGAATCCAGGAGGTATAGGCTCTGCCTATTTTGGAAGATGGATTTAAGAAAGTTGAGAGGATGAGAAGTAGAAAAAATTCAGAATGTTTCTATGTTATTTTTATGTTCACTACAACAATTCTGTGAAAAAAAAAAACTGAATGGGAAGAAAAAAAAAATCAAAACAGAAAACTATTCCTTACTATCACGTAGAGAAGATAAAAGAGGGGGAGAATGTTATAACTCCCTCCCAAAATTATTTTTTTTAAAAAAAAATAAAACTAATTTTTTAATAAATAAATTAATATATATTTATATAATAACTACCTTATTATATAATATATATACTAAATTATATCTTATCTCAAATATAATATATAACCTAAGGGTTGAATTAAGTACCTTATTATGCATCGTCTCTTTATTATAAGTGATATGATTTAGAGAAGCATGAGTTGAATTAAGTAAGAGCATGCTCATGCATCATATAATATAAGAGTTATATTTATGAACGCATAAAACATAGACATTCATCATCTTTATATTATAAGTGTTATAGTATAAGGGTTTATGGAGCATGTTTGCTTGGTTCATTACTTGTATAAAAAAGTTATGTATAGTAATGAACGAACATTGCATGAAGCATGACATAGGTTAAATTTATAAGTATTATAAATACCTAGTTGTTTGGCAATGTGGTTTTAGTTGTTTCTTTTATAATGGTTATAAGAAAATTAGAACTAAAATCTATAAGAAAGACATGCATGTGAACTTAGGTTTAAATCATGGTCTTAAAAGTGTTTTAATACTTGGTGGACATAGACCTAAGATCACGGTTCTAATATGATTAGCCACTTTAGGCTTTAATCTTTTAATTAGTTTAATAGGATTAAATTGACTAATAAAAGGTTAAAGTGTAGCAAATCTATCTATAAGGGACCTTTTGTCAAGGCAAGTTTTGTCTAGGCTGGGGTATTTAAGGTGACGGAAACGGAACACCCCTACTTGGGAACCTACCTGGAAAGGTGAATTAGATAGATTTGATATATGCATGCAAGATTGAGGAAAGTTCATTAAAGAGTTTAATGTGATTACTTGAACTTGTTTAATTTCAAAGACAAACGTTGTTTTTTAGCAGATTAAACACACTTAGATTAAAATCAGTACCTGGATTGTCTAAGTTAATGAACCCCTAGGTAGAACATTCAGTGGGAGGTACTTGGTGCATCTGAGCTTCATTGAAACCTCTCGCTTTTCTCCCTTTATTGTCCACATCGTGAGATCTATCCTTGGCCTCGTGGCACCCTGGGAGTGTCCCCCTAAAGGATGATGTTTGGGTAGGTCAGTATCAAGGTGGATGGAGAGAATATTCATAGTAAGTGGTGTTAAAATGTGGTTTAGCAATAAACTTATAAAAGTTTATTCATTTTTCTGCAACGGTTTTAAAAATGGCTACAACCACAATTGTTTTGCTTTACACCGATAAGTTAACTGGTGACAATTACACTAGTTGGAAACATAAGATCACGACTATACTAATCATTAAGGATCTCATGCTTGCCCTTACGGAGAAGCGTCCTCCTATTCCAGCTCCTAACGCCACTCGAAATATTTGGGAAGCTTACAAGTGTTGGACACGGGTAAATGAGAAGACCCGAGCCTATATCTTGTCCAGTCTTAGCGACGTGTTGGCCAAGAAGCATGAGCCCATGGTCTGAGCGCGTGAGATCATGGAGTCTTTGCAGGGGATGTTCGGACAATCGTCTGAACAGCTCAAGCATGAGGCTCTTAAATACATCTTCCAGTCCAAAATGGAGGAAGGCACCTCTGTTCGTGAACACGTGTTTAACATGATGGTCCACTTCAATGGGCGGAGATGAATTGGTCTAGGATCGATGATGGCAGTCAGGTTAGTATAATCCTACATTCGTTGCCGGAAAGCTTCCTCCAATTTGTTAGCAATGCAATTCTTAACAAACTGGACTATACCTTTACAACTCTCCTCAACGTGTTGTAGACATACCAATCATTGCTGAAAAGTAAGAAGAGGAAGGAAGGTGAGGCAAATGTTGCCTCATCTTCAAAGCAGTTCCATAGAGGTTCAAACTCAGGAAAGAAGTCTGCACCTTCTACTTTTAACACTGGAAAGTGGAAGAAGAAGAATGGTGGTAAGGGGAAGGGGAAGATGCCTGCTAACCCACCACCTGTCGCCCAGTGGAATAGGCGTCCGGTGCCGGTTGACAAAGGAAAGTATTTCCACTGCAACCATGACGAACATATGAAGAGGAATTGTCCTCGCTGGTTGAAGGAAAAGAAGGTGGCCAAGGCGAACAAGGGTAAATATGATTTACTAGTGTTAGAAACTTGTTTAGTGGAGAATGATGATTCTACCTGGATTATTGATTTGGGCACCACTAATCATGTTTGTTCTTCTTTTCACGGGATTAGATCCTGGCGACAGCTGGAGGCTGGTGAGATGACGATGTGAGTATACACTGGGCACGTCGTCTCAACTGTGGCAGTGGGAGGAGTACAGTTGACTTTACAGAACAAATTTCTTATTTGCAAGATGTATTTGTAGTTCCTGAGTTAAAAAGGAACTTAATTTTAGTAAATTGCTTGTTACAATGTAAATATACTCTTGAGTTTAATGTGAATAAACTGTTTATTTATAAAGATGGAGTAGAAATTTGTATAGCAAAATTGGAAAATAACTTGTATATGCTAAGGTCATTAGCATTAAGTTCTCTCCATAACATAGAGATGTTTAAAACTGTCGTAACTCAAAATAAACGACTTAAGGTTTCTTCAAAAGAAAATGCCCAACTTTGGTACCTTCGATCAGGGCACATCAATCTCAATAGGATTGAGAGGCAGGTGAAGAATGGCCTTATAAGTGAGCTAGAGAAAAATTCTTTACCGGTGTGAGAATCTTGCCTTCAGAGTAAGATGACTAAAAGACCTTTTACTAGAAAAGGTTATCGAGCCAAAGAGCCTCTAAAGTTAGTACATTCTGACCTTTGTGGTCCTATGAATATGTGAGCTAGGGAAGCTAGGGATTCAGACATTCGTTTATTTGATGCAACGAATGTCTGAATCCTTTGAAAAGTTCAGAGAGTTCAAGGCTGAAGTTGAAAACGTATTGGATAGACGGATTAAGACACTTTGATCGGATCAAGATGGGGAGTTTTTGGATTCGGGATTCCATGACTCTTTGATAGAACATGGAATCGTTTTCCAACTCTCAGCACCAGGTACACCTCAGTAGAATAGTGTACTAGAGAGAAGAAACAGAACCTTGTTGGACATGGTTCGTTCGATGATGAGTTAGCTTCGTTAATGGACTCATTTTGGGGTTTTGCAATGGTGACTACAGCGTATATACTCAATTGTGTTCCTTCCAAGAGTGTTACGAGAATACCTCTAGAGTTGTGGAACGGGCGTAAAGCTAGTTTAAGTCACTTTCGCCTATGGGGTTGCCCAGCACATGTGCTTGAGGCTAATCCAAAGAAATTGGAACCACGGTCGAGGTTGTGCCACTTTGTAGGCTATCCCAAAGGTACACGAGGGGGTTACTTTTATCATCCGTCGGAAAACAGAGTGCTTGTTTCTACGAACGCTACCTTCCTGGAGGTGAATCATATTAGAGCGCACAGTCCACGTAGTAAAGTCGTGTTACGTGAGCTTTCCAACGAAACTACTGAAACTTCAACAAGAATTGTTGAAGAGTCTGTTTCATCAATAAGAGTTGTTGATAATAGTTCATATGGTAGGTCAGTTCAACCTCAAGAGTTGAGGAAATCTCGACGCAGTGGAAGGGTTGCAAAACCACCTGTTTGCTATATGGGTTTCACGAAAATCCTGGTTATAGTAGTCGATGGCAACGTTGAGGATCTGTTGTCTTATCAGAAGGTAATGGAGGATGTTGACCGAGGTGAATGGGTCAAAACCATGGATCTCGAGATGGAGTCGATGTACTTTAACTCAGTATGGGATATTGTAGATTAGCCTGATGGGGTAAGACCTATAGGTTGCAAATGGATCTACAAGAGGAAATGGCTCAAGAAATTTCTGACAGATCTGGAAGTTGTTTCAGACATGTCTAGGCTCATCACCCTCTATTCTGACAATAGTGGTGTTGTGGAAAACTCCAAGAAGCCCAGAAGTCACAGGCGCGACAAACACATAGAGTGGAAGTATCATCTCATCTGCGAGATAGTGCATCGAAGGGACGTAATAATCACGAAGATCACTTTGGAGCACAACGTTGCTGACCCGTTTACGAAGGCTCTCACAGGTATAGTGTTTGAGGGTCACCTTAAAAGCATGGATCTACAGAACCACTCGCGGCTGGACTAAGGCAAGTGGGAGATACTTTTGTACTAATTATATATACACCCCACTCGTTTTAGGAAAAGTGGGAGATTGTTGAGGGATGATGCCTTAAACTCACGTGTCCTGTAGTTTGTGAACACAATTTTGAACAAACGCTTGTGATGTATAATATATGATATTTTCTTCACTCTTGTCTATGAACATTGGATGTTTTATTTGCTTTACCACAAACCAATAAACTAAAATTCTTGGTTGTCGTTTGTAACTTAAGCATGTATGTCGAGACTACAGATGGATCATGTCTTAAGTGATAACCAAAATGGTCTGTAGTATATGGATATAGGAGGGAAACCTTACCCTGGTAACGTTACGGATGCGACTCGCTTTATAGAATAGTTACAAGTGTTGTGACTTGATACAGATGGTCTGATCCAGATCATTCATGTGGAGAAATGCGAGTGGGGGCATCCTATACAAAGGAGTTTGTATAAGATCGGACCACGAAGTGTTAACGTCTCATTATATAATGCTATTCATGATAGAGACTTTACTTCACTAAGATGACCATAGGTAATATGACCTCAATCCTGAGTGAGTTGGGAACTCCTGCTTTTGAGGGCGGTCCTTTGATTTGCATGATTGCGAGTGGCTAGATCGCCGACTCGAAACTACCACTTTGGGGATTTGTCTGATTTGGGAGCTGGGAACTCAGCTACACAAGATGGAATTCACTTCTTCCCCTTAGTAAGGATAAGTAGATAGAATGCTCCCTTAAGGGCTGATCCCAGGGCTTGAACAATGTGGCACCACACATCTTCTCATGGCCTAAGAGGTGTCCACACATAATATTGTAAGAGTTAAACAATATGCAGCAAAGTATCAAGGATCCATAAGCATTCTAATTCATTAATTTTGGCAAAAACTAAAGCATGCTCTTCATAAAAAATGGGTTTTCAGAACATACCTTTGATGAATTCTCCAAGAAAACGTTTGTTCAGCTGCTATCTTCACTTGATATCAACATGAACCACCTCAAAGCCTTCCCTACTATGCTCTTGGAGCTTTAGGAAAAGTAGTGGGACTCAAAAACAACTTGAAGATGTGAAGAAACAAGAAGATCTCACAGCAGCCCGACTGAAGAAGATAGTTTCTTCTTCAGAAAATTTTCTCTCAAAATTCTTTATTCCCCCTTCTCCAACAACTCCAATATTCTTTATATATTTTAATGAACATGCAAAGAGATAGAGTGCATGGCTTACAGTTCATGCTTGGAGAATTAAAGTAGAGAAGATAATGGTTTTTGTGTGAGCATAAAGATGATGGTAATGGAGAAAATTCATCTTCCATTTTGTGCAACCATGTAAATTTTTTTTTCCATTTTCTTTTTAAAACAAAAAATTATTTTAAACCATTTTAATTTAAAATTTATTTTCTTAAATTAATTTCATAAATTAATTTAAAAAATTAATTAATTTAATATCAAATATTAAATTAATTTTTGCACAATAATCATCTTCATATATTTAAATCATATTTAAATATTTATTCTCTTGTTCCATTTAATTTGAACATTTGAAATTAATTTCTCAAGCTATCCTAAAGCTTATTCATTTACGAACTAGTAGGGGGACCTCACGAACCTATAGATCATGAGCTCCAACGATCCGAGATTAATCGGCTAAACTCATTAAATCGATCTAACCCTCGTTCGTTAACTAATGAGTGATTCCACTAAAGACCATAGTTGAACTCCCCTCACTGTAGATATATTATGTCCACTCGATATAACCATGATTAGTAAGTTAACCCTTCACAGGTTGCTCATAATAACGACTGGGTTGAATCTCTATTTTACCCCTGAAATTACTTCTTATTCATTAAGTTTCATTTATCCCCTAATGAACAATTAATTTGTGATCCAATCAAAAAATCGAATCCCTCTCAGGCCAATGAGAGAGTGAGGTCTCTTGTTCAAGACCTAGAATCAGCACTTGAAGAGAACAACCTATCTACTAACCCTAATCGGGTAGGAGTGAATTCTCTCTTGCATTCTATGTTCCTAGCTATTCATCTGGTCTTATCCCCAAAATGGCAAGCTTATTGAGTAGAGGCAATTGGTCTACTCTCACCATTTTCAGATCAAAGGATAATCCCGAATAAACAGGAGTTCAGAGTTAGCTCAGGATTAAGGTTAAGTTACCTAGGTCATCGCTTTGAAATAGTCAATCTTAAATAGTAAACAGCGTTATAAAGTAAGAGTGACAGGTTTCGTGGTCCGATCTTGCACAAAACTCATTTGCACAGGACACCCTCACTCCTCATGTCTCAACATGCACAAATTAGGATCACTTCATATGTAGCACTTTACAACACTTTGTAACACTACAGAGTAGGCTGCATCCAATAGTGTTATCAGAATAAGGTACCCAATCTTATTCATATACTATAGATCATTTTGACTATTTACTCGAACTTGATCCACTTGTATGTCTCCACATAAAGTTCAAGTACTCACATAATAGTCAAGGGACTTAGGTTTATGGGATTTCTAAAAAACAATATATTCAACAACTTTATCGAATTCTCAGAATAAGTTCTAATGTTTACAAACCACGAGTTTTAGAACATAAAACCCAACAAGTAGGACTATGTTGTATTGTTCATTAGAGGGATCAGTGGTACTTAAGGAGTTAGATGTAACTACAAGGGCAAAACGGTAAATTGGCCCAGCTGTACTTACAAGCATCTGTGAAAGGTTATCATAGTGTTGATTGGTTATATCCGATGGACACAGAAATATATCTGTAGTGAGAAGAGTTCAGCTATCGGTCTTTAGTGGAATGCCTGACAGTTAACAGATGGTAGATCTTGTGGTTGAAGAGTTTAGTCAACTATTTCCGTACTGTTGGAGCTTCGAGTCATAGGTTCATAAGGTTCTCTTGATAGCTCAATGGATTCAAGTTGAGAATCAGTTTTTAGGTTAGTTTGAAGTGTTCAAATTGACAATAAGAAGTTCGATTATATATAATATGATTGAACTGGTTAATATATATGATATGATTGACTTTATGTATGAGATACATTATTTAGAGGAAAATGATATAAATATGATTTATATCTAGTGGAGGAGAAAAGACTATGGTTTATATGTGATATTAAACCATAGGTTAATGAATATAATAGGATTATATTTATTATTTTTAATTGGACAATTATGGGATAATTGTGCCAACGTTTTCTCCATAACTGTGTGATAATGAGAGGTTTCATTCAGTTTCCGTAACTGAAGAATAAAATGAAAATCGTTTTTATTTTGCAAGAGAATAGAGAATTCGCTCACGAGTTGTATACTACCTATCGCATAACAAATCGAGAGCCTACATGATAGCTCAACGTTTCTACACAATCATATACATGCATACTTCTTTCTAAACGATTGTATAAGAATTGCTAAAAGATCGTCTAGCTTTTTCCTAAACGATCGCACGTCTGAGCGTTTACTAAACGATCGTCTATACGATCTCAACCTATTTACTAAACTATAAAATACCGTTTCCTGAACGATCAAGCATCGTATATACGGTAGACATCAGACTTCCCCCACTTGCTTGGTCGTTGTATACGATCTTCCTTCCTCCTTCTCTCTCCAAATCAACCAGAGCCCACAATTCCTGGATTCTCACACCGAGAATACTAAGGGTTCTAAGTGGTGGTGTCATCCTCATTGCTGTGTTCGTGTGGAGGCCGTTCGTGGGTAGACGACCGGTGATTTGGTGAACGATTGCTTGGACGTTCTAACGAGAGCGAGAGAAGTAGTCCTTGGCGAGAGCGAGATTTCGGTGAAGAAAGGTTCTTCAACTGGTATGTTTTTTTGTTCTCTTGTTATTTAGTTTTTCAAAGCATGTCGGTAATTTGTTATATATTGCATAACTGTTTTGTTAGATTGTAAATGTGGTAATTCTGTCACAATGAGCTTGGAACGATCCGATTCCACTAAGAGGTACTCTTGTATAAGAGTTCCTTCACTTCTGACCTAAACGAAGATTACTATATATAGGGAGCGTCGCAGCATTGCAACGCTGCACAGATTAGCATTGCAATGGTACAAGTAGCATTGCAACGCTACTCTGCCTTGTAGCGCACTTTCGTTTTCAATTCATAGCATTGCAACGCCACATCTAGCATTGCAAGGCTGCCTTGCTTTGCACAAAATAGGTAGCTATTGCCTTATAGCATTGCGTAACGTTTTGTCCGAGGGTATTTTCGTCCATTCACGTCCCTTTAAAGCCCGGTTGCTCAAATTAGCTTCTAATTGTTCCAAATTCAAATTAGCTCCTAATTGTTCCAAATTAACCTCAAATAGCTTGTAACGACTGATTCTATCTCCAAGATGCTCAATACCTACAAAATTATTAAGTAAACACATTAAACATAGTAACAACCTCAAATTAAGAAGACGAAAATAGCACATTTTTGGTGCTATCAAGTAAAGTGTAATTTGTTTACCCATTAAGAAAAAGGCAAAAAATAAGCATGACAAATATGCTAAAATAATACTTTCCTACCTGCGGTTCATTGACAAAAAGATTCCAATCTTGTCTATAGTTATGAACCTACAAATAATATTCATGGTTTGTTAATGTTGTCCCATAAGAGTCCTTTCATTGCTTTAAAAAATTACGATTTGAAAATTAGCAAAGGAAGAAAGAGTATAATTACTAGGCATAAGTTGAACGCATAGGCATGATTGATGCACATTTTAAAATAGATTGTCTACTAAGAAATCTTTCAAATCCACACGTTAGTTAACATTCATACAAATTTCTAAAAATATATAAACATACAACTTCTCACAACTTTTATTACAAAGAAGTCTAGAAATATTTATTACTTTCAACAAACTAAGCAACAAAAAATTGATCAATTGGGCACCACAACTCACTAAAGATGCAACCAAATTCTCACATATTTGGATAACAATATCAACCAAAGATAGTATATTAAGGCCAATTAGCTGCAGTAAAAAAAAATCCATGTCCTAAGTGACTAATTACAACACCTACTCACACAAATTTAAATCAAAGTCAAAATATGTGAAGTTTAAGAACTTACACAAACTTGTCTTAAATAAATATAAACTCATTTAATTAATAAGTCAAAAGAAAATCATGTACCTCGCTCTTTCAAAATTAATAATCATTTGTATACCACCATCTTGACTTGTAAAAAACTACTCAACTGAAGGGAAAAGAAAGAAAAGAATGTTAGATTCAAGAATCTAAATTCTACAACATAAGATAACAAAGTAATCAATAATAGTTTTCTTCGAATAAACGAACTTATTAAAATGTAAGAGGTAAAAAAACACACAATAGCGTCGGGTGGGGGAGCATTGAGTGGGTTTTTTTTTTTTGCGTCAAATCTGGGCGAGCATTGAGTTCTTCATAGTGGGAGATTCTGGACCGAATCGAAGATCGAATCAAGACTTGGATCGAGTCGATCAAGGATTGAGTTCTGAACTGGATCAAGACTTGGATCGAGTTCTGGACAGAATTGAGTTCTAGATTGGATCGAGTTCTTCATAGTGGGGATCGAGGATGGAGTTTTGGACTGGATTGAGAATCAAGTTCTAGCATAAAATTTTTACTTTCAGCATGAGATAGTACATGCAATTAACCAAATTCGAAAGCATAACTATACATTTCACAAAACCATTTAGCTAATTTAAAATGTAACTCGAATGATACCCATAAGAATTAAATTCGAAAGCATAAATATTCAAGTGTTGATTGAAATCTAAACATAAAATGGGTCTAAAAGTGTGGAAGGATCCAGTCACTAACCTCGGATCGTTAGCTTCAAGTGTCCAATAGTTTTGAGAGAGAGACAGAGACAGAGAGAGTTGGTAGACAAAGAGCCAGAGTGAAATCCATAAAACCTAGGAGTTGAAATTGAAACATAAGAGAGGAGGAAGAAGAAGATTGTGCATTCTTACCTACAAAAGAAAATCTTCTTCATGTAACTTGCGAGTCTTAGATTTTGGAGTTGAGGAAATGAAAACTTGCGGATGCTATTAAGAGGAAAAAGAAACAATCTCACTCTAAAGGGAGAAGAAAAGTAAAAGAGCGAATGGACGGGGATGGGGATTCTTAAATTTACCTTCTTCAATTCGTGTGAATAGCAAAAAATTTTCATTTCCCTTTTTTTTTCATTGCCCTCTTTTTTTTTTTTTTTTTTTTTCATATCATTTCATAGCCTATTTTAAAAAATGATATCCTCAAAGGCTATAAAAAAAACCTTTTTCTTGTAGTGTCTACAAGGGCGATCCTCTGATTTGTATGGGTGAGAGTGGCCAAATTAATCGACTCAACAAGTCTACCATTTTGGGGATTTTTCCAAGTGGGGAGCAGGGAACACAACTACACAACTTCACTCCTTCCCGTCTTTAGAGAAAGTAGATAAATTACTTCCTTAATAGCTGATTCCGAGTCTTGAACATTAAGACCTCAACCTCTCACTGGCTCGAGAGGTGTTAGTTGATAGTTAGACTATAAACTGTTTGTTCATTAAAGAGATCAATGGTACTTAAAGAGTTAGATGTAACTACAAGGGTAAAACGATAGTTTGACCCAACTGTAGTTACGAGCGATTTGTGAAGGATTGACTCACCGTTTATTGGTTATAAATGTGGATACAGAAATATATCTACAGTGCAAAGAGTGCAACTACCGATTTTTAGTGGAGTGCCCGGTAGTTAATGAACATTGATTAATTTTATTAAAGAGTTTGATTAATTAATCTTATATCATTGAAACTTCTAATCTGTAGGTCCACGAGGTCCCCTTGTTAGCTCACTAAAGGAAAAGATGAATGATTTGAATTATTCGAATCCATTGATGGATATTAATGAGATTAACTTGATATGGTTAATTATATATCTGATCTATAATTAAGAGAAAAATATTTGAATAGGATTCAAATATTGAATTCTTATAAATTAGATTCATAAAGACTTAATTAATTAATTTTGAGAGTTGGAAACAAATAAGCATATTATGTTTATTAATTAATTAAATATATATTAAATTAGATTTAATATAGTTATTTAATTAAATTAACCCTAAGGGTATTTTTTAGAAAGCGAGAAGGTCTTCCATATAAATTCATCATTATACCCAAATTAGAAAAAGTGAATTCATTTTGGTGAAATGAAACCCTAGCCTAGAAATTAACCCCCTCTCAAAAAATTTTATTCTCTATATTTTCCATTCTTCTTCCTCAACCAAGGTGTGAGAGACCACTCTTCTCCCCTTGGTTCCTAGAGAATAACGAGGTCTCACTTACGGTGGTGTCTATTGTTCGTTGGAGAATCTTTCCGGAAAAGACTACGAAGAAATCGTGAAGAGATTTGGGATTTGATGAAGGTATGTCATATTCTTCTTCCCTTTTCTTCTCTCTCCTAAGCATGTTGATCTGAATATTTATCCATTGTCCATTTTTGTTGCTACTGTATTTTGTTTCATTTAAAACAAAAATTGAAATGCAAGACGGTCACACGTTTCTACTCGAGATTCGATCCCTTCACCAAGAAGTTCACAACTTCCTAGATTTCATGAAGTTTATAACTTTATCCCTTACCTCAAACTTCAAGGACAAAAAGTGTAATTTATTCTAATAGTTGATGAAATTTATTATTCTATATTTGATGACCAAAACTTATCAAGTTTTAAATCAATTGTCTAAATATTTGATAATTCACATCTTTTAATAGACTAAATTTTCATTTCAATCCATGATATTTCTATTTTTATTGAAAGATATGAATTAAGGTAAAAATTTTAGTAAAAATTAATTTTCATTTCCAAATTTATAATCTATAATATAACATAATAAAGGATGATTTGACTTTAAATATGTGTATTAACGTGCTTAAAAAAAATTAAAGTCACCTAAGCTGTTGAAGTGGGTACCGAATGATAAAGACAAAAAGTGATCACAAATTTATAAAATGGATGAAAGTTAACGACAATAAGAATACAAAGAGAATATAAAAAGAATATGAAGAGAGGAGAAAACAGAGAAACTGTGTAATTATTATTCAACTTTGAATCAATGTGTTTTACAAATCATCTCTACCATCTCTGTTTATACAATTATAAAGCATAGTGGTTACAAGATCTACCATAAATAACATTTCTAACACATGAAAAAAATTACGAGCTCAAAGAGGATGAATGAATATGTCAAAGTAAGCTTAACTAAGTGGTATTGGTACTTAATCTGACTTAATAGGTCGGAAGTTCAATCTCCTGCCTCATAATTATTGTATTAAAAAAACAGAGGATGAATGAATATGAATACATAACCTACTGTAGTTATGGGCAATATCAAAATTATTGTTTTTAAAAGTTCAAAATTAAGGCTTATTTAATAACTATTTTTTATAACTTATGCTCGTGTTCTCCCAATTTTCCTATTATGATGTGACTTATCTTAATGAAACCATACTTAAATCTCTAGTCAATTCTAAAAACAAAAAAACATTTTTGAAAACTATGTATTATTTTTAGTTTTCAAAACCTGACTTGGTAAACATAAATAGAAAGTGGATAACAAAACCAAAAATTTAGGGTAAAAATAATATTTATAAGTTTCATTTTCAAAAGCAGAAAACAAAAACTCAAATAGTTATCAAACAAAACTTAGAATAAACAATTTTGAAATTAGACTGACTAGCTGAAAACTTTTTTTTTTAGTATATAGATGTGGAGAGATCAAAACTTCTAACCTCTTGATCACTGATGATATGTATCTTGACTAGTTGATGATCCTCATATTTAAGAGCTAAAAGCAAAATTTAGAACATTAATAATAGGTTAAATTACCAATTTGATCCTTATAGATTAGAAAAAGGTAGAATTTAGTCCCTACGATTTTAAAAGTTATAATTTAGTAGTTCTTATATTTTGATAAGACTTCATAAATAGTTTCCTATAATTTGATAAAAACTTCATAAATAGTCAAGAAAATTTTATCAATTTAAATTATAGAGACTAACTTCTAATTATTATAAGGATTGAGTTCCAAATTTTTTCAAATCATATGACCAAATTTGTAATTAAACTTTAAAAGGCATTAATTAGTCACTAATTAATGCAATAAACTAGGAAGCTGGTTCCTTATCTGAGCTTAATATATATAAGATGATTCGAAAGAATAAAATAACAAAAATAAAAAGTTGAAACTACACCACCAATGGATATGAATTGAAACATCAGATATATATTCTTTATTCTTTGATAGTATACTCAAAATCACCACTTTTCCTTTTTTTCTTTCTTTAAAAAAAAAGCCAAAAGCACTTTAAACGAAGGAGTATCTAAGGTATAAAATAATTAATGTCGATGGAAATATCAAAGTCTTAATTTTACGGAAATCTCAATAGAAATATCAATCTCGATGAATATTTTTGAAATTTTTCTAAAAACAAAAAATTTAAAGAAATTAAGGTCCTGTTTTCTAACTATTTTTTTTTTGTTTTGAAAATTAAGACTATAAACACTACTTTAACCTCCAAATTTCTTCTTTTGTTATCCATTTTTACCAATGGTTCAAAAAACTAAGTCAAAATTTGAAAACTAAAAAAAGTAGCTTTTAAAAAGTTGTTTTTGTTTTTGGAATTTGACTAAACATTTAATCATCGTACATAAGAAATATGCAAATTATTGTAAGAAATGGAGAGGAAATAAGTTTAATTTCCAAAAACCAAAACAAAAAATGAAATTGTTACCAAATGAGGCCTAAATTAGTAAATAAACCTTTCATTATTTTCAAATCACTAAACATATCTATTAGTTATATGATTTATATTAGTGCCATTTTGATATTTATCTTGTGTTTCATGAAACTTTTTTACAAGATAATAGAAATATCGATTCACCTCTTGTATTGATATCGAATCTATAAAAATATAAAAATATCGATATATCGATAGAAATTTAATACGATAGAACTACTCAATATCCCATTTGTTGTGAGAAACTTGATGCCTTTGATTTGGGGAACCTTCTGATCAAAGAGAGATAATTTTCATTTCCATTTTGCTTTTAAAAGTATTTTTTTCCTTCCACGTTCTTCTTATTTTTGAGACAAAAATAAAAAAAATAAAAAATAAATAAGTACATGATAATGACTCTTCTTGTCTTATCTTGCTATAAATTTCCTTTTATTTTTATGCAACTCTAGCCAATCGTGGGTTCAACTATATCTAAGGTGATCAAAATTAATTTCATATTTTTCTTTCGAGGAATTTTTGTTATATATATACAAATTTCTATTGAATAGAAATGTAAAGCTTCGAGTATTTGTGTTCTTGCAGTGTTTGAAATACTTCTAGAGAAGCTATCTACTGATTTTTTGGGATTTATCTTCCATTTCAAGAGTAAGGAATCACTAATTTTTCTTGTAATTTTAGATGTTGGTAATTAATTCCAATTTCCATTTAGGAAATAAATTATTTTATTTTATTTTTTCATTTTTGAGAGTTCAAAGAGGTAGGTGATTTGAACTCGATCTCTTAGAAAAAATTAGTTTTGAGTTAAAAAAAAATTGTTTTCTTCTTATATATATAAGAAATGATAAACAACGGCATGAGTTATACTTTTGAAAATTAGAAACGAAAGATTAATGTTAATTTGATAGTTTTCTTGTTTCTTGATTTTAGTTTAAAAAAGAAAAGAATACGTTTCGTAATTGTTTTTTTTTCTTTTTCAAACACCTTTTTGATGATCTTAACTGCCAAATAAAAGATTCTACGTTTTTCCGTTTATCTTAGATCATTATTTTACACAACCATTTTGTGACTTCTACTACGCTACAAGAGGTTAATACTCCTCATACGAAAAGCTAACATGTTTGGTATAATGATTCTTTTAGTGGCTAACTATGATCGTTCTTTTAAAAAATTATCTCTAGAGTATAGTAGTCGATAAAAATGGTGGATAGGAAGGTGGATCTACGGTCCGACACGGTGACAAAACCGACCGAGACAATGCAAGCTGCAATGGCAATTGCGGAGGTAGACGATGATGTGTTGGGAAATGACCCAATTGCCCTCAAGTTAGAAGAAGAGATGGCAAAGATAATGGGGAAAGAAGGAGGGTTGTTTGTTCCCTCAGGCACAATGGGGAATCTTATAAGTGTTCTTGTACACTGTGACATTAGAGGGAGTGAAGTGATTCTTGGAGACAATTCTCATATTCACATATTGGAAAATGGAGGCATTGCAACCATTGGAGGAGTCCATTCAAGAACGGTGAAGAACAAAGATGATGGAACAATGGATATTGATTTGGTTGAAGCTGCCATTAGAAATCCAAAGGGCGAACTCTTCTTCCCAACAACAAGGCTCATTTGTTTAGAAAACACACATGCAAAGTAAGTATTACTATATTTAATTTTACAATTATTTTTCTATTTTTTATTCAAGTTTGGTAACCCTTTGCTTTTCATTTTTTTTTTTTAATTAAGCTTACGTCCTCTCAATTTAATTAAAAGAATTGAGTTCTTAGTCAAAATTAAATATATATATATATATATATATATATATTTCTAGAAATTATGGACTTTTTTTTGTGACCATTTGGTTTTTGCCTTTTAGTTTTTGAAAATTAAGCCTATGAGCATCTTTTTTACCTCTAAGTTTCTTATTTTGTTATTTTAGAAATTTGTTTTTAATTTTTGAATTTGGCTAAGAATTCAACTCTTTTACCTAAAAAAATCGGAACTCATTGCCCAAAATCTTAGGGTTGACAATGTGCCGAATAGGAACTTTCATTGACCTACTTAACTGAGTAGTTAGAGTCTTCTATACGACATCGGGGCACATGGTAAGAAATTGAGAGAAAATATGCTTAATTTTCAAAAATAAAAAATAAAAAATCAAATGATTACCAAACGAGGTCTACTTTTTTAGCTCTCAAACTTGACTTGGTTTTTGAAAATATTGGTAAAAAGTGGATATAGATAAAACAATTTAAAAATGAAATAAGTATTTGCATATTTAATTTGTAAAGATTAAAAAAAAAAAGTCAAATAGTTATCAAATGGGACTTAATTTTTAGTTGTGGTTGGTCCAATTTTGCATCCTAATAAGTCCCTCTAGTCATTATAGTTTAATATTTATTGTAAAATGTATGTGGATTGTTTATTTATAGATAATATGATAGGTAAATTTTAGACGAATAAAATAGAGGTAATAGTTCTTTTTTTTTTTTTTTTAATAACATTAAAAACAAGTTTTGGTCCTTGAATTTTTACAAAAGTTACAATTTAGTTTCTAAACTTTGGTCTGTAATGATTTAGACGTCCTTAAACTTTTAATTTTACAACAATTTAATCATTGAATTTTAGTATGAAACAATAATTTAGTTCTTATTCTTTAAAATTTGTAACAATTTTACTCTACTATGAGACTTAGTGTTAAGATTTGTTGGGATTTATTGCATAGGTTGATGAATAAATTAATTAGGGACCCAATATGTTTATTATATGCTACAAAGTCTACATCCTTAAATTATTAAAAATTGATAGTTAATTTTAATAGAAGATCTTATGATATGGATTAAGTTATTATAAATTTTAAATTATAGAAGCTAAGTTGTAACATACTAAAATTTAAAGACTAAATTGTTACATGTTTGAAAAGGAGTAAATTGTTACAAATCAAAGTTGAGGGATTAAATTGTATCATATTAATGAATATCTAGGGACTAACACTTTTTGAACCTAAAATATTTTAGAAATGCAAATATTAAGTTTTCTTTTCAAATATAGGAAGATAAACCAAAATATTTACAAATATAGCAAAAATTTATCGTCTATCTGCGATTGACCACAATAGACTATTATCTATTTCTATCTGTATGACGATAGATACAGATAGTAATTTATCGCGATCTATCATAGTCTATCACAGATAGACTATGATATTTTGTTTCTATTTGTAAATATTTTCAACAGTTTGGTCGTTTAGAATAATTTCTCAAATATATATTAAACTAATTACAACGTTAATTGGAAAAGATCTGGTAGATAGATAATGGAAAATGTTTAAAGATTTATTATAATTTAAAATAAACAACATTGAAGAAATATACACAAATGTAAACCGTGAGCAGACTGAACTTATAATTTAATAAAAATTATATTTACAAGACCTTGACATCAACATATTTTTATTATTACTATTATAGTTATTTTTTAATTATCTAATTCATATCTTGTCCGTCTAATTATGTTCGAGCTGAGTGATAGATATTTATCTGTTAATTACTTGAAATTAAGTCAATTTGTTTCTTATATACCAGTTAGAGACTACGTGTCATACAAGTGGTTAAAACTCTAATATAAATTTTGAAACAGATATACTTTTAGTTGAATTTAAAAGGTAAATATTTGACATGAAATTTAAAAGTAATTAAAAAGATAATAACTAAGATTATATATACATTTTATTTTATTAATTTATAATGAATATTAAATGTGTTGGATACAAAACCTAATTTCATAAGGTAAATTATAAATGGTTAAAAGAAATATATAATTCTTTAGTAAATATGGGACATGAAGTTTAAAAGTAATTAAAAAGATGAAGTAAAATATTTTTATTTCTATTTTTAAATGGACTTTAGTTAGAGTAGATTATAAATAACTTTAATAATGATATACATTTATCTTTTTTTTTTTATATATGAAACGTTGTTGTATCTTCTAAAACATTGTGGAATTTTATAAATTTGATAACAGTGTTTTAATTTTATGTAGAAGATCAAAGAAAAAAAATGTAAAAAAAAGGTAATTATTATTATTTCGAGAATGATTTGTATTTGTTAAATGATACGTATATAATATGCCTTTAAATTTCAATTTACTTATTTTTTTATTAATGAAAAAAAGAGAAAATAAAACAAAGAGGATCTATAAAGGAAAAACGAACAAAATAGTAAGAAGAGGATCCAAAAAGTATGAGAGAATATATTGACTAATAGGAATACTTGGAAGTCTAATGTCAAAAAAGGGAGTATTGTAAAATTAAATAGAGAAAGAAAAAAACATGAAAAGTAGGTCCAAAACATCCTTAAAGAGATTGATTTATGAGAACTAAAATAAATATTTTAAAAATATTTGGGATAAAGTAAGTACTTAAAGATTTTCGCTGTTGGTTTTTTTTTTTTTTTTTTACTTTTACGTATCGTAAGATATACTTCATGATTAAAAACTAACTATGATTAAATGCAGCACCGGTGGAAAATGCCTTTCAGTAGAATATACTGATGAAGTTGGAGAGTTAGCTAAGAAGCATAACCTCAAACTTCATATTGATGGAGCTCGTATTTTCAATGCTTCAATCGTGAGTATTATTTATAAATAATCTTTTTCCGAGACTTGATTTTTGGACTTTTTAAATAACATCCTACCAAAAAGATTTTCTTACGTTAAAAAAAATATTTTTTTTTTCAGGCACTTGGTGTTCCAGTTGATCGATTGGTACAAGCAGCTGACTCAGTATCAGTATGTTTATATACATTGTGCTCTAAAACGTTTCTCTATCCTTATTACTTTCATTTAATAATTTGTTTTTATTAAATAACCATTGAGGAAATTCAACCTTCACAAAAAAACAACATTATATCAAGCTTTGATGTTGGCTCATTAGGTATGTCTATCAAAAGGTTTGGGTGCACCTGTTGGATCAGTTATTGTGGGTTCCAAAGACTTTATTGCCAAGGTAGTGGTTTTATTTTTTTTTTGGGTCATATTTATGGTATGTATGAGAATGTGTTTGAATTGGTATTTTTAAATTAAAATTTCAATATAACCCATTTTAGGAATTTTGAAGCTCTCTTGAAGATAGTTTGGTAGCCTAGGTTATTATATATTTGGAATTACTTCCTTCCATTGAGAAATGAAATCTAATCCAAGCTAAAATGACAATCGTGAAATATGTTTAGAAAGTAAAAATGAGTTTGGATGAATTTTGAAAATAAATTAATTAACTTTTTCCTATAAATTTCTATGGAAAGGGGGCAAAAAAGTTATATATGAACTGGTTTCACTTAAAGCACTTAAAATTTTTTTGAGTGTTTTTTTCAAAAGCATTTCTTTTAATAGGTCACCATTAATCATGCAATTTTGGGTAAATCACTCATGACATTTGTATCAAGGTAGGTTATAAACTTCAAAGTTGATCAATCAAGTCTCCAACATTTAGAAAATACTCGATTTTGATTCTTCAATTAATAGAAATAATCGATTACTAATGAAGAAATTGACTTTTTTTAAGCAAATAATCTCTCCCTCCCCTCACCTTCCCTTTCCTCCTCTCTATCTCAACCGGTGCCTCATCACTCTCCTTCCCTTCACTCCGATGTGGGCGACAACACTAATGTTACGCCCCTCCTTTACATATCTTCTTCTTTCTCTCTCCATTTTTTCTTCTTCTTCTTGTTCTTGGTCCATCAATAACTCAAGTCATGTATGAGAGAGAGAGTATCTTTTGTTGTTCCAAATCTAGATGACAAACAACTATTTCTTGGATAATGATTAGATGCAGCCTAGGCTGCGGCTATACCTAATCTAATGCTCCTAAACAAAGTCATTACTATTGGATGCCAGCGAGATTGTACAAAAGATAGATGTAACCAGACTTTTTCCTCATTCATTTATTTCTCATATGCATTGTATACTAGAGACATGAGAAGAGGAAGAAGAGATCCAATTATCACCGTCAGAATGGAGGGAAGGGGATGAAGTAGAGCACAAGTTGGGAAGGTAAAGGAGAAAGATTAGAGAGAGTGAAAGCTTTTTTTTAATAAAAATAAAATTTTATTTTGTTTTTAAAATATGACATCAAACACATTCGTTAGTAATTAACGACTTTTATTAATTAAGAGGCCAAAATCGAGCATTTTTTAATTGTCGGAAATTTGATTGTTCAACTTTAAAATCTAAAGAATCAAAACATATAATTTAACCAATCATCGATTCAACTTACCTTTTAAGTATTTTCCACCTTTTAAAACCACCCTCTTTTGCAAATATTTTGAAATTTTGTGTTTAATAATAGGCAAAAAGGGTTAGGAAAACATTGGGTGGTGGAATGAGGCAAATTGGCATCCTTTGTGCAGCTGGACTTGTTGCTTTAAAAGAGAATGTTCATAAACTTGAAGCTGATCATGACAAAGCCAAACAACTAGCTAGTAATTAAGCATCACACTCTACTCTTAATTCTTATCAACATTTTCAATTATTATTCACCTTTTTTTCTTTTTCAATATAGGCGGATTACACCAAATCAAAGGATTAAAGGTAGATCCAAAATCAGTTGAGACAAACATTGTGAGTATCTTAAAACATAATTAGAATTCTTAGTGATTTATTATGTTTGTGTTTGAGTATATTAGTCTGCTTTTAGTTTTAATTATACATTAGAGTATTTTCAAATATAAAAAAATGAACCAAAATAGTAGTCTATCGTAGTTTATTACGGCTATTATAGATAGACTGTGATATTTGCAGTTTTATCATTTAACATAAATTTTCTTGAAATTATGCTCAGAGATCTTAAAAATAGTTTTTAAAAGTTTATGTGTATACTTAGCTTTTGTTTTGCTATATTAATTGTATTTTGTAAGAGTCAATCAGGTAGATTAAAATTGTAATACCCCTAAATTTTAACTCCAAATGAGGGAACATTACAAAATTAGGCTTTAGCTATCTCCAATAACGATGATATTTTAGAAAAAAACTTTTGGTAGTATAACAATATGAACATAAACACTACAATTTCAAAACACTTGAAAACAAAACTAAGGGCCTATTTGATAGCCAATTCAAATTTTGTTTGATGTTTTCAGATTTACTAATTTTATCGAATATGTATTTGGTTGGTAATCTGAATTCTATTTTGTAAAACAGTTTGTGGATTATGCGATCCAATGCAAATTCTTAAAATAACATTTTTATGTTAACTACATATCTAGATTTTGAATTCAAATTAAAATGTAGAAATATATGAAAAAATATAAAATAAAAAATAAAAAGAATATAGCATATCATGTTATAAGTTCAATTATTTTTGTAAAATTAAAATATGTATTATATAATATATATTATATCCAATTATAAATTAATTACTATACAATTTTTTTAACGTAAAGCAAGTTCATAAATTAATTAGTGATAATTTATATTTAACCTAATATTAAGTGAATAATTATAATTAGTTTTATGGTTTATAAATATATTATCAAATACATTTTGAAAATTTTGTTTAAATTGATTTTTAATTTCTGAATCGATTACCAATGACATATCTTAAAATAAAATATACAATTTTGTTTTCTTTGAATTTCTTGTTTTCAAAATTATGTTTTTAAACCCTAATATTCTCAAACCCTTTCCAAACAAATCCGACATAACTTTTCCGAAACGAAACAAAGTCATTACTCAAACAAACAAGAAAAGAACAACTAAAGCCTATTACAAACCCTAACTTAATCTTTGTCAATCTCCCTCTTCAGGATCACTAAAGTCTTAATACTCATTAACATCTACAAAAACTAGTGAGGGGTCAGTACACAAGTTGTGTACTAGTTACTAGCCCACACCTAAAGAGCAACCAAACAACATATAAGCAACCATTTCAAAACATACAATCGAAGTAAATATCAATTACATCATGTTAAACTCATGAGTTAACTTAAAACCTCTCAAGTTTGCTAAACACTCAAGTTTAATACTCACAAACTAGTTAAGCGAATCCCTTGAGACAAGTTGACCTCAACTAATTGTGTCCAATGCCACTGACAGTTCACGTTGACCCCAAATGACTTTATCCAGAGCCATCAATGTTCTCCGTTGATTCTATTGACTTCATCTAGGACCACCAATAGTTTATATCGGCCTTAACAAATTTCTCTAGGGTTACCAACCTCTCTGTCAACCCTAACTGATTTTATCCAAGGTCATTAACTTCTCCGTCTGCCCCAATTGGCTTCACCAAGAACCATCGGCGTTCTCAAGAATTTTAATACTTTTCATTCAAAACTCAGTATTTACCCTAACTAAATTAACCATGGTCATCGATGCTGCTCTAAAACATGTTTTATGCTAAAACTACATAAAAATACATTAAACATACATATCTTCAACACCTCAACAAACATACTTACGTTCATAGAGCCACATAATAGAATCTCAATATGTTATTCATTACAAAATCAATACAACAAGCATCGAGGCGTGCTCAACCATAGTAAAACATAACATATTTTCAAGATAACATAAGTCCACTTGATTGGAATTGGAATTGGAATGAGGCATTATCATAGTTTTTGTTAACGTGAGCTATTGGAAACTTCAAGTTGTTTCCTATACTCCTATTTTCTATTAGTATTACTAGCTTCTTTTACTTTAGAATGCTTTGGGGTTTCTTCATATCGTTTTGATCATACTTTCTTTTGATATTTTAGATTATCTTTTCTTAAGCCAATAAAAAGCGATCTACATTATTTGTCTTTAATGTGACCTCCAACATTTGCTTAATCAATGGTTCTTGCTTAGAAAACATATTTTCTATGTCAATAAGAGAAGGTTGAACTACTACCCAACCTTGAATAATAGCAATAAGACTTTTATATTTAGTTTTTAAGTCCATGAATAATAATTCTCCTTATTCTCAATTTTGAAATAGTAGTAGTAGGATCTAGTTATGAGATTTCATGACACAAATTTTTTACCTCATGGAGTATTGATTGATAGTCTTCTCTCTTTGAGACACTGATAATAGCTCATTTTTTAGAAACTACAACCTCTAATTACTTTTCTTTGAGAAAATTGGGAAAAACGTGTTCCATGTGCTACCTTTGGTATCTCCATTGTATGGATGTGATCCAACATTTTTTTTTATCAATTGTAATTTTAATTGCAAACATGGCCTAAATTACCCCGATATTCTATTTCCTAAAAGCAGTAGCATCTTTAGGTAGCTTGGCTTTAGTGCCTCCCACAATATCCCGTGAGTCTTGGTCTTAGAGATATGATTTCTTGTATTTGGATCATGTTTTGTAGTTTTGAGTATTGAGTTTCTTGATTCCTCAACAACTTAAAGGTCTTCCATCATCTTGAGTGATGGATGCACTTCGTAAGTAGTTGTATCCTAAATAACGAGCTTTAGAGTCCCAGACTACATACGATCTTTAAAAGCATCACCATAGCAAGTTATGCTAGTTTGACTATCAAATTAACATCAAAGGAGGAGAGACAATCACTTAAAAGAAATAAACTTTTGTTAAGGAGATGTAATTATGTACAATTTTGAGAGAAGACTTTTTCGTTTTCTCAACAATCACTCGCTTGCCTTTCCACACTCCTATGTTTGTCCAACTTTTCTTAGCTTTGCTCTTTTTCTTTCTTTCTTTCTTTGCTCGATTTATAAATGAAGACGTAACTCCCTCTTATAGGCATGAGATCTTTCTAATCCAAGCAAAAGGATCTTTCTAAGTTCTTTTTAAATTCTACAAATATTCTAGATCTATGAATTATCCTTATCTTTAGAAATTCTCTATAATTCTTTGGATCATAAAAAGATGTTAGCATGTTTCTAAAACATTTCTTTTGAGATACTTTTTATAATCTTCTAGAATAAATCTACTAATATCTACATATAAGTAATTTATTTAGATATTTTAAGAAATTTCTAAAAAGTTAGTGATATCTACCACTTTAAAATTTACTAAGAATTAAATTTAAAACTTTTTAAACCATCATTTTCATTATTGAATATTTATGTATTGCATACTTTTCATTTCTTGTGGGTTTTATTTTGATCTAAAACTTGAATGTATTTATGGATTTATTTGTTTTATGATCAGATATTCTTTGAAATAGAAGACGATTACGGAATCTCAATGGAAACATTATGTAAAAGCTTGGAAGAACGTGGCATTTTTATGATGCTAGAAAGCCAAATAAGGTATATCTTAAAATTAAAATATATATATATTACATTATATTTTCCATTATATTCGTATAGTCAATTTGTGATTACTTTATTAGCTTTTAGGAAAAAAAAATATTTTTAAATTTTTTTCCGAAGCATTTTCCATCCAATATATTTATTGAAAGCTTTTAGGAAAAATGTTTTGATTCGAAAATATTTAAAATAACTTTTGAAAGCATAAAAGTTATAACAAAATGTCAAAGTTATTTACTATCCACACTTTTCGCTAAATTGTATCTAATCAATATTTTTATATGCTAAATTGTCATTTTTTTTAAAGAAAAAAAAAGATTTTATGCTTTGGAAATTTTGGAAGAATATTTTATTTTATTTTATTTCTCATACATAACTTAGAAATTTCTTATATTTTCTATAAAAAAAATAAAGTAATTTTTTTTTGTTATTTTAAAATTTGAGAGAACAACAAAAAAAATTGCCAAAATAACACAATTTTTTTCTGTCTTTTTGAAACCAAGTGTACATGAAAAGTTGAAATTTTTAGTTAAGAAAAGTCATATGCTTATCTAAAATTAAAAAAAAAAATTAAAAAATAATTCTATTGGGCATCAACAATGAGTAAGTTCGAATAACTTTTGAAATAATGAAATGTTTTAATTAATTAAAAAATAAATTTTGGAAGTGCTTTTAAAAATGGGTCCTAACCTATCACATTTGTTGTTGAATATTATATGTCTATAAAGATGGTAGGTTTGAATCTAATCCATATATTTATGAAGTAATATTATATAAAATGAAATGGATTTATTTATTTATTTATTTATTAAACAAGTTTAATTGCAGGGCTAGAATTGTTCTTCATCATCAGATTTCAACAAGTGATGTGCAATACACTTTATCTTGCTTTCAGGTGATCTTCTCATTACTGATTTTTGATAAAATGAAAAAGAGTTTTAATACATCTCTACACTTCAAAAATGTCGAAGGCGTCCATAAATTTTCAATTATATGTCTAATACATCTATACTATATTCAACACTTTTAATTAACAAATCTAATCGACATATATGCTTGCATTTCGTGTCTAAATAATATGACATTAAACTTTCAATTTTTTGAACGAGCTGTCTTTGAATTCAAAACATGCTTAATAGATCGATAATCTATTAGGAACAAAATTAAATTAGACATAAAATCGGAAGTTTATAAATTTATTAGACAACTTTTTAATTAATTTAGGAACATATTCGATATTGAGTTGAAAGTTGGAAATTTATCAATTTTTTGAAGTTCATATAAAAACTATGGCAAATTGCAAAAATCACCTATAAAATATAATGGTAGTTACAATCATACTCTTAAACTTTCAATTTTAAAATTTGAAACCACAAATTGATATAAATGTTATGGTAAGCTTGAGGGTATGAAATGTAATATTTGTATAAGTTTAAGAGTTCAATATTTATCATTTGTGGGTCCAATTTCTACAATTATTATAAGTTTGGGATCCAATTTAACATTTGTGGAAGTTTAGGAATCTAATTTCTATAATTAGAAGTTTGAGGGTATAATTATAACTACAAGCATATTTCAGCCGTTTTTTTTACAATTTACCCTAAAAAGTAACCATAAGTTTTCACACACTCCTCCAATTCTTCTTTAAACTCACAACTGACAGAAACCCTTTCACTTTGGCTTTTGCAGCAAACTCTCAATGGAATTAAAGTTGAAAATGGCAACTAATCAACAACTAACTTTATGTGTCTCTGTCTCTAATAAACAGAGTGGAATTTACCAACTTTGGCTTATGCTAAATATGCCCTTTTCTTTTCTTGTTGTATTAACACATTTCTAATCCCTATGTTGGGTTGTAATAATATTATGTTTCTCTCTTTCACCTTTTTTTTTTGTTAATATTTATGTAGTCCCAACTTTTTTTTGGCGTTGGTAATTTCGTAACTTAATGGTAAGTTAACGGAGTTATTATTTGTCGTCTATTGCGGATCTAAAGCATTGTATCGTAGAAACCACTGCCTTAAATGCAATTTCGGCACGACCTCGATGCGAATCGATCATACCAGTTGCTTTCCAAAGTTAACACAACACCCACCTCAAATGTGTACTTGTCGGAAGGAGAGATAGAATCGATGAGAGAAAAATATTCGCTCAAAATCAAAGAATCAGAGAAAGAAGATGAATATTCAAACACTGCGTTTTGGAGGAAAAATCATTTCATTTTTTTTTTTTTAGAATAGGTGATATTATTATACAACAACAAGAGGGGTCCCTTAGCTCGGGATCAAGGCATCATAGCAACAAAGCACAAGCAAAAGTAGGACTCGACCAAAACAAAACCAAAACAAATGCAAACAACACCATCCACCTGGGAGAAAAACAGAGAAAAGGAAACAAAACCCCACAACCTGGGGCCAATAGCAAAACAAAGAACATCGATAAGTACAAAAAGTGGAAAAACATCCATGAACGCACTAGATAAGACCAAGAAGATCAACCTGCCAGGAAGCAGTACGAGCACGAACCGTAGAGATCATAAGGTGAAACAGGGCAGACATCGTCCTCGGTCTACCCCATGAAGCCGGCGATTACGCTCCTGTCAAATGATGTAGATGGAAGCACACCAGAAGACACGGAACAGCTTACTACACACCCTTACCTGACCCCACTCGGCACAACCAACTCAACTCGATATCCCAACCCACTACCCGATGAGTCAAACCCAACTAACGCGACACACCTGACCACGCCTCTCTCCCAAATCCACACTCAAAAAATAGATGATCCCACAACTCCACACCTCCCCCACACAAAAGACACTCCCCCCCCCCCTTTGACAACACACCTCAGCTCCTCAACCAATCCCACATACCCAACCTGTCCCTCACAACTAACCATGCACAAAAGTAGTGACGCGAAATACCACCCCCATACCACAAAAGACCTACTCAAGACACCCTAGGACACCGAGGGTGCAAACTCTCCCACGCACTAGCGATAGAAAACCGACCATTAGCACCCAGCACCCAAACCCAATAATCTTGCCCTATCACCATAGGCCCTACTGCCTGAATAAGACCCTAGATCTCAAGCAACTCCCATGACACTGTAGGCCACCTCCAACCTCCCTCACCATCCATAAACTCCAACAATCGCTCCTCAAGGATCCCACCAAACAAAACATGACCTTTCATCGCCCACCATCAAACGAACCAGATGTTTGAATCTATCCCTACAACGCAAGATAGCCCTCAAGCACCAAAACCTCCCACCTCACATTGAACAGCCCACAAAGATCGCCCACGCAAAACATACACTTCCACTATGCCACCCATAATGAGCTCGATTTAATTAAAAGAAGCCAGAGCAGCTTCATAATAGCAGCCTTATTCCATGAAGCCACATGTTTCACACCCAACCCCTCTCACCCTGACTCTCTGCAATGCCTATCCATAAATAACTACACAACAGACGATCAACCTCATGAGTTAACGCGCAGGCAACATGAAGATGCTACACCAAAACACTTGAAAGGACTGTAAGATGGACCTGATAAGCTACAACCTCCTAGTAAAAGAGAGGGACCGAGCTGCGTAGCTTCTAATACGAGTTGTAATCCTCTATATCAAAGGCGCACAACCCATAGCCCACAACCGACCAGGCAATAAAGGTAACCCTAGAAACCTAATAGGTAGCGAACTAAGAGAGAATCCCATAAAAGTAACAAGCTCCCTCGCCTCACTGGACTCCACACCTGCAACAAACATGGAACTCTTTCCAATATTCGCAACTTAGATAGCTCTGCAAACTCTGCAAGTACCTACCTCACAAACTCTAAAGAACCCCTCTCAGCTGCACAGAAAATCATCAAATCATCTACAAAAGCCAAATGAGTCTAGCTCACATGCTCACACCGATCATGGAACCTAAAGCACACAGGAGGCTTATTTAACAACCTAGACAGGACCTCCATCACCATCACAAACAAAAATGGAGACAATGGATCCTCCTGCCTCAACCCTTTCCTAGCAGGGAAAAACCCCTCAAGGGAACCATTAATCATCATAGAGAACGTAGGCGAAGTAACACAAGCCCTCACCCAACTAACAAACTGAAGAGATATACCTATAGCAAGCAACACACCAAACAGAAAATCCCAATTGACCGAATCATACGCCTTCTGAAGATCAACCTTTAGCACACAACGTGACTTACCTTTGCCCATCATATAACACCCCACAAGCTCTTGACACAGTAAAATGTTATAAAAAAAACCGACCTACTAGGAACAAACGCAGACTGGTTACCACTAATGAAAGAAGGCAACCACAACTACAATCTTTCAACTAGGACCCTCGAGATACACTTATACACAAAATTACAACAAGAAATAGGACGAAAGTCTTCTATACGATCAGCTTCCTGCCTCTTTGGGATAAGAGTAATAGCAGTAGAGTTAACTCCACCAAGTAGATAACAGGACTCAAAAAAATTCAGAACAGCATCACAAAAATCATCCCTAACCACACTTTAAGCAGCTCTATAAAAATCCACCAAAAACCCGTCAGGCCTAGGAGCCTTCCCAGACTTCATCGAGAATAAAGCCTTCTGAATCTCATCCCGACTCACTGGGCGACCAAGCGCCTCTACCCCCTCCGTGGACTAGCTGAACTACACAATATCCTCAATCCGAACAGTAAAATCCATATACCTCACACGCTAAAACCCCAAACTACCACGAAAGAAATCCACTGCCACCCCCCAACACTCTGTCATGCATTGTCTGGCGAGTCCCACTAGCATCCACAACTGAGAATAAACCACTGCAATTATGGCGAGAGCAAACACAATGATGAAAAAATGTCGTGTTCATATCACTTAACTCTAGCCACCTCACCTTAGCCTTCTGCCGGAGCGACCTCCTCCAATCTAGCCAATGACCAGAACACCACAGTGGCCCAAGCTACCTCCGCACACATCGACTCTAAGAAAGGATCCCTCTCCAACTTGGCTTGAGCAACCTCTATAACATGTCTAGCAACATGCACCTCATAAGATAACAGAGAGATACGCCTACCAAACGAGGCACCTAGAACCCCGTTCACTACCTTCAAATTACCAACAAAGCTAACCATAGGGGACACATACCTAGACCTTCTCCACGTTGACCTGATAGTATCAATAAAACCATCTGCCTCTACACAATACATAAAATAGTGAAACGTAGGAAGCGGCCTACTCCTCGTCTCCCCTGTGGAAACCAAAAGAAGGCTATGATCAGAAATCCTCCACTGCCCAACCCTAACCTTAAATACGAAAAAGTCACCTTCCACGCCTCATTAGTCAAGTAGCGATCCAACCGACGTAAGATACCATTCCCCTAAACTTTACTAGTCCAAGTAAACCAGTTACCTATCACACGCATCTTAACCAGACCCGCCTCCAACAACGCCCCATCAAACTTCTCCATCTCCCTCAAGCTAGGGTAACCACCAAGATCCTCCGAACTACTACAAATAGCATTAAAATCACTCATAACAACTCTAGGAAGCTGCCACGAGGCACACACATCAATCAACTAGGTCCACAAGTTCCACCTATCACTCACGTGATTAGAGGCATACACAACACCAATATGTACCCTAGCACTAGATACAATATCCACGAAGGTTCTAGAAATGAACTGATCCCCACTGACATCTAGAATAAAATCATAGACACTCTACCGCCGCATCACCCAGATCCTCCCAACACCCCTCACACCATAGCTACTCACACAACTCCAAGCATCACCAAACCTACCCACCACCATACCAAAGTTCTCACGATGAACCCTTGTCTCAAACAAACAGCAGAAAGTAACAGAGGAGGAAGACAGAAAATCTGCCACCACCCAACACTTGACAGGGTCATTCAACCCCTTAATATTCCAAGAACACCAGATCATGAAACTTGCAAGAAACCACACCTACCATCTCCCACTGGGCTTTTTCCTGAACTCCCAAACATTCCATCCAAAACAGACCACGGATCAGGATCAAACTGCACTAATGCCAATGCCAACAAGTCTCCCTCCCCCTCCCCCCTCCCATAATCCCAGGGGAGCCATAAACAATCACTCAGTACGTCAAACTGATTACGATCATCAACATGCTTAACAAACCCCGTAATCCCAAGGGAGCCATAAACTAATTTACTCCTCAAGGGCACTGATCCCGGTGACCCACTACCACCCCTATGTTCTACACCTCCTCTATCACGCAGACGTTGGCTAACCATAGTAAACTTGTCATCACACCCTACACTCCTATTCCGAACCACCAGGCTAACTCTATTCCCACCAATACTCAACTCTTGACCCTTTCTTACACTCTCAAGGCCACCCTTCTCCCCCAAACACCCCTTATTAACCGCCACAATACTCAAATCTTGACCCTTTTCCACACCTTGTTTCTCACACATAGCTCCAATATGCTCAAAGAGCTACAACAAGCACACTTACGAGGCTTCACTCATACACTACTGGAATAATAAACTCCTGACCCCGTATCTTAATAGTGACTGAAGGGGGCAATAACGAATCACCATCCACCTGAACACTAACTCTTGCATACGATAATTGACGTCGCTCTCTATGCAACATCAAAAGAAACAGGCTTACCCACGACACTAGCCAACACTGCTAAACATCTATCTATCCACAATTCCAAGGGAACACATTTCAGTGTAATCCAAATAGGAACAAAATAAAAAATAAAAAAAAAGGTTTCAGGAATAATACTTGGTGACCACTATCGTAATAAGATGGACTTGCCACCCAAGTGCCACAGACAATTCTCCAGCACCCATTCCCATGACTCTGCCTTTTTAAAATTTAAAGATAATCAATCTATTCACCAGCAAGGTAATAGTTGGCATCTGTACTCATCCCCAAATTCTCTGAATAAGGCGACAAAAAACAGAATATGGGAGTTTTGCATCCACAAACTAACCCACCAAATATTTCTCCCATAAACAAACATTCGCATCAATAACCACCTCACAAGCTCAACAATCACCATATCATTTTCAACCAATGGGGCGGGGGGGTGAGGGCAGAGGTAAACTCTAAATTTCCCCTCAAATTAGACCTAGACAGGGCCGCACACGAATTTTCCCTTTTCAAACCGGAACCAGATCCAGCAGAACCAAACCACTCCCCCATTGAATCTAACCAATTATTCTTTGAACCACACCCTCTAGCTGAACCGGCACTCCACTTTCATCGATAGAAACTGAACATCCAATGCTCCACATAAAACCAACTCGATTTACCTCCTCACAGTTCAGCTTCAGCCCCCCTACGACCCCATCTCCAGCCCAACACCTCTCAGCCCATCGACCATAACACCCAAGCCATTCATCCCTTTCTCCTGTTCCCCCTTTTTAAGCCTACTCCCATCTCGCAGCCCACTTAGCCTACTCCCATCAGGCCCACCCCCATCTCGTAGACCATCCAACACCTTAGCTACACTCACCCTAATTCCCTCAAGGCCCAACCCAGACACACCCCTCACAGCCTGGACTCCAACTCCACTAGAGCCTAAACTCCCCTACCCACCACCTAACCCAATACCCAACCCACCCAAACCCCGGTTCTCCCTAACCCAATTTGATTTCAGTCCTAGGTTAGAGGACAGAGGCATCTTTATCCCTTCGAGCGTTGTCGGATCACCGACCGACAAACTCTTCAGCTCAACTCCGGCAACACTCATCGCACCAGACCCTTCACCCTCACCAGAACAACCATTAGACACCTCAAACTCCTTCACCTCCAAATGAGCAACCAATCTCAATTCAACCTCCGGTTTAAGAAAACGAAAGGGTTGTCGTGCCACACAAGTTCCATTCTTCTCCTTCAGTCTTAATGGCAATCGTTTACGCACCATCGTCCCAGATCCAAACCCGATTAGAACCACACCACAATGACACTCAACAACGGATCTCAATGAACCGATCCGCCGAATAATTCACCTTTAAATGCACTAGTACCCTAACGCAATGAATCGCTAAGGCCACCGATTAAAAACCAACAACCAAAACAGAAGCAAGATCGGATAAAAATCGGTAGCAGTTTGGTTGAAGATCGATGGTGGTTAGGGCACTCAAAGAGAAAGAGAGAGAGATATTGAGCTTGGGGCGGCGACTGAAGAAGGGGTTGATCGGATCGGTGGGTAGAGAAGAAGAACGTAAACAGAGACCGATGCGGCGGTAGGAAACAAAAACATAACCACTAATCAGACGCGAACGTACAACCACGTGCGTAGATCTAGCCGATTGGAACTGGAACGAGAGACCATTGGCACTGGGTTCCCATTTCATTTCATGTTTTTTTAAGAAGGAGATGAAGAATGTTTAAATATAAAAGAAATTAATTTTTCAAATCTGAAATTATTACAAACATTAGTTTCTTATCCAAAATTAATCCCTATAACGTTTAAAGGTTTAAAAAGAAATAAAAGTATTTCTTTTCTTTTTTCTCATGAGTGCGGTTTCTAGAACCACCTGCTCGAATGGATGGTGGCGCATGTGTGGGGAAGAGCACCAACTACCACTCTATCCACTTTTGCAAGTCCCTTGGAGAACTCTCATCGATAACTCTAAAAAAGAGTTATTATTCATAGCTTAATTTGGGCTCGTTATCGGATTTTATGCGTTTATTTTCCCTATTTTGTAGGTATAGAGCAATCAAGAGGTAGAATTGGAGATTTGGAGTCGATCAGAGTTAATTTGAAACAATTTGGAGTTGATTTGAGCATCCAAGCTTCAAAGGAGTTGAAAATACCAAATTGCCATCGAGTACCATCAAGTATTCTATATTTTTTATTAATGGCATCGAGTATAATTAACCATCGAGTAATCAAGTAAAAAGCTGTCGAGTAATTGAGTAAAATGTTATTGAGTAATCGAGCGTCGTGTAATGAGTAAAGAAGCATCGTGCATCGAGTATCGAGTTTTAGACAGAATGCTCAACATTGCAACGTTTTCCTTAGTGTCGTGGCCCTTTTTCTGTCAAGCATTGCAACACTGCGAAGATTCTATAAATACCTCTATTTAGTTTTAGGTCGAAATATGCTGAATTTTAGAGGCCGAAGTTAAACTTCATTCTTATTCCTTTCCCTTCACCATTTGGTATCTTTAGGTTAATTTTTCTTTTTATTTTGCATTGTAATCGACGGATTGGATGTGTATCTTGGATATGTCTATGAATTAAGAGATTACTCCTATCTAATTTCTGTAAGCAAAAGACCTATGTTTAATTTTTTGAAAGATTTCTAATTAATTTAATTGAATTGTTGTGAATCATTTGGGTGGATTTGATTTATTCTTAATGGAATTTTTATAAATTTATCTAACAAATTAATTTATCGAAATTCTTGTTTGTAAAATCATCGTAGCCTATGCATATATTGATTGATTTAGTTGTGCAAATTAGGATCGCATGTGTGAATTATAGACTTTTTTCTTACCAAATGCATGTATGACCTAATATAATCTTTTCCAAATAAATTATGCTATAGGATATAGCTTTTAGACTTGTAGTATGTCTCAATAATTGAACCCTTTTGTAATGCAATTCAATTTTAACTTGTATGTCGCTAAGAAGGAAGAGTTGTAAATTGAATTAGAGCTAATTTGGTTTAAAATCGAATTTGGCTAATTGGGCTATTAGATTTTCTAATAGGTTGAGGGGTTGAAAGATTTAGTGTAATTAATTGATGCCTAATGAAAGAAATTGCATAGAAAACTCTCTCTTGCTCTTGAAATTAGATAGACGCCTATTGTAGATTACATGTACTTTTTTATTTTTAATTTCACGCATATATCTCTTCCACACAAAACCCCCTATTTACCATTCTAGTTAGAAAATTAACTTAACGAAAAAAATCGCGCTTCCCTGGGAATCGACTCAAACTTACCACTGTTGCTACGTTTTAGTAGTGATAGGAGTAGTTCGTTATTTATAAATTTTCTTTTGATCAAGTTTGAAGCTTATTAACGGACGTAAGTTTCAGGCCTGTAAAAAATGGCGCCATTGTTGAAGGAACTCTTATTCAAGAGAATCGTTGAGTGGAAGCAAGATCGTTCCAAACCCAACTTGAAAGAATAAAGCATTTACAAACATACAACCACAATTATGCATCATCGAGTAAATTACAGCATGCTTTCAATTAAAAACAAAGGGAATCGAGTGACATACCTTTGAAGAACTCTTCTTCAAGTATTCCCTTGATCTACACCAGTCACACATCCACGCAAACTCGATCCAAAGCACCAACGCAACGAACAACCAGTGAATTCCATGAACTGTCTAATCCTTGAACCCAATCAAGTAAGACTCGATCCTTGACCCATAAATAGCAACACTCGACACTACCACTCGGTTGCCTTGGTATTCTTGGTATGAGAATCCAGGAGGTGTGGACTCTATGTGAATTTGGTAGAGGGAAGGAGGATGTATACGATCGAGTAAATGGGAGAATGAGACTATATCGTATAGAGTTGGATACTCAATCGTCTAGCAAACGAGAAGAAATCGTTTAGTAAACTCGCTACTCGTTCACTCTCTCAAAGGCTATCGTATAGACTTTTCTTTTCTCTCGATCGAATGTTATCCGCTTCTAAAAAATGAAAACAATTTTCACTTTATTCTTCAGTTATTAAAGCTAATAATAACTTCCCACTTCACGGTTAAAGGAGATACAAATAACCAACCAAACAATTATCTCATAATTGTTTTTATTATAAATAAATATAATAACTAATTGATCATATTATATTTATAACCTATAGTTTTAATATCACATCATATGTAATATTTAAAGCATGGTTCTTTTCTCCTTTATTTAATATAAATCATATTTATATTAATTCCTCCAATTAATGTATCTAATACATCAAATCAAATATATAACATATAATTGAATCAATTTAATTATATCATATATAATCAAATTTCCTCTTGTTAATTTGAACACTTCAAACTGACCCAAAAATTGATTCTCAACTTGAATCCATTGAGCTTCCAAGGGGACCTTATGGACCTGTAGCTTGAAGCTCCAACAGTACGTGAATAACTAACTAATTCTTTAATCACGATATCCACCATCCGTTAACAACTGGGCACTCCACTAAAAATCGATAATTACACTCTTCACACTACAGATATATTTCAGTGTCCATTTGATATAACCAATCAACAGTACAATAACCCTTCAAAAGTTGCTCATAAGTACAGTTGGGCCAATTTATTATTTTGCCCATGAAGTTACATCTAACTCCTTAAGTACCACTGATTCATCTAATGAACAATACATCATAGTCCTACTATGAGTGAACACTTCTGTGCTATGAGAAGGTGTGGCGCCAAATTATTCAAGCCCCGAAATCAGCTCTTTAAGGAGAAATCTATCTATTTACCCCTGCTTCGAGGAAGGAGTGAATTCCGTCTTTTGTAGCTGAGTTTCCAACTCCCCAATCAGACGAATCCCCAAAGTGGTAGGTTTGAGCCGGTGATCTAGCCACTCGCACTCATGCAAATCAAAGGACCACCTTTATAGGCAGGAGTTCTCAACTCACTCAGGATTATGGTCATGTTACCTATGGTCATCCTAGTGAAATTAAGGTGTCTGTCATGAACGGCGTTATATAACGAGACTAAACATTTCGTGGTCTGATCTTATACAAACTCCTTTGTATAGGATACCCCCGCTCACATATCTCCACATGAATGATTATGATTAGACCATCTGTAGCACTTTACAACACTTGTAACATCTACAAAGCGGGTTGTATTCGTAGTGTCACCAGGATAAGGTTTCCCTCCTTTATCCATATACTACAGACCATTTAGGTTATCACTTAAGGCATGATCCATTTGTATGTCTCCACATACATGCTTAAGTTATAACGATAACCATAGATCTTAGTTTATTGGTTTGTGGTTAATACAACTAAAATATCTCATATTTCATAGACAATAGTAAAGAAAATATCTCATATTATTACATCACAAATGTTTATTCATACACGTGTTTACAAAATACAGAACCCTAGGAGATTTAGGGCATCAACCCCAATAATCTCCCATTTGTCCTAAAACTAGTGGCATGTACAAGATAAATACAAGTACAAAACAATAAACTAGGGCATTAAGGCCCAGTACAATATCTCCCACTTGCCCTAGTCCAGCCGCGGTTGGTCCCGTAAACCCATGCTTTATAGGTGACCCTAAAAAACTGTAGTCGTGAGAGCCTTTGTAAACGGGTCAGCAACATTGTCCCCTCAATGCACAATCTCGCGGATGAGATGATATTTTTGCTCTATATGCTTGTCGTGCTTGTGACTCCTAGGCTCCCTGGAATTCGCCACAGCACCACTATTATCCTAATAAAGGGTGGTGGGTCTAGACATGTCTAGAACTACTACCAGATCAGTTAGGAACTTCCTGAGCCAAACGGCCTCCTTAGCAGCTTCACAAGCCACTACATACTCGGTCTCCATAGTGGAGTCAGCGATGCACCCCTATTTTGTGCTTCGTCATACTACAGCCCCTCTGTTAGAGTCCATGTATCCAGTAAGGATCCAATCCTTAGATCCATACACAAGCATGTAGTCCCTTGTTCTCCGAAGATACTTGAGGATGCTTTTGACAGCAATCCAATGACCTTGTCCTGGATTAGACTGATATCTACTAACTATCCCCACAGCGTAGCAGATGTCAAGTCTAGTATATAGCATCACATACATTAAACTGTTGATGGCAGATGCATAGGGGACCCATCCCATTTCCTCAACCTCTTGAGGTGTCTTAGGACACCGTTCCTTAGACAATGTAACTCCATGTCAAAAAGGCAGTAGGCCCCTTTTGGATTTTTGCATCGAGTACTTGATCAATATCTTGTCAATGTATGATCCCTAAGACAATGCTAGCACTTTGTTCTTTCAATCCCGAAAGATCTAAATCCCAAGAACAAACTGAGCCTCTTCGAATTCTTTCATTTTGAATTGGGTCGCTAGCCAGTTCTTAACTGAAGTCAGTAAACCTATATCATTCCCAATAAGTAGGATATCGTCTACATATAACACTAGAAAAACTACTGAACTGTTGATGATTTTCTTGTAGACACAAGTCTCATCAACGTTTTGGTCAAAGCCATAAGATTTGATCGCAGTATCAAAACTTATGTTCCAAGATCGAGACATCTATTTCAATCCATAAATGAACCAATTCAGCTTGCAAACCTTTTTCTCCTAACCTTGGGCTATGAATCCCTCGAGTTACACCATATAAATGGTCTCCTCAAGATTACAATTCAGAAAGGCAGTCTTGACATCCATTTGGCATATCTCATAGTCATAATATGAGGCAATGGATAGGAGGATGTGGATAGACTTCAACATGGCAACAGGTGAGAAAGTCTCCTCATAGTCAACTCCCTCCACCTGGGTATAACCCTTTGCCACAAGTCTAGCCTTGAAAGTTTGCATATCCCATCAACACCTCGTTTCCTCTAGTAGATCCATTTACAACCTATAGGTTTAACTCCATCAGGTTGATCTACAAGATCTCATACTGAGTTGAAGTACATAGACTTCATCTCGAGATCCATGGCTTTGACCCATTCATCTCGGTCAACATCCTCTATTGTCTTCTTGTAAGACAACGAATCCTCAACCTCGCCATTGGCTACCATAGCCAGGATTTCAGTGAAACCCATATAGCGAACAGGTGGGTTTGCAACTCTCCACTACGTCGAGGTTCCCTCAACTCTTAGGGTGGATTTGACCAACTAGATAAATTTCCATCAACAACTCTTGTTGATGTAGCAGGTCCTTCAATAACTTTTGTTGAAGTTTTAGTAGTTTCGTTGGAAAGCTCACGCAACACGATTTTACTTCATGAGCTATGCTACCTTATATGATCCTCCTCAAAGAAGGTAGCGTTTGTCGACATAAACAATTTGTTTTCCTTAGGATCATAAAGGTAACCCCCTCGTGTCCCTTTGAGGTAGCCCAAAAATAGGCATAGCCTCGAACGTGGTTCTAGTTTCTTAGGATTAGCCTCAAGCACATGTCCTGAGCAACTCCAGATCGGAAGTGACGCAAACTAGCTTTACGCCCGTTCCACAACTCTAAAGTTTTTCTGGAAACACTCTTGGAGGAAACACAATTGAGGATATAAGCTGCAGTCTCTACTGGAAAACTCCAAAATGAGTCCGGTAAGGAAGCGTAACTCATCATCGATCGAACCATGTCCAATAGGGTTTTGTTTCTCCTCTTTGATACACATTCTACTAAGGTGTACCAAGTGCTGAGAGTTGGGAAACAATTCCATGTTCTATCATATAGTTCTGGAACTCATAATAAAAAAACTCTCCGCCCCTATCTGATCGAAGTGTTTTAATCCATTTATCTAATGCATTTTCAACTTCAACCTTGGACTCTTTGAACTTTTCAAAGGATTCTAACTTACGTTGCATCTAAACATACCTATACCTCAAATAGTCATTAGTAAAAGTGATGAAATACTCGTAGCCTCCCCTAGCTCGTATATTCATCGAACCACAAAAGTCTGAATGCACTAACTCTAGAAGCTCTTTGGCTCGATAACTGAGGACGGGCAGAAATGTATGTCATTATAGGCCTTTTATTTAGAATTATGAGGACTGTTAAGTAGAATATAGGCTGATTATATTAGGAATTCATGAGAAAACGAGCTTGCATCGATCGACATTAAGAATCTCGGCTAACCCACTTTTATGCATTATTATGCGTTCAATTATCTATTTTTGTAGCTAACGCAGGAGGTGGTTGCATACGCGGAAGCCAGGCTATTGCAAAGACAACCGCATGCGGGGAATCTCTCCATCGCAGAGACGAACGCATACGTTCGATGCATAGATGTTGCGGTCGTCAACCGCATGCGTCCATCAGATAGAAGTTGCAGCTGTCAAGCGAATGTGGACATCGCAGAGAGATTGCGGCTACAGAATAATAACCATAATAGAGGGATGATCGCAAGGGTGGTGGAATGCGTTGATACTCCAAAAACCAAGCATGAATGCATACCTCGAGAGTATCAAAATGTGATGTTGACATTTCACCCACCACGCCGTCAGCAGCAGAGATTCAGAGCAGATCCATCACGTCCATCACGCCGTTAGCTGCAGAATTTCAGAGAAAGACCATTAATGTTGTCGGCGATCAAGCTCTATAAATAGAAGTCAATGAGTAGAACTTCAAATCATCCAGGGTTTTCCATCCAAGTTTCTACCTTCGGGTGGATCCTTGTGATCCAGACGAAAGCGTGAGAATATAGCTTGGGAGTTCTTCATCCCCTTAACTATTCCGAGTGACGATCGGAGCCTTCGCTAGAGTTAGAGCTCGAAAGAGTCTACTCCACCACCCATCCATGGCACCACCGACAACCTTGACACACATCTGCTGGAAGCAAGACATTGCTTCCAGCTGGCCCTCCATTTCTCTTCTTTCCTTGTATTGTATTACATTATGCTAATGCATTTCTATATTTTCCTTCGATTTCATCTCCATCTTCATTTACTTAGCATCCTTTACTTTCATTGCATCACTGAGTAAGATTGCTAGAGTACCGCATACTTAATCATGCAGCATAAGAATATGAAGCAGGTAGCAAACCACCGGGAGGTGTACGTTGCGCGAGTGTTGTGAGAAAACCTTATTTGCTTAGTGTGAAGCTGTAGCAACACTTGTCTATAAGCAGATGCAATGCTTGTCTATGAGTAGAATGAGCAACAACTAACTGTCCGGGAGGGCAAGTGGTTGGTCGCATTAAGCAATGTAAGCAAGTGTTCACTAGAGATAGGAATAATCTTACATCAGCCAGGTTTATGCGATTACCTTGTCTTATGAGCGCATCATTTATCATTAGGCATACTTGTTTAAAAACCAAATCTAAGTCTCAGGAGAGCGGATTGGATCGCATAAGCAAGAATGGGGAACTTAGAAATAAGCTCTGTTTGCTACTACACAGCATATGCACCCTTTAAGTTGGATATGGTGGTATGCCATCATATAGAGGCTTAGAAATAGGCTTTTCGACACTATCGCATATACATTGCATGCGTCTACGTCAAGTGTGTATAGCATAATCGCATAGCTTGCATTGGATGGGGTTACCCTTGCGATCAAGCTTGGTGTTGCAGTGAAGAAATCCTCGCCTTTTCATCTATTTTTCCATACATTTTACTACGTGTTAACAGTTGCCACGTCTCTACCTCTCAATCATACTTCCACTGCTTAATCTATTAGTTAGGAGTAGAAGTAGTGCTTAGCCCATAACCCTCATCATTCTTTTATTTCATCGCCGCAAACACACTACTGCATACCATTTAGCTACAAGTCCCTGAGTTCGACCTCGGATCACCCAAGAAACTTACCATCTCGTTATATTTGGTGAAAGTGCAAGAAAACTTGTGACAAGAACGCATGGTCATTGCATATGAGATCAATGCATACTTTCCATTCCAATGCATGACTATCGATGCATGAGAACAAACGCATAACCTAAGACATGCATCGTATAATATGCATCCCAAATTTACGTCACCAATAACCTTTTTCAGTAAAAATGTCCTTTAGTCATCTTGCCTTTAAGACATGAATCGCATACAAGTAAAGAATTTTCCTCTAACTCGCCTAGAAATCCATTCTTTACCAACCTCTCAATCCTATTGAGATTGATGTACCCTAATCGAAAGTGCCAAAGTTGCCATTTTCCTTAGGAAAAACCTTAAGTCATTTATTTTGAGTTACGACAGCTTTAAACATCTCTCTGTTATGAAAGGAATTTGTTGCTAACGGCCTTAGCACATACAAATTGTTTTCTAGTTTAGCTGAACATATCTCAACAACATCTTTCAGAATAAACATTTTATTCACCGAAATGTTGAGAGTATATTTACATTCAATCAAGCACTTTACAGAAATTAAGTTTGTCTTTAACTTGGGAACAACATATACGTCATGTAAAATGATAAATTTACTCTATAAAGTCAATTGGAGGCCTCTCACTACTACAGTTGAGACGACGTGCCCGGTGCCTACTCTCATCGTCATCTCATCAGCCTCAAACTGCCACTAGGATCTAATCCCTTAAAAAGAAGAACAAACATGATTAGTGGCCCTAGAGTCTATAATCCAGGCAGAATCATCATTCTCCACTAAATAAGTTTCCAAAATAAGTAAATCACATTTACCTTGTTTGGCCTTGGCCTTAGCCTTCTTATTCTCCATTAACCAGCGTGGACAGTTTCGCTTCCAGTGCCCATCCTAGTTGCAATGGAAACATTTTCCTTTCTCAACCGGCGTTTGTCACCTACCCTGCTGTGCGGTAGATTGTGGGTTAGCTGGTGCCTTCCCCTTCCTCTTACTACCCTTCTTCTTCTTCTTCCACTTATTAGTGTTGGAAGTAGAAGGTGCAGACTTAGTTCATGAGGTTGAACCCCAATGAAACTTCTTAGATGATGAAGCAACATTTGCCTCACCAACCTTTTTCTTCTTGCTTTTTAGCAAGGATTGGAATATCTACAACTTATTAGTGTTGGAAGTAGAAGGTGCAGACTTAGTTCCTGAGGTCGAACCTCGATGGAACTTCTTAGATGATGAAGAAATATTTGCCTCACCAACCTTCTTCTTCTTGCTTTTCAGCAAGGATTGGAATGTCTACAACTCATTGATGAGAGTTAAGGGTATCAACTTTGTTCAGCACAACATTGCTGACAATGTGCAATAAGCTTTCTGGCAACGTTTGCAAAATAATGCTAACCTGGCTTCCCTCATCGACGTGGGCTCAATTCATCTCCACCACATTAAAGTGGATCATCATGTCCAAAACGTGTTCTCGAACAGATGTACCCTCCTCCATTTTTTTTTGGGTTTTATGTCCTAAAACTCACAGTTTATAAAAGATAAACATATTCTATAATCAGTAAACTCATTATTGATTCTATAAATTGCATACGTAAATGTCTAAATCCAATAAACTAAGATCAATGACTATTATATGAATACTTGAACTTTATGTAGAGACATGGAGATGGATCAAGTTCGAGTAAATAGCAAAAACAATCTATAGTATATGATTAAGGTTGGGTACCTTATTCTGGTAATACTATTGGATGTGGCCTACTCTGTAGTTGTTACAAAGAGTTGTAAAGATACAACAAACGAAGTGATCCAAATTCATTCATGTATTGACATGAGGAATGAGGGTGTCTTATGCAATGAGTTTGCATAAAATAGGACGAAGAAATAAGTCACTTTTACTGTATAATGTTATTTACTGTATAACACTAACTATTTCACTTAGATGACCTAGGTAACTCGATCTTAATCCTGAGCTAATTATGAACTTCTGTTTATTCGGGATTATCCTTAGATTTGCATAGGTGAGGGTTGACTCAATAGCACTGGCTCAATAAGCCTCCCATTTCAGGGGTAAGACTGGGTAGATAGTTGGGAATATAAGGTGCAAGACGGAATCCACGCCTACCCGTTTTAGGGATAAGAGAAAGGTTCTTCTTTTAAGTACTTAATCCAGGTCTTGAACAAGAGGCTCCACCCTCTCACTGGGTTGAGAGGATCTAGTTTAGTGACTGGATCACAAACCAATTGTTCATTGGAGGATCAGTAGGAACTTAAGGAACAAGACGTAATCTCGGGGGTAAAACATACATTTGACTCAGCCGTTATTACGAACAACCTGTGAAGGGTCGGCTTACTAATTATGGTTAAATCATATGGACATAATACATTTATAGTGAGGGGAGTGCAACTATGGGCTTTACTGGAGTGACCCATTAGTTAACGAATGATGATTAATTTGGTGAAAACAGTTTAGTCAATTAATCTCGGATCGTTGGAGCCCATGATCTGTAGGTCCGTGAGGTGCCCCTACTAGCTCGTAAATGGATTAACTTTAGAGTAGTGTGATAAGTTTATTTGAAATGTTCAAATTAGAATTAAACAGAATTGAAGAATTAATTAATAGTTAAATATGATTTAAATATTAAATTTATGAAGGTGGATTTGTGTAAAATCAGAATTAATTAAATTGTTTAAATAATTATTTATTAATTTTATTAGAAAATTAATTTATGAAATCAATTTTGTAAAATTAACAATATTTTCAATTTTTGAAATCAAATTGATTTTTTAAATCATTTGGTAAAATTGAAAAGTTTGAAAAAACACAAAATGGAATTATGGATTTTTCCATTAACACCTTCAACTAGCTCACAATAAACCCACTTAAGTTTGGCTTCAATAACTCCAAAGATGAGCTGCATCTCATACAGCCATCTTCTTTGCATGAAAGTCCTGCAATAAATAGAGAAGATTGGAATAGAATTGAGGCATGCATCAATAGAGTTTTTGCTGAAAAATTCGAGTTGAAGAAGTTGTTCTTCAAGTGGGTTGTTGCAGTGAGTTCTTCTCCAAGTTCCCTTCATTCAAGCTTATCTTGAGTCCAACAACTCAATTTAAAGCTCCAAGAAAATAGTGGTGAAGATTTTGAGGTGGTTCACTCCAAGATTTGGAGAAGTTTTGCAATTGAGAATCAAGATTCAAGAAGTTCTACAAAGGTATTACATGAAACCCTCTTGTTATTATATGAGCATGCTTTATTTATAGCCAAAATTTAATGAATTAGAATCCTTATTGATCCTTGTTGCTTTCGTTGCATGCTGATATACTCCTTCAATTGGTATCAGAGCTCCATTTATGCATTCAATTTGGTTTAATTTTGGTGTGGTGGGTGTTTTTCATGAGTTATATGAAAATGGTGCACTGATACGGTTTTCATGAGCTCCATTTAAGCATTTTTTGTGCCCAAGCCAACACATCCCTTGCATGCAACTTAGCTCTCTTAGAACATGTGCCCAACATCACCGTCTTACCCTTCTAGCTACTTGCTTATTCAACCGAAGTAGCTACCTATTTGTTCAAGATTCCAGATTCAACTTTCAAATTTAATAACTAATTTTTCAGACCTTTTTTTCAAGAAATTTCCTTCTACAAACTTGCTCTAAAATGTCCTGGCAAGCTTACCTTAAAATTTTAGCTCAGAACTCCTTGTAATTTGGTCGGAATCCTCAAATTATTAAGACTGGCGCAAGCTCACTCGAGAGCTTGCCTTTCAGCCGGATTCTTCACTCTCTAGCTCCATTCCTCTAGAATTTCCTTCCGGAAACCAAATCTGGGCAACTAGACACACTCATGGTTTGACTAGCTCTGGAATCACTCCATTTGCTCGAGTGAATTGCTCAAACTCTCTCTTTGAAGTCAAGCTTCCCTTTTATGCTAGCAGCTGCATGATCATCCTTTAACATCAAGCTACCATCTCCTCCTTAAAGGGATAACAACATGCTTGAGCATGATAACTGGCTTAGCTGATGAATAACTAGGCCGATCCTTTCCTCTTGGTCATCAACGCAAGGATCAATTCTCAAGCCAATGCTTGCAACCACATGGTTGTATGCCTTTACAATGCATTACCCATCATTGGCCAACGCATTACTCACCTTGAGGCTATCCCGTCCCTCCTTTGGTCACATACTCCTAAGCCAACACATGTCTTATCCCACGCATAGCTTAGTCTTAACATATCAACCAAGCGTTAGGCCTTCCTTGCTTCATCTTATATGTCATCGTATGCTTACTCGCTCCATCGCATAGTTGTAGTATACATCAAGTGTCCAGCGCCTTGCGCTCATCACCGTATACTAGTCAGCGTGCACACCCAGCCTCATCGCTCAGCGCCTTACGCTCATCATCTAGCCCTGTGTACATCGCATACCCCATCGTCAAGCGCTCAACGCCTATCATCTAGCGCTTACGCTTATCATCTAGCACAGTCGTGCAGCCTCGCATGCCCTATGCGATCACCCTCACGCAACACTTCAATGCCCAACGCCTTGCTCGCACGCAATCGAGCACTTCCTCGCCCGCCTTGGCCTTACTTGTTGCACAATGGCTTTTCCTCGTTGCATGATCACACAAGCCTCAACGCATCACTTGTACACGTGCGCCATGCTTAACGCCTAGCCTTGCGCCAACGCCCAGCCTACTTTGCCCGCAAGCTCATTAACCTCGCAAGCCCCCTTGGTTGCCGCAAGCTTTGTAACTGCATCATGCAAAATCCTTCAACTCATGCATTCATTCTTAGTTCCAACGTATAGTTTGTCCTTGGCTTCAACATTTTGCCTCACATAACCTCTACGAGCCTTGGTTGCTACACATACAACCTCATGCATCCATACTTCTCAACCAACGCATGCCTACTCTTGGCTTCCATACTTAGAAAATTTTCCATTTGTTAACCTATCTAAAACTCACCCAAGACTAGGTGTTTCCAACATTTAGAATTTTCTTCCTCGATCTTCCTACTTTCTTTACTTCTTTTTACAACACTACTTTAACATATGTCTATTACTCACTTATGTAGGAAAAATGGAGTACGGGGTTTAAATACAACATGCTTTTGAACATGAAAAAGAGTTCAAAGTTTATGCCTTTAAAGAATACTTCTTTGCGTAAATCCCGCAAACTGTCAAGAACTCCTTGAATAGCAACAAAACTTGAACACAGCAACCTTCAAGACTTTCTTCAAGAACTCATGAACCAAAACGAGACACGACCACTTGGATTCCTTGGTATACTCAGGATGAGAACCCAAGAGTTGTGGGCCCTTACTATTTTGGTTAGGAAGGAGTTTGAGAGTTTGGAAGAGGAAGACGATTGAGGAAGAAGCACTATCGTATAGCAAAGTTCTTCAATCGTTTAGTTTAAAGAGTCTATCGTATAGGCTTTTTGAAATTTCGTGTAGTGTTATTTCGTATGATATAAAAGAAAAACCCATTTTTTTTCATTTATTCAATTTTGCCATAAAAACCAACTAACCACCCACTAAAGTGGTTGGAGAGAAAATATGATTATTATTCAAAAGTAATAAATAATATAAATAAATATGATAACCAACTTATCGTATTATATTTATAACCTATAGTTTTAATATTGCATCATATACAATATAAATTAGAGTTCTTTTTCTCTATTTTACAACATTTAATATAAATCATATTTATATTAAATTTAACAACTATGAATCTCATTCATATAAAATATATTTAAATCATATTTAAATATTTATTCCTCAAATTATAAGGTCATGTTACCTATGGTCATCCTAGTGAAATTAAAGTCTCTATTATGAACGGTGTTATATAATGAGACTAAACATTTCGTGATCTGATCTTATACAAACTCTTTTATATAGAATATCCTTGCTCACATTCTAATACATGAATGATCAGGATCAGATCATTTGTAGCACTTTACAACATTTGTAACATCTATAAAACGGACCATACTCGTAGTGTTACCAGGATAAGGTACCTAGCCTTATCCATATACTACAGACTATTTGGGTTATCGCTTAAACATAATCCACCTGTATGTCTCCACATACATGTTTAAGTTACAACAATAACCATGGATGTTAGTTTATTGGTTTGTGGTTCATGCAACTAAAATATCACATATTTCATAGACAAAGTGAATCAAATATCAAATATTATTAATCACATACAAATTTGTTCATACAAGGTTTACAAACTATAGAACCCTACGAGATTTAGGGCATCAACCCCAACAGGAACAATGCCAACGTTGGTGATTCACACGGTCAAGGAGAATAGAGGGTTTGGTAGGAAAGAAGTGAAAGGAGAGAGAAGGTTTGGTAGTGAAATGAGATATTTTTTAATAAAGTAAGAAAATAAATGTAGACCTTTAAGGTCAGTTTTAAACCGACATTATAGCCTGTCTTCAATGTCGATTTAAAACCGACATTAAAGATTCATTTTTTTTCAAAAAAAATCGACATTATATATTCAATTTCACTTTTTCCAACTGACATTAAAGTCCAAAATTCTTGTAGTGGATGTTCATTGATAGCACGATATCAGTGGTAGTTCTTTATCACCGGTAACATGCTATTAGTGGTAGCTTCTATCAATGATAATGTGCTATCAGTGGTAGCTTCTATCGCTGATAGCATGCTATTAATGGTAGCACTTATTGTCGATAATGTGCTATCGTTGTTAGCTTCTATCACTGATAACATGCTATCAGTGGTAGCTTCTATCAATGATAACTACTAACCACCTTACTATCCCTTTCTTTGTCCTTTACAAACATTCATACGGTCCCTTTTTTCTGATACCTCTCAAGGGCACTCCGTAAAAACAGTGAACAACCAAACTAAACCCTTCTTCTTCGTTTGATTTTGTAAACAAATATTACGATACACAAATACACAAATACGTAACTAATATACTTTAAATATCGTATATTAGTTGACTGATATACTAAAAAACGTGGGTTTGTTAAAAGGGCAAAATTGGAATACGAAATAAATGAAAATTTAAATTTAAATTTAAGCATTTTGCTATATCTACAATTTTTCATATGTTGAAGGTACACCTCTAATCATACATTTTGGATTTGCCACCTATTGCAAATTCCTTTTATATTTAATATTTTGTTATAATAATCGAATTTGATGATTGGCATGTTGGTGTTAAGTCACTTGTGAATTGGATACTTTCAAGTATTGGGTACGAAACTCAGCATCATAATACTTATGGAAAAAAAAGAGAGAGAGAAGAAGCAAAAACCAAATCAAGAAAAGAAACTAAAATAACAAAAAAAAAAAAATCAGAGAAAGGAAAGAAAAGAAAAGAAAGAGACAAGGAGGGTGAAATTGGAAATTAGAAATTCAAAAGTTGACTAGTGAACATTTCCAAATTTGTAAATATTTTAGAGAGATGTTATAGATTTTTTTCTCTTATTTTACTATCTATTACAAATATTATATGAATAAATGAAAAAGGAATGTAATATAAGAAAAGTGAAAATATGTAGACCAATAATGTGATAGATCTAATTAATATCACAAGGAGAATGTAACGACTTCTTGATATTTTATCAATTATACAACTTTAACTGTATATGGATGACTCTCTAATCTATACTTAATATGTGATTAATATTTCTTTAAAAATTATCAAACAATAATTAATTTTCATGAAATGAGAAAAAAAAATTATTGTGTGGAACTATTATTGAAATAAATATTATTTCATTTATTGTTATATTATCTAATAATAATTAATTTTATTTCAATAATTTTATTTATATTAATAAATAATAATAATGCTAATTCATAAATTCAAAAAAAGTTAGTAATATTTAATGATAAGAAATTATAATCCATGTTCAAAATAACATATGAAAGAAAATAGTAATATTTAATGATAAGACCATGAAATGCTTTTGGAAAGACCATGATAATTGCCTTTTTTATGCTTGGGTGTCTACCTGATACGATAACCAAATCACGAACTTGTCCAATTGCACATCTTAATTGTTGAAAAAATCATACCCAAGATTCATCAATTTCTGCACCAGATATACTAAACGTGACTGGGTATATTTAATTATTTTCATCAACCCCAGTCGCAAGCAAGAGTTTACCATTGTACTCACCCCATAAATATGTTCCATCTACGATTAAAATAGGGTGAAAGCAGTTCAGAAACCCCCTAATGGAAGCACCAAGAGCCATAAAGCCGTGCTTGAAATATTTATCTTCCTGCAGATCATATTTAAATGTTGAACCAAAATTTTCAATTTGTAAGGCTTTACCAAATTTAGGTAACTTCTTGTAGGATTCTTCTGGTGATCCCAAAACAAACACTAACACTTCTTTCCTTACTCTCCATGCCTTGTCGTAACTTAAACTCACACCATACTCTTGTTTTATATCCTTCACAATGTCCTTCGATTTATATGAACGACTAACATCTTCAAACTTCGACGAAACTAAATGTCCGAGAACCCAACTAGAAGCTTGTCTATGATCGTTAGTCAATATTTCATTTCTACATGTATGGACATTGTCATACTTAGAGATTTTAAATATTTCATAATTTTTCAATTTAACGGCTCGAAGTCTCCATTTGCATTCTTCAACTAAGCATATAACTTTGTATAATGTTGTGGTCGACTTCTTCACCCTAAACTGAAAGTTACCTCTAATTGCTAACGTAGATAACCACATCTTTAAATCCTTCTTAGATATAAATATGTCACTAACTTACACATCTTCAGAAGAATAAGACTGACCTGGCATGACGATTGTGCTATTAGATGGATGTGACAAGTCACGACCCATTGCATGTGACGAGCCTTTATAGTCTTTGATTGTTCGTTCTTCTGCATAAGGTGTATAGTGGGTATTAATCTTGGGTCCCTCTCCATCACCCTTCTCCCTCCAAGACCAATCATTGAAATATTGACCCTGGTCTACATCATCCCTAAGTTATGGTCGTCAAATTATTAGGCGACAAAGTAAGTGATGGGTTAAAATATATGGGGGAAAATTGACTATCTAACACCATCTTGCAATGTACTGGCCTAGATGTTGAAAGGATTTCTTCAGTTCGTCGAATATATGATTTTTTTGGATGAAATCCTTGATTACTTGAACACTTTGGAAGCATAGATACGTAAAGAGGTATTACTGAGACCTCTTCCCATATGAGGAATATGTGTAGATCTTCATCATTTCGATTACAAATGCAGGGGCTTTAGATCTCAATTGAAGTATACATCTTATAACAAGATTATACTTATCTGATATTATACCACTTATCCTATAAACTTCGGTCAGGAATTCATTATAGGTTGTTCGACCTCAATGTCAAACCCCCACAACTCTCCTCCATCATAATCCTTTTCCCTTTCATTCCAAATGCCACCGAAAAAAATCCAAACACGAGGAATTTTCCTACAATTTATAACAAAAATGTATTAATATAATGTAGCTAAAGAAAAAGCAAAATAAAAAAAGAAACTAGAAAGAAAAAAATTGACCCGGTCGTCCACCTAGCCGGGTACAACATTGGGCAAAAAAATAATATTCCTACTTTTTGTACGTCTGGCCGGGCTAGGGTTAACTCTACTAGTCCCTAGACCAGTCCCAGCTCGATTCCTATCTCGTACTTGGGAAGACCGAATCAATAAATTTATTCATACCTGGTGAAGACCCGGTGAAGTCTGGTCGGGTATCAAACTTATTTCAACAATTATTTTGTACCCGGTGAAGCCCGGCCAAGTAATTTTAACTCATTTTCTTTCTACTCGGTTAAGCCCGATCGGGTATCCAACTTATTTCATGAATTACTTTGTACCTAGTGAAGCCCGACTGGGTAATTTTAACTTATTCCCTTTCTACTCGGTGAAGTCCAGCTAAGTATCTTCAAAAAATAAAAAAATTGCTATCTTTTTTTCATGTTTTTTTATAATTTAAAGGTCGTTTATTTTTTTTCAATTTTTCCAGAAATTATCGACCTATTGAATACATACAAAATTAAATACATGTCAGCGGGAAAAAATTGCTATATCCAAGCACATTTGTTCTTAAGTTGTTCTTTCTATCTCAGAAATTTTCCAAAATCTAAGATATTTTGGTTCGATCTAATCTTTATGATTATTAATTTTAAATTTAATTTTGTGCAACTTGTGAGTATAGTTCAATTGGCTACGACATTAGTAGCTTTAAAAACCATAGAAAAATAATCTACATTATAAAAAATGTCTTTGAACTTTGTATTTTATATAAAAAATACCTCTAAAATTTCAAAAGTTTCAAAAGTACGTTTAAACTTTCAAAATGAATTAAAAAATGCTTTAACCATTAGTTTTGGATGGAAACCGTTTGTGTTTTGTTTAAAAAATATTTCTAAACGTTCAAATGTTTCAAAATATCCTTATACTTACAAAAAATCAAAAGTTCCGTTAGAATTAGTATATGAACAAAAAATATTAATTTGCAAAAGTACCACTACACTTTCAAAAGTTGTAGTATCCTTACCTTTAAAAAAAAGTTAAAAAGAAAGACAATAATAGATCTACCAAAGAGACCTGACTTTAATATTTTAACAAGATTGTATGTTAATAGTTACTAGTTATGTGCATATATATAGCCAAATATGTACTTTTTGTATTTGACTATTTTATCATATTGGTGAGTTTTGATGACAGATTTTGATTTCGAGATTTTGTGAGATTTTATACTCTAACTTGAAGTTTTGGTTTATATTTAGATTTTATACTAATTTTGAAAGTTAAGGATATTATTAAAATGTTTGAAAGTTCAAAGGTATTTTTGACACAAAGATCAAAGTGAAAGAATATTTTCTATGCTTTTTAGCCCCTTTATAGTTAAATGGGTGATTGTAAGAATATAGGTTTAAATACTATTTTGGTTCCTATAGTATACTTTTGATTTTTGTTCATTTTAGTCTTTATACTTTCAAAATGTTCATTTTAGTCTTTATACTTTCAAAATGTTCATTTTAGTTTCTACACTTTTAATTTTGGTTCATTTTGGTCTCTATACTTTTAAAAAATTTATTTTAGTTCTTGTAATTTCGACTTATGTTCATTTTGGTCCTTGAATATTCCAAAAGTTATCATTGTAATTCCTTAAAAATGAAAATGAAGGGACAGAAAATTATCACTTTTAAAAAAATATAAGGATCAAGGTGAACTAAAATTGAAAGTATAAGAATCAAAATAAACATTTTGAAAGTATAGAGACCAAAATACACCAAATTTAAAAAAATAGGGACCAAAATGAACTTTTTGAAAGTACGAAAACTAAAATGAACTAAAATTATAAGTATAGAGACTCAAATAGAATTTAAACCCAAGAATATATATGTATTTTCTCCATTATTGTCTTTTTTGTGATTTATTTTCCTAGTAATCAAGTCATTATTGGATATTATCCCACAATCCAGATTAGGATTGTAACAAAAAAAAAAAATTGGAAAACTGAAAAATCAAACCAATCCAAAATGATTCAATGGTTTAGTTTGGTTTTTAGTATAAAATTTGACATTTTGGTTTATATTTAAAGAAAACCAAAAAGGTATTGGTTCAGATTGGTTTTTTTTATTAGAAAAACCAATCAAAACCGAACCAATACAATGGTATATACCCTTAAAAGTAAACTATCTTTTAGTATTTTAATTATTATGGTGCATGTATATTTATTATTTAAAAAAATATATACTAATTATTGTGGACCATGTATATTTTTTATTTAGAAAGGTGTCAAAAAAAAATAAAGATGTCAAATTTCAATTTATATATATATATATAAAAGAAATAAACCAAAATTTAATTTTAAATTAACAAAAAGGACCAAAAAAAGTAGTAATAAAAATAAAAATTAGAAACAAAAAAAAAAAAGAAAATGTTAAAAACCATTAACCAAACCAATAATAAATTGATCCAAATAAAACCAATTCCATGGCTTTGTTTTTTATTGGACATTGGTTTGAATCTTTTCTTTGTAAGACTAATTGCTTTGGTTGATTCTTGGTTAGCCTCAAAACTAATAAAACCAAACCGATTATCACTCCTAATCCAGATTATCCATCCAAAGTCCAAATTGAGTAGGTTTTTGCTAAAATTTTGTGAGCCCATATTTGGGTTTTTTTTTTCATCCAAATGTCACCATTATGTCATCTCGAGTTTTAAGTAATTTTTTTTGTAATGCCCTACATTGTCAAATGTAGTCAACTTTCGTAAATTGAAATTTACTTCAAATCTCATCTTAATTACTTAACTTATATTAAATTTTATAAGTGAAAATTATTTATTGGAGACTAAGGGTTTGGATTGAGTTTTTAAGTGTTTAAATAAGTGTTTATAAGTGCAAAAAGTGTGTTTACAAACATTTAGAAAGTCAATTCAAACGGATTATAATTATTGGATTTAATTGGGTTACTTGAATGGATCTTAAAATCTAATTTGGATAAATTAGATTTAAAGTGGTCTAATTAAAACATCCAAGTTATTTAGTTTCCTTATGTTGATGCATAGAGACTGTTTGGGGCTCTGAGTTAAAGATAAGATGTCTAGAGTTCATATGTCTGTGGAGTTCATATATCTGTGAAATTCATATGTCTGTGTTTAGGGTGTAGAGATATTTGATCTGAATTCATATGTTTATATTTATGGTGTAGAGTTGAATTCATATGTCTGGGTATCTCATAATTTTTTTGAACTCTAAATAATATGTTTTTATGATTACTATTTTTATTTTGAAACTTTTTTATTCAATAATTCTACCCATCTTTGTTTGAATAAAATATGGATTACAATTTTCTTCTTTTTATTTTTAAAACTTTTCTTTCTTTCTTTTTTAGGGTAATGAACAACAATTAACCCTACATTTCTCGTAGAAATATGGTTAAATAAAATGAGAAACTAAAACGAAATCAAAACATTTGATTCTAACTAATTTTTCTCCATGAATTTCATTATCATCTTCTTCTTTTTCTTCTTCTTCCTATTGTTGCTTTATATTTTTATTATATCATGAATTTTTTTAATTAAATCTCCCCCATCATCGTAACAAGCAATAGAATGTCATCACATTTCTTCAACAATTTCACTTTCATTTCCTCTAATTTTGGAGGATCATCAAAGAACAAATCTCTATTTTTCACTAATTCTTGTTGGAAAATGTTCCAAGAATTTTTTTTTATTTTATGTTTTTTTTTTTTTGTTATATGTTACATACTTTTCGTCTAAATATTCTTAACATTCATTTGATATGTGAATTCATTACGTATAAATATTACATTTAATGTAGACAAAATAATATATTTTATATAATTAACAACCCTACAACATACTTTAACAGTCATCAATCTTATAGTAGTCGGAAGTGGTTATCGAAATTGATTATCGAAGATGATTTTTGCTGAAGTTTGTAGTCGGAGTCTGAAGTTGGTCACATGAAGGTGTATTAGAGTTGGTTGTCGAAATTTGTCATTGGAAGTGGTTTTCAAATCCCGGAGTTGGTTGGACAAAAGTGGTCGTCGAAGTTGATTATCGAAGATGATTTTTGCTGGAGATTGTAATTGGAGGTGATTGTCGGAGCACAAAGTTAGTCGCATGAAGGTGGTATTAGAGTTGGTTGTCGGAGTTAAAACATTTTCTATTATCAATAAAGATGTTATTCAACATTTCTTCAATAAAGTTGTTATTGAATTTGTAAATTGCACTTGTAAAGACTAAATCCAATAAACTAAAATCCATAGCTATTATATGAATACTTGAACTTTACGTGGAGATATAAAGCTGGATCAAGTTCGTAAACAACCAAAACGGTCTATAGTATACGAATAAGGTTGGGTGCCTTATTCTAGTAACACTATCGGATGCGGCCTACTCTGTAGTTGTTACAATATGTTATAAGGTACTTCAAATGAAGTGATCCTAATCCGTTCATGTATTGACATGAGGAGTGAGGGTGTCCCATGCAATGAGTTTGCATAAGATCGAACCAAAAAATAAGTCACTCTTACTTTATGACGTTGTTTACTGTTTAAAACTGACTATTTCATAGCGTTGACTTAGGTAACTTAACCTTATCTTGAGCTAACTATGAACTCATATTTATTCGGGATTATCCTTTGATCTGCATAGGTAAGAGTGGTCTAACACACTGCTCAATAGGCCTCCCATTTTGGGGATAAGATCGGGTAGATAGTTGGGGACATAGGGTGCAAGATGGAATTCACGCCTAATCAATTTAGGGATAGGAGGAAGATTGTTCTCTTAAGTATTGAATCCAGGTCTTGAACAAGAGGTCCCACCTTCTCATTGACCCGGGAGGGATCTGGTTTAGTGATTGGATCACAAAACCAATTGTTCGTTAAAGGATCAGTAGAACTTAAAGAGCAAGACGTAATTTTAGAGGTAAAACAACATTTGACCCAGCCGTTATTATGAACAACTTGTGAAGGGTCGACTTACAGATGATTAAATCAAGTGGACACAAATATATCTACAGTGAGGAGAGTACAACTATCGAGCTATAGTGGTGTGACTTGATAATTAATGAATATTGATTAATTCGGTCTAAAGAATTTTAGCCAATTGAGCTCATGATCTGTAAGTCTATAAGGTCTCTCTACTAGCTCGTAAAACATAAACACCTTGAATTAGTCAATTGAGTGAATTTTGAATGATATCAATTTGAAATGTTAAAATTGAGATTAGGGTTTGAATTTGAATAGTTCAAATTCAAATTAGGGTTTGTATAATTATATTCGATATAATTAATTACCGTTTAATTTATCGAAATTAAATGAAATTTGAGAGTTTATAATATTTAAATATTATTTTAAATATTAATTACATGAATAAGATTCATGTTTAATATTAAATGTGTGATTAATTTAATATTTATTGAATTGTTATTTAATTAATCAAATATGTTTAATTAATTAAAATCAAATAAATTTTCAATTTGAGAAATTTTTCTGAAATTTTAATTTAAATTAATTTTGAATTATTGAAATTAAATTTCAAATTGTATTTGAAAATTGGAATTTTCCACTTAGTGGAAAAATCCAATGTTTCACCAACTAGTAGGTGGAACTCTACAATTCACATATCTATCCCACTCAATCTTCAAGTTGGAGGTGTCTTTGACTAAATTCAATCATGCCTGCACGTATTTAAAGAATAAAAATACTCCAATTTGGCAGAATTGAAGGCGGATTAGTTGCTGGAAAATTTGTTCCTGTTGAGTTCTTCATGCTTACCACAAAACCCTCTACATTCCTTCACAAATTCATTCCATTTTTGAGTTCCACCACTCAAATTCAAGGTTGAGAATAGTAGAAAAGATCTCTTGGTGATCCAGGACTTCAATTAGAGAAGATTGTAGCTCAAATTCGTGTTTGAAGAGGATCTTCAAAAGTATGTGTTGAAACCTTCTTAATACCCTATGAACATGTTTATTTTGATGTCAAAATTAAGGAATTAGAATGCTTAATGATCATGTTTTCTTCCGTTGTCTATTTCCATATTCCAACACGGAGGTGGTTGTCGAAGTCCGGATTTCGTTGTCCGAATTGTCATCAGAGGTGGTTATCGGAACACGGAGTTGGTCGTCAGAGTTTTCATCGGAGGTGGTTATCAAAGCTCGAAGTTATTTCTTGGAGTGTGACAATGGTCGATGGGCGAAACCGCTGAAAACATGGAAAGAAGGGAGAGTTGGTGTGAGTTAGGGTGAGTTGGTAAAATATACCAACTCAACCCCACCAACATTCAAAATTGGTAAGCCAAACAATGAGTTAGTATATTATACCAACTCAACTCAACTCATGTTGGTGAGCCAAACACTCGTTTTGTTGAGTCTTATGTCAAAAAAATTGTAAAAAAAAAACCTTATTTTATCGCTTTAAAATAATTATTAATTTTAAAATACATATGATAGTTAAAAAATGTAACACCCTGAATTTTTTTTATTATTTATGTAATTCAGTAATTTTTATTAATCGAGGGCATTTTTTTGAAAATTAATGGTAGAAATTAATTTTATTTGGGAAGAAAAGGAAGTTAATAAAATCAAGTGGAATAAGGAAAAGAACAAAATAAAGTTTATTTTATTTCCCTTTTAATTTATTATTATTTATAGAAACAAAAATTTTCCCTTCTCCTTTCGTCATCGCCATGCGCGCCCCTCCCTAAAAAAAATTGTTCCTCGCGCCACCGCCTTCACCTCGTTGACTAGCCGACCAGCCGTCGTCTTCCGCCACAGATGCACGCTAGCACTCAGCGTGTGCCGGTCCTTGCATTCATCGGTAGATGACCGCCATTGGGCTGCGCGTGCACCAGATCTGACCAATTCGACACCGCCCGAAGCTGTTCAAATTTGCCGTTCGCGAGTCCGTTCGACACTACCACGTTCGTCGCGCCATCCGCGAAGGACTGAAGTCGAACGACCCAATCTGCCATCGCCGGTTACCTCCAGTCACGTCGATCCAATGCTGCCCAGCCCTGTTCGTCGCCGAAATCTGCTTGCATCACTAGACTTTTGTTTTGAGTAAGGGATTGATTAATTTTGGGCAAGATTTTGGATTGTCTTTGAGAGGTTTGATTACCCACTTGGTTTTGGGTTAAAATTGTTATCTCTTTATATTTGGAATTTAGATCCAAGATTGGAGTACTTCGAAGTGCGCAACGTGCTGTTCAACAGATTTGAGTTCGTTTGGCAAGTATTTTGGTAACCGTTGTGATCCTTGTTGGTTGTTAGGCATCTATTGGTTATTGGACTAAATGATGGTTTGATTTTAGTACTTTGAAGGTTCCAAGTCGTCGTCCATTGGGTTTTAAAATCTGCGAAGAGGAGATTTGAAATCGAAATCTTGCGAGTGTTTGTTGATCAAGTTTCGTTGGGTAAGTTCATTGGTGATCGTTGAATTAAATTTGTATGTTTGGATTTTGGTTTCAAGGATTGAAATTTAGTATTATGTTCTGTATTAGGGGACTTAATTCAGGAATTATTTTGTTGAAGATCATTAGCTTGGATTAATATCTGAATTTGACTTCGAGGTAAATAATCTTACTACTGGAATTGCCCACAGGCCAGGCACTAGATGTATGCTAGCATGATAGATGAATATTATGACAGAATGATGGCATGATCAATTGATAGTATAGTATAGTATAACCGATGTATGATTTTATATGAGTATCTGAAAGATTTATTTGTGCACGTAGATACTTGAATGCTAGCATGAGATGATATTTGATTCCATGAGGTTGTATTTGATCTGTGGATATTGAGGCATATTTGTATGTTGTAGAGCCATAATGTTGATGTGTATATATATGTCATAGAACCATATTGTGATAATTATGATGTTGAGACTATGAGTGATTTTACGGATTAGTTAGATGCCCACTAGATATTGTGTTTCCTTCGAGATTCACCAGATTGTGTTTCTTTCGGGATTCACCAGATTGTGTTTCCTTCGGATTCACCAGATAATGTGTTTCCTTCGGGATTCACCAGATTGTGTTTCCTTCGGGATTCACTAGATATTGTGTTTCCTTCGGGATTCACCAGAGGTAGTGGGCATACTTAACTTCAGTAGGATAGAAATTGGTTTTTCATATATGTATGTGTCCCATGAGGACTAAAGCAGTTTATATGTTCCACTAGAGGTAGGCATGTAGAGGACATAGATGTCTAGCTTGACCCCAGTAGCGGGGTTACTTACTAAGTATTTTCTACTCATTCTTTCTCATGTTGTTGTTTCAGGTAAAGGTAGAGATGTACTGGTGATTGACAAGCGGAATTCATGATCGAGCCATTGGACTAGTTTTATGCTTCAGTTCATGAGATTTAGATTTCTTTTCATGTTTTTCTTAACGTTTAGTTTTGATGTTTGAAACTTACTATTAAGAATTGTTTTCAGACTTATTTATTAACATTTATGATTTATGGTTACCCTATTGTTGTTTTTAATATTTGAATTTGACGAAAGACTTTTGAACTTACCTTATTTATTTAGCATTTATTTCACCATAAAAGGGTGTCATTTTAAGTTCCATGCATGCATATATTTAGTAACGGCCTAATTTAAGTCTTAGGGGGTCGGGTCGTTACAGAAATTGCCAGTAAATGTTTATATTTAACGAGCAAAAAATTTCAATAGAAATATATTTGTTGACATAAAAGTTTGTAAGTTTCAGTGAAAATAGTAAATTCTCAGTTTTTCGATTAGTTGACAGACATTGGCTATTAAGAAAATGATCTATGTTACCCGTCAAGAAATCATAAATTTACCTTTTGAATTTACGCACACAATCATAAATTTATGAGCACAAAGTTAACATATTTTGACAGGCATTGCTTGTCACATAAAACAAAATTTATAGGTGGTCAAAAACCATCAATAAGAAGCCCAAAATGATGTCGTTTTGTGCTTAGTAATGCTGATAACTCATGGATGGATTGTCAATAAATTTCTCATTATTGACAATTTTGTGTGTCAATTAGTTTTATGCTTAGAGATGTGTCAACAAATCTCTCATTATTGACAATTTTTACGTGTCAATAAACCATTTTTCTTGTTTAAAAAAGTGGAAATATTCCCAAAGAGTGTCAGGTGTGATAATCCGAGACACAATAGGGCAATATACAACAAACCACTATCAACTAATAGAGATAGTGACGACAAACCATTATCAGCTAATAGAGATAGTGACAAACATAATAGAGGAAAATAAGTTCTTATTTGAATTCTCAAACGCTTATGACTTGATTCTATTTAATTTTAAAATCACAATGAGGCTATGCAAAAAAAAAAAAAAAAATGGTGTGTAACGGCACTCGTGAGGTCGAGTGGCAAACATGTGAGAAAAATGAGAATCCTGAAGGTCTAACTCATTGAATCAGGGATTTGACAATTTCTCTACTTGGAGGAGCATCCATAACATGATGTTACTAAAAAAGCGATAAGTGTGCTCAAACATTACCAAAATATTAATTTTCACCTATTTGAGAGGCTTGAAAATGGATCATCCGCACAAAATCTCAATAAATCTAAGGGGGTCTTTGGCTCACCAACATGAGTTGAGTTGAGTTGGTATAATATACCAACTTATTATTCGGCCTACCAACTTTAAATGTTGGTGGAGTTGAGTTGATATATTTTACCAACCCACCCCAACTCTATATTCTTCCCATGTTTCCAATGGCTCCACACATTGGCTATTGTCACACTCCGTGAACTAACTTCGGACTCCGACAACCACCTCTGTGACAACTCTGGCGACCAACTTCGGGCTTCGACAACCACCTCTGATGACAATCTCGATGATGAAATTCGAACTCCGACAACCATCTCCGATGACAGCTCCGACGACCAACTTTGAGCTCCGACAACCTTCGCGTGACAAACTCCGACAACCAATTCTGGCCTCCGACAACTACCTTCGGTGACCCAACTCCGATGACCACCTTCGCGCTATTAACTCCGACGACCAATTGGCTCCAACAACAAACTCTGATGACCAACTCCGACAACCACCTTTGTAGGCTCCAACAACCACCTCTAATTACAAACTCCGATGAAAATCACCTTCGATGAACATCTTTGAGCAAGCAACTCCAACGACCAACCTGAGGTTTCGACAACCATCTTCGATGATAAACTCCGACAACCAACTCTAATTATGCGACTAACTTCGGGCTTTGACTGTTACCTCCGACTACAATCTCCAGCTAAAATCATCTTCGTTGATCAACATCGACACCACTTTCGCCTGACCAACTCTGGGATTCGAAAACCAGCTCCAATGAAAAACTTCGACAACCAACTCCAATACACCTTCATGTGACCAACTTCAGGCTCCGGCAACCACCTCCAACTACAAACTCCAATAAAAATCATCTTTGATAATCAACTTCGACAACTACTTCCGACTACTATAAGACTGATGACTATTAAAGTATGTTGTAGGGTTGTTGATTATATATAAAAAAAAACATTATTTTGTCTACATTGAGTGCAATATTTATACATAATGAATTCACATATCAATTTAGTGTTAAGAATATTTAGACAAAAAGTATGTAACATATAAAGAAAAAAAACCATAAAATAAATTTTTTTTCTGGAATATTTTTTAGCAAGAATAAGTGAAAAATAGAAAATTGTTATGTGATGATCCTCTAAATTGTTAAAGAAATGTGGTGACATTCCATTAGCTGTTATGATGATGGGGGAGATTTAATTTAATTTTTTTTTGACATAGTAAAAATATAGAGCAACAATAGGAAGAAGAAGAAAAGAAAAAGATGATAATGAAATTCATGAAGAAAAATTAGCTAGAATCAAAAGTTTTGATTTTACTTTAGTTTTTCATTTTATTTAACCATATTTTTACCAGAAATGTGATGAGTTAATCATTGTTTATTGCCCAAGAAAGAAAGAAAGAAAGAAAGAAAGAAAGAAAAGTTTTAAAATTAAAAGAAAAAAATTACAATCCATATTTTATTAAAAAAAATGGGTAAAATTATTGAATAAAAAAATTTTAAAACAAAAATTGTAAATATAAAAGCATATTATTTAGAGTTCAAAAAACTGCATCAAATACTCAGATATATGAATTCAACTCTACACTCTAAACATATGAACTAGACCAAATAACTCTATATCCAAAATACAGACATATGAATTTCATAGATATATCAACTCTCTTTCTCTCTATATAAATTTTAGACATCCTATATCAAGTCAATGTTTCAACCCGTTTCTAATATTAATAGTTTTTTTTTTTAAAAAAAATAAATAAATGGATTTTATTTCAGTATATATAATAATGATAAATTCTAGAATCGCTGGAAAAGTCGAGAAACTCCGGGATGTCTGACCGATCTCTGTAGAATTTTGAATCCCTGTGTTCTTACATCTTTTGACAAACAACTCGTCGATCTTTTTGAAATCAACATCGAAATCCTTCGTTCAATTCTGTATTCTCCAATCTTATATCGATTCAGCGTTTCCCTCTTGTTGCAATTTGTTATCTGTACCTTCGTCCATGGCGGCCCCGTGTTTCTGGGCTCCCTCAGCCATTTCTTCTTCCCAATTTGCTTACTCCGTTGGGCCCTGCTTTCCGGTTCCCTTTCATCTTCAACAATCGGCTCCTCTTTACGCCGCTGCTCCAACCACGGCCCCTGTGGTTGCTCCCGCTGCTGCTACCTACCCTCTCCCTCAGTACCAACAGGTTTGTGTTCTAATCCTAACCGATCTATTTGGAATTTGGCTTATTTGCTTCACTTTACATATTTTATCTCTGAAGTTGAAGAAGATTGCATGTTTGTTTCCAATATTTTGAATTGTTCCTAATGCTTGTTGTTAATTAACCACTTATGTTGCTATAAGTCTGATAACCTAAAAAATACTCCGCCCATATGTTTCGTTATCTCTCTTTACTAATGTTTCCGTAAATCAGGCTAGTTCTGAAAACTATAAAAAAAAAATGGTTTTCTAAAACTTGTTATTGTTTTTAAAGTTCGACTTGGAATTAAAGTGTTCCTTAGAGAAATATGAAAATCATAATTGGGAAATTCGGAGGAATCATGCATACAGTTTTAAACAATAGGTAACTAAAAAAGAATTTGTTATCAAACGAAACCTGCGTGATTAACTTCGGCATGTGATATCGAATCAATTAATGCCATAAACTTTCTAAACGACGAAATTGAAAGTTTTTGAGTCTCAAGTGGTGGACTCATTGATCAACATGGGAGTGATTTTGAAATTGTTAAAATCACTCCTATTTTTCTTAATGTCATTCTAAAAACATGTTCTCATTCAGTCAAATCCAATTTTGATAATATGAAAATCGGGTTTAAAACTGTAAAATCAAATGTGAAATTTATTTTGAATAATAAAAAGGCATGTTTTGGTCTAGATTTTGGTTTTTGGAGGACTCATGCACTAATTTTACTTGGGTATTTGGTGTTTTAGGCGCAGCAGTTGTTTCAAAAAGATGCTCAAATAATAACACCTGAAGCACTTGAGAGTGTAAAAGTTGCCCTTGCAAGAGATGAAATGGAGCACAAAGCAGAAACTAAAAGGAAAGCTATCCCTCGTAAAGCTGCTGGACAGAAATGGGAGGATCCTACACTTGCTGACTGGCCTGAAAGTACGTAACCTTTTCATTTCTTACCCCAATTTGTCTTATATGATTTAAAGCTATATTTTATAGGAACCAAATCTTGAGGTAGGAATGGTAGCAACCACCATTTCAGAAATGGACATCATGAGTATTAGATTATTATGGTTAAACTACAAATTTTGTCCTCGAATGAGGTAATCTTGACAAGTTTGCACATTCTTTACATCTGGATTATGCAGATGATTATCGGCTGTTTTGTGGCGATCTTGGTAACGAGGTGAATGATGATGTTCTTTCTCGAGCGTTTTCACAATTTCCATCCTTTAACATGGCCAGGGTGAGTTTCTAACTTCATTCTTCTTGAACTCTATTCAGGCCTCATGTTTTTTACACAATCAATTTGTATGGTGTAAACTTCTTTATTTCTTGTTCAGATTTTGATTTGAAGCCCAAAGAGCAGTTAAACATGAAAGGTTGGTTCTAGTCCTACCTAATTTGTGCTTTTCCTAATGTTCGATTATATAAGTTTTGGATGACACACAAAAATCGAGATCGACACACAAAAATCGAGATCATAGATGTTTTGGATGTGGAGTCTATTTTTTTCCATTTGTGGGGCTCTAGTGGGTTGTGTAGTTGTGTAGTTTTGAAGCCGTTTCTGTAAGAATCGATCAATCATGAATTGGATTTTCTTCTCTTTCTCATTATCAATCGGATGTGAAATTAACCAAACTTGCAGCTCTAGAAATACTAGTACAAGAGGTCAATGGTAATAATATCTCAAAATGAAAGAATCGTGTATGCAAAGAAAGAAGAAAAAACCAACTAATATTTTCATTAAATTTGTTTGGTGGACCCATGAACTAAATCGAATTATCATTTTTCTTAGCTGGTCCAAACACTTACCGATGTAATTCAAATAATCTATTTAGTTATCAGCATTCCCCCAAAACTAGGTCACATATGTTAATCAAATCATGCTTAGATATCAAGCCTTCAAATGTAGGTTGAGGAAGAAGCTTGGTGAGGATGTCAATGTCTACAATCTGATGTCTAGGAGGGAGTGTACATGAATTCAACAAAATGAAGGGTTAGGATATATGCTTTAACCAATTGAGCTAGGTTCGGGTTAGCTTGTGGACTCTTCTTTTTCTTTCTGTATGTCTGTGTATTCTTACAATTTTTTTTCCAAGTTGTTTTACCAAAAATAAACACTTGCTCATTATCATTTGTGCTGCTTATGATTGGCTCTGAATGATAAGAATGTAGATGTAATTAAGGTTGTTGTGGATGTTGATGGAATATGTGTAGGTTGTGAGAGATAAGCGAACAGGCAAAACAAAGGGATACGGTTTTGTTAGCTTCACCAATCCTTTGGATCTCACTGCAGCACTCAAAGAAAGGAATGGTAATGCTTTTATTTTTATCACAGCATTTGATGATAGAATGAAGCCAAGATGGGTGGAACCTGAAAATGTTGTGTTTTTCAGGTAAATACGTTGGGAATAGGCCAATTAAACTTAGGAAAAGCAAATGGAAGGACAGAATTGATTACGAGGCTCTTGCAAAACTAAAGGTATTGATTCCTACTTCATTGATGTTCGGATTGTACTTATTTGATTGTTGCCTTCTAACAGATAACTCCTATTCAGGAACTATTTATTAGAAGCATTTTTACAATAATTTTGTTTCATTTACTCAGTAGTGAAGTCCTAATTATCTGAAAGAATAACACATTGAGATGATTTAAAAAAAGGAAAGACACACATTGAGATATTTTAAGGTGCGTTAGATGACCAATTTTTAGTTCGATACTTGGTTTTTGGTTTTTCATTTTTGGAGAACTGGGTTGTTTGAGTTTCATTAAGAAGTCCCACCTTTCTGTTTACTCTATTTTTAGTCTCTAATTCTTTTGCAATCGCTAAAGTTTCTATTTATCCAACTCTTTCTTTTCTCTCACTTCTCTCTTTTAAGTTTTTTTTTTTGTTAAGTTTTTTTTTTCTCAACAATATGCAAAGTGGGAATCGAAACTTTGGAGCTTGAAGTTGATAGTACATTCAAACTATATTCATTTCGGTCTCTTAATCTCTCTCTTTTAAGTCTTAATCTAATCATCTTTCTCTCAAACTTTTCGCTGTCTAAAATGTGTCTGACTTTATCTCTCTTTCTAACAAAACAAATTTCTCTCTTAAGATTTCATCTTGTATACCTTCTCTCTCTCTTAAATCCGGAAAAAACATTTCTGGTCACGTCTCTCGAACTTTTATCTTTCTAAACTTTTCCTCAGTTTGGAACATTTGTTCTCGTGAGCATATGGCTTCATCTAACATATGTCTTGCATTCTAACACTATTCTCTCAATTATCCGTCTTCACTTTCCCATTCTGAGACTTCTCTTTAACTAATAAATTGTTTGTGACGTGAATTTGCAGAATAAAACTCAAAAGAATTGGAAGGTACAGAAGAAAAGTGTGTTGCATTAGTGAAAGGAGCATATTGATATTGATTGGATTAAGAAATGAACAGTTTTGCAGCCATTCCTCACGTATTCTTTTCGTTGTAAATTCGCTGCAAGTATAAGCAAATAATTTTAGAAAAATACTTGGTGTGTCCGACCAAATTGTCTAATTATGATTTGTCATGTGGTGATTTCTTTTCTTTTCTTTTATTTTATTTTATTTATTTATTTTTTTTTGGGTGATAAAGAGAGCAGACCCATGAAGATGGGTGTATCTCAAGTTACACACTTAAATATTACCCAGATGACATTTTCCGTTTAGACCAAAATCTGTAGTAGTAGTTGATGGAAATGAATGATTGGGCAACTAGATTATAATCCAAACTTTTTGGGGTTGATTGCTAAATCAAACAAAAATAAATCAAATCTAGTAAAACACCATCATTAAAAAAAAATTAAAAAGGATTAGCATTTTCTTTGGCAGAAAAATCAAGATATGATTGAAATACCAAAACTAAAATTTAGACGATAGATATAAATACAAAGTTTGCACGTTCTTGTTTTTGGATGGAAAGTTTGGATTCACCGTTGACATTGGAAAACTAAATATTGACATGGATTTTGATATGGATCATGACTTAGTTGACACTAATAAACCCAAGTTGATGGGAATTATGACATCTAAGCACTTTGGAGATTTCTTTTTCTTTTATTAGATCTTATAACATCTTTAATGGTAAAGATGACTTCTTTCTTTAATAATTTATTTTTAATTTTGATTTTTTAGATGGAATAGATTACATTCTTCAGAGGGTTATATAAAGTTGTTTATCATTTCAATTTTAAGAAACATATATTATTCGAAAAGTATCTTTGTGGATTCCTAAATTTTGGATATAGTTTCTATTTAGTTCTTAGGTTCCAAAACTTGTACACTTAATCTTAAGCTTTGAGTTCGGTTTCGATAGTCTCTAAATTCCAAAATGTTACAATTTTATTTTTGACATTTGAGTTCTACTTCAATTTGGTCTCTATGTTTCAAGATTCACTTTTTTAAACTCGATTATTCACTAAATATTCATTTTTTATCTTTAGTACTACTTTATGTTAATAAACTAAAAATCATTAAAAGAAATAATTGATTAAATTTTACTATTATTTTCTATCACTTTTAAAATTAAATTCAAATTTTCACAGTATAATTATTTTTAATTAATTAATGGAAATTAACGTCAATGATTGAAAATAAGTATTTAACGAAAAATTAAGGTTGAAAATGTAAAATTTTGAAACTTAAGGACCAAGTTAAAATGAAACCTATATCTCAAGAGTAAAATTATAACATTTTGAAACTTAGGGACTAAGTTGAAACAGAATTTAAAATTTAAGGACCAAATGTATAATATTTAAAAACCTAGGGACCCATAGAAACTACACTAAAAACTTAGAGACTAAAAAGATATTTCACACTATATTTTTATAAATGAAATATGAGGTCTCATGCTTGTATGAGACTTTTTCCTTAGAAATTTGAGTCAACCTTTGCAATTTCAAATTTTATTTCAATTCTTATAATAGAATGTATACGAGTTATTCAATTAACCTTGATCAAGTTTGATTGTGGAATGACTCAATTTAGAACAAGATTTTTACATCTTGCTTCAGATCTTTGTCTTAAGAAGTAATCTATTCTAGTCTTGTCTCTTAGTTGATTCAAATCTTGTACAAGGAGATGCTAGTTTCTTTGGTTCAAGGGTTCTTACTTTAATAAATGTTTGGACTTTATAATCTGAGTATTAGAATTGCCTTATCTCTAAATTCTACTATAAGAATCGCAAAACATGAAAATTGCATATGCTCAAATTTTTAAGTAAAAAGTCTCAAACATAAAAGAGCTCAAATTTCATTCATAAAAATATTTTTCTCTTACAATTGAAACGATAGAAGATCTTATATAGTTTTTTACAAGATGTAATCTATTTATTAAAGAAATCAAAAGTCAAAATAAAGCATTAAAGAAAGAAGCTATTTTTTAATCTCCATCTTTTCGACCACCATCTTTAATGTATTTCCATTCAAGAAAGCAACCTCAATCTTTTCAACCACCATCTTTAATACATATTCTTCTAGAAACATTAACTAGACATAACAGATAAAATAAACTGAATTACAATAAAAATATTACAAGAATTAATAAAAGAAATCTTCAAAGTACTTGGTCTCATGACTTATCAACTTAGATTTTTTCATGACAACTAGGTCATGATTCATATAAGAATGATATCCATACCAATATGGTTAGATCAATGATATTGACTATATAGATTTGTTAAAGATTCATGACATTTATTTCTTGGACAATTTATGAGGGTAAAATTAGAATAATATTGTGGTTTTTAAAATTATTTAGAAAAATATTGTTGTTTCAAAACAATTTAGAAAAATATAATTTTTTTTTTTTATATTTATTTAGTAGGTCAAGTTTTAGAAACTCAACAAAGGAGGACGAGTTTTCAAAAGTCGACATGGCAAAGTAGAGTTTTAAAGACTCAACTTCCATCCCTATTTATTTTTTTTATTTTACATTTTTTTATTTTAATATTCCACCTCCCTTACTCAACTTCCATCCCTATTTAATTTTTTTTTATTTTACATTTTATTATTTTAATATTCCACCCCCTTTTTGATTTTATCATTTATTATATTCCACCCCACTCACTTTGTTATTATTTTTATCACCATCTTCTTAGCTTAACTATAAGAAATATCATAGAAAATAATATCTCATCCACATTTTCTTCCATAATTTAAAAATAATAAAGTGTAAATTAAAATATTCATATTAATACAACTATTATCTCATTTATATAAAAATAATTAAAAAAAATCAATGTCCCACAAGGCAGTCGTCGTCGATTTCGAGTTGGTTGTCGTCGTCGGTTTCGAACTTGATGTTGCTATGGTTCATCTTGATGTTGCTCTAGTACCTCTACAAGCGCTTCATAGTATAAATATTCATTATGTTCTCCATGACCGCGACCATGTCCATGCACGTATGAAGACAACGGACCAACCTCTGACTTATAATATCGAACTAACATAATCAGTTTGGCCGGGCAATTATTCTACATTATGGTCAACCTCATTGAACTCATCTTCTTCTTCTCGAATAGATCCTCTACGTCTAGGAGCTGGTGGAGGAACAATAGGTATATCGTACATATAATGTATCTCCTCCATATAACTCTGGTTGTCACTACATATAGCAAGAACCTGGTTCGGATCATTCTCAACATCACGGAGTCTACTGTTGTTCGATCTCTATGAATTATAAAATAATTAGACAATATTTAAAATAAATTTAAATTAAAAATAATTAGATAATATTCATTTATTTACTAGATGACCCACAGCTACTCCCGGGCGAGTAACGTAACGCCTTGTGATATTATTATACCAGTTGATGTAGTTTTGAGTGACATCCCTATCAAACTGCTCAATAGAACCCCCATTACAATAAACCTTGCACGATAGTGCCATCGCACGACCAAATGTGCAATTTTTTTGGACCAATCTCCAGTTCTTAAGTCAATGTCATGCAGTAGGGGTTCAGTATTACAAGACGATAAGACATCCTGCTGAAAACTGAATTGTCTCATCACCTTGTCAGGAAGATGTCACTCACCAATGTGAAAATATCTGAGAGGACTTATTGTCCGCCATATGTTTTGACCATTTGTACAGAAATTAAGCAAAGTGTGCATAACAAGTTTGTAAGGCTCTTAAACATGGTTCCCTAAAAAAGTGTTATAAAACACCATATGAGTTGTGGAAATGATGTAAAGGTAGTTTACATTACTTCCGAGTCTAGGGATGTTCGATACACATGTACAAAATCCTAAGAAACTGGAACGACGTTCAAAATTATGTCTTCTTGTTGGATACCCTAAAAAAACAAAAGGTGGATTGTTCTATGATCCCCAAGAAGATAAAATATTTGTTTCGACAAATGCTAAATTCTTGGAAGAAGATCATATTAAAAATCATCAACCTTGCAGTAAATTAATATTGAAAGAAATGACCAAAGATACTACAGAAAAAACAACAAAAGTTGTTGATCAAGTTAGTCTATCAACAATAGTTGTTGCCCCATCATATTCTTCTCAAGAGTTGAGAATGCCTCGATGTAGTGGAGGATTGTTAATCAACCTGAACGCTACATGGGTTTAACATAAACTCAAGACATCATACTTGATGATGGTTTAGAGGATCCATTGACCTTTAAACAGGCAATGGAAAATGTTGATAGGGAACAATGGATAAAAGCCACAGGCGTAGAATGGAGTCAATGTACTTCAAATCTGTCTGGGAACTTATAGATCAACCACATGAGGTTAAACCTATATATTGTAAATGGTTCTACAAGAGGAAAAGAGACCAAACTAGCAAGGTGCAAACTTATAAAGCCAGACTCGTGGAAAAATGTTTTACCGAAAGGAAGGGGGTTGACTATGAAGAAACCTTCTCTCATGTTGCCATGATAAGATCAATACAAATACTCTTATCCATTCCCATATATTATGATTGTAAAATATGGCAAATGGATGTCAAGATAGCCTTCTTGAATGACCATCTTGACGAAAGTATTTTTATGTTTCAACCAGAAGGGTTCATTGAACAAGGTCAAGACATTAGGTTTGTAAGCTTAAGAAATCCATTTATGGATTGAAGCAAGCTTCTAGAGCCTAGAATATAAGATTTGACACTGCGATCAAATCTTATGACTTTGAACAGAATGTTGATAAATCTTGTGTATATAAGAAAATAGTCAATAAACCTGTAACATTCTTGGTACTTTATGTTGATGATATCTTGCTCAATGGGAATGAGACAAGTTTCCTTGCTGACGTAAAGAGATGGTTAGCATCACAGTTCCAAATGAAAGATTTGGGGAATGGTCAGTATGTTCTTGAGATTCAAATTTTTCGAAATCAAAAGAATAAAACCCTGGCACTATCTAAAGTATTTTATATTGACAAAATGTTGTCAAGATATAATATGCAAAATTCCAAAAAGAGTATGTTACCTTTTAGACATGGAATTCATCTGTCGAAGGAACAGCGTCCTAAAACACCTCAAGAAATTGAGGAGATGAAAAAAATTCCATATGCATCGGCAGTTGGTTTCTGATGTACGTTATGTTGTGCACATCCTGACATATGCTTTGCAGTTGGAATCGTCAGTAGGTTCCAATCTAACCCAGGAAAAAGTCATTGGACAGTTGTCAAAAGCATCATCAAGTATCTTAGGAGAACGAGGAACTATACGCTTGTGTATGTAAGGGTTTGATCCTTACAGGATACACTGATTCTAATTTTCAAACTGACGTAGATTCTAGAAAATCTACTTTAGGATCAGTTGTCACTCTTGACGGAGGAGCTATAGCAGAGAAGCATTAAATAAAGTTGTATAGTTGACTCCATGATGGAAGCAAAATATGTAGTTGCATGCGAAAAATCTAAAGAAGTAGTGTGGATATGTAAGTTCCTGACAAATTTGGAAGTGGTTCTAAATATGCACCTGCCCATTACTCTATATTGTGACAACAATAGTGCAGTTGCTAATTCCAAGAACCAAGGAGTCACAAACGTGGAAAACACATCGAAATAAAATACCATATCATCAGAGAGATCGTATACCAGACATGATAGTCACACAGATAGCCTCAAAAGACAACCTTACTGATCCTTTTATGAAGGCCCTCTCGGCTAGAGTGTTTGAGGGCCACTTGGTTGTACTAGAACTACGAGCATCATAATCTAGGGCAAGTGGGAGAATGTTAAAAGGGTATTGATGCCCTAGTTTATTTTATTTTCTCTCTTTATTTCATAACATTGTAAAATTATATGTTTGTCTCACTAGAGTATTAGTCCAAGTGGGAGATTGTTAAAAATGTCCTAAACTCGCAATTCGTAAATGTTGTTAACATATTCTATTTATCAATAAAAATATTATTGAGTATTTTATTCAATAAATTATTATTGATATTGCATTCTTTTATGAAAATCCAATAAACAAATCCATGGCTATAATATGAATACTTTAACTTTACGTGGTGACATAAAAAAGGATAAACTTTTAGTATGTAGCCAAAAATGGTCTATAAGTATATGGTTGAGATTAGGTACCTCATCTTGGTGACACTACTAGATGCGGCCCATTTTGTATACTAATACAAATGATGTGATCCAAAAATCATTCATGTGGAGACATGTGAGTGGGGGCATCCTATGCAATGAGTTTGCATAAGACTGAGGCTCGAAATAGTCATTTTTCTTTATAACAGCTTTTTACTGTTAAAACTGACTATTTAAAACTCAATGACCTAGGGTTAGTTGATCTTAATCCTGAGCTAACTATGAAGTCCTGTTTATTCGAGATTATCCTTTGATTTTCATATGTGAGGGTAGTCTAGCAGCACTACTCAATAAGCATCCTATTATGGATAAGACCGAATAGATAGTTGGGGACATAGCTTTGCAATATGGAATTCACTCCTACCCAACTTAGGGTTAGCAGGTAGATTGTTCTCTTAAGCGCTGATGCCTAGTCTTGAACAATGGGGCCCCTCCCTTTCATGAAAGAGAGGTTATGGTTTATAAGTTAAACTATAAATCAATTGTTCAATGGAGGATCAGTGGGAGCTTAAAGAGCAAGATGTATTTACAAGGGTAAAAATGTAATCTTTGACCAAGTTGTAAATACGAACGACCTATGAAGGATTGACATACCGATTATGCTTAAAATAGATAGAAATATATCTACAGTGAGGAGAGGGCAACTATCGAGCTATAGTGGAAGGTCTTGGTAGTTAAAGAATAGTGATTAATTTTGTTTAAAGAGTTTAACCAATTAATTGTAAATCGTTGGAACTCATGATCTGTAGGTCCATAAGGTCCCTCTACTAGCTAATAATTTGGATTAGTAAATTGAGTAATCTTGATGAGATTTGAAATTAGGGTTTAGAATTTAAAATGTTCAAATTTAATTAAGGTTTCTATTAATTGTATTTGATACCATTGAAATGTTTAATTTTATCAAAATTAAACAAAATTAGAGAATTGATTAATGTTTAAATTATGATTTAAATATTAATTATATGAAATTAAATTCATTGTAGTGAAATTGGCATTTCATTAATTTAATATTAGATATTAAATTATAAAAATTAATTAAAAGGTTTACTTAATTAGTTTTATCTAAAATTAATTAAATGAATTAATTTTTATAAAATAAATTAGTTTATTTATTAAATTGATGTTAGGAATCAATTTTGAAAATACAATTTGAAAAACAAAAGGAAAATTTCCAAAAGTTGGAAATCTCCACTAAAGGTTCAAGCACCTTATTCAGCCAATTCCACTCAATCTCCATTAAATTCATGAAGAAGAAGCTGACCTTCATGCAGGCTTTGATATTGCATGTTGAAAACTTTATAAATTGGAGCGTTAGGCTGAATGATGAGCCATGCATTCAGAATTTCTACAAAAATTTTGCAGAATTTGAAACCCTCAGCAAACCCTCTTCATTTCTATCAAAACCAGCTCAATTTAGTGTTTCCACCACACAATCTTTGCAAGAGAATAGTAGAGAAGATCTTTGTGGTGGTCTACTTGAAGATTGAAGCATCTTTTCGTGGAGCTCAGCTGGTTTTGAAGAAGATTCATCAAAAGGTATTGTGTTCAGCAAACCCTCTTGTGAAATATTTTTTCTAAAGCATGTTTTAAACTCAAATTAAGTGTAATTAGAGTGCTTATTGATTCTGATTTTCTCTGCTGCTTGTTAGTTTACTCCATCAGTCGAGTCTTGAAGTAGAGGAGGATGGGACTTGGATCGTGAAATGCCTCAGAATCAAAGAAGAAGATTAGAAATATGTGAATTTGGGAGAGAAACCAGAATGGTGAAGAAATGAAAAAAAAAAAGTTTTGAGCCCTAATGAAACTTCTTAGTGTTTCTAAAATTTGAAGCACATGCATGTGTAAAATCTTAAAATTTTGATCTTCCACCTTTTTTCGCCTTTTTAATAGCCGTTTTAATAAAAAAATACTATAATGAAAGGATATAAAAAGTGAAATTTGTTGTAGTGCTAAGACCTTTTCTAGTAAAGGATCTTTTGGTCATCTTACCCTCAAGACAAGATTCACATGGCGGTAAAGAGCTTTCTTCAAACTTGTTTAGAAGTCCACTTTTAACCAATCTCCCAATCCTATTGAGATTAATTGATCTAGTCTTAGGTGCCAAAGATAGGCATTTAGAGAAAATTTTCTTTTCTTATGATGAGTTTAAACTATTTTAAAGATCTCTATATTCAAAACAACTTTTACCTTAGTCAGTTCTAACACATATAAGTTATTCTCTAGATTTGCATAACACATTTTATTACCTTTTGAAATAATGAACATTTTATTGTATTCAAAAGAAACTTCGTTATTTTGCTCTAGCAATATGAGATAGAAATTAAATTCCTTTTCATAGAAGGAATGTAATAAACATTTCAAGAAAATGTGTCTATCTTCAATAAATAACTTTATATCTCCCACTGCTTTAGGTGAAACAACCTCTCTGGTCCCTACCTTAAAGGTTGCTTTTCCTTCTATAAGTTGTCTCTATGAACTAGTTTCCTGAGCAAAAGTATAGATATGATTAGCTGCTCCTGAATCCATTATCCAGGATAACTTATCATTTTCTACTAAGCATGTCTCAATGACAAGTGCCTTTGCAGAAAAACAGGGAGATTAAGGACATTCCTCTGTTAAAACATAGTTTAAATCATCAACTGCTAGTATATTCGATTTCCATGTTGATTTACTGTTAAAAGTGTCGGAAGCGATTACATTTGAAGAATTCAACATGCTGAAATTATAAACAAATTCTAATTAGTGAATTGATTTTAAACCCAATTAGATTTTAGCAAAATAATAATATACCTAAATTTCATTATTTTATTTTCAACGATACTAGAGTGGGTTAGAATAAGTGCTACAAAGAGGCAGTCAAATACTCCTTCACTAAAGCAAGACATCTTTTACTAAATATTATCTCCATAATAGCTCATATTCTGATAGTCATTTAACTACCGTTTTTGGTCAAGAACTTACTAGTACTTAGTAATTCTGTAAGTATAACCCTTCATTTTCAGATCTCAAAGATTAGCGGCCCCAACGATACGACTGAATTGGAGAGTCAAAGTTGAGAAACGACCTAAGAAATCCTATCCATTTATGGAGTTTGAGTTGTTTCAGATCCTATGTTATAACCCTTCAAGGGGATGGCCATAGTTAGTGACTAGCTAATGCCACCTTAAAGACGACAAGCAAGTGCAACATAGGAATCTCACGGTCCAAACTAATGGAAGAGACCGCAGGATACGTTGACACATATTCTTCACCCACTTACTATGAACTACTTCACCTATTCACCTTGATATTGACCCATGCAAACACTTTCCGAATGGAGGTCACTCCCAAGGTGACATGAAGCGTTGCATGGATCTCACAATGTGAACTCTTAGGGACGTGAGAGCTAAGAACAATATATCGTATATGTTATTAATCTCCCCCCATAAATGTCCTATTTATTTTTGGGTAATTTTTACTTAGGAATGTTCCCGCTAATTAAACAACCTACGTTTATGTGGTTTATCCAAGTATAACAATTGTAATGGGATATAACCTACGATGTCTAGGTGAAAAATCAATTTTAACACCTCACACTACTCAGTGTGCTCATAAAACTGGTTAACAACGCTAAATTGTTTGGTCATAATCCCTAGGTAGGAGGTATACCGTAGACCGTAAACTTAAGTACCCCTAGCCTTAGACAAGATTATATACCGGTTGAGTTTGTAATCCATATTTTATAAGAAATTGGCCTATTTTAACTATTAAAACAGGTGGTTAACCTACGTGAGCATGCATCTTTTCTTTGTTGTGAATTTTAATGTCTAATCCAATTTTATAAAAACTTATAAAATAATAGACATGCTATGCATCCATAATATGATTTTATATAACAATTATATAAATATTCATTCAATACATTAATATAACAATTTATATAAAAAACAATAGAATACTACACATGCATACTATACATTATAACACTTATAATATACTTGTAATGCATGCCACATGCTTATCCTATGGTGGGATTTTAAATTTACATGTCATACAATATGCCCACCATAGATAAATTATTTAAATCAATATTCACAATGCATAATTAAATAAACACACTAAAATTGATCGATTTTGGCATCCTAAGTTTGCTAAACTTATTACAATAATAAGTAGAAAACAGCCTCAAACCGCTTGAAAAACGCTTGAACCAACCTCAAAAACCAAAAAATAGCAAAAACCACCCAAAACTGGTCAAACCAGTTGAACCAGACCGGTTCAGACCATCCGGACTTGCTGAGCCACCAAACCGGGTGCACAAGTTAGACACGGGTTGGACGGAGCAGGCGCAGGTCACCACCGGGTCGGTTGGAGCGGCTAAAGACGTGGACTGGCTAGCGAACTAGGCTGGAGCACGTGTTGGGCCGTCAACTAGCGGACGCAGGGTCGGGGTGGAGCGGGTCGTCGGGTCTGGTCTGGAGCGCCTACACGTGTTAAGCACCACCCTGCGGGTTGGATCATCACTCTGGGTCGGTTCGTGTGTCATGAACCGGATCTGTCAGCTTAAATCGGATCTGTGAGCAATTTTTCATCAAAATGAAGCTGTCCTCTTTGTCGGAAACGAGCAATTATAGCCTAAATACAACTCTAATGACTCTAGCAAATTTACAGACCCTTCACGACACGTTAAAGCCCATAAAACACTGGGTAATTACAACAATTATTAAAACCCAAGAGAGAAAAAGGATGCCAAAACCGAAATTATACATTTTAAAACACACAACTATTCATCACATGAATCAATACCCACCATATGAAAAATTAACCAAAATTGGGTACTTTAAGCATGCTATGATACCAACTGATGGAACGTACACATGCACAGCGGAAGAAAAAATGGATCTAAATATCTAATTAGGATAATTTCAAAGAATAAGCATGCAATTGAATAAATTACAAAAGGATAGAAGAAATACAACCTTTGTAGACTTGAATTTTCTCCAAAATAGCTCCAATCTCCTCACAAACGATTCATAGACCATCACGAGAGTCTTCTTGACTATTCTTCGGCCTTAGAATGGGATGGTGGGATCCAGTGAGTGACTAATTTGGAGATGAAAATGGTCAAGTATTTGAGAGAAAATTATAATGAGATTATCATATAATCTCATCAATTTCCACTATATCCAAGAGGTTTAAAATTCATTAAGTTCTTCCTTTTAAAGACCATTACATGCAAAACATGCAATTTTGAGTTTGATGAGAATTTGAAACTAAAAAATCCACTAACTCAAAAGTGGGATTAGTGGGGCAAGTGTCTTCAAAAGAAGACAACACTTAGCAATGCAAAAAATTGGCATTTCTCACTCAAAAATGTTGAATCTTTCCACTAACTTGGTCAATGGTCAAAGTTTGACTCTCAAAGTCTAAAGTCAATAAATTTGACATTTTGACTTTCAAAGTCAAAAGTCAACAATTTGACTTTTAATGCAATTTTGATCAATTCCATTTAATTTCAAAATTAATTCTAATAATCAATTTTAAAATTAAATTAATATTAAATAAATAATTAAAAATGTTTATTAATTTAATTTAATATTAATTCCAACATTAATCTTAATTCATATGAATCTCTATGCATAATCATTGATGTTTAAATATTATTTAAATATCTCCTATTTTCTCTCTTTATATTTAATTCATAATTAAACATTAGGTTAAATATGTCGTATATATTTAACGCTTTTCTCAAAAAACTGAATTTGAACACTTCAAATTCGTTCGTCACACTATTCTAAAGTTTAGTCCGATATGAGCTAGTAGGGGGACCTCATAGACCTATAGATCATGTGGTTCAACGATCCGAGATTAACCGGCTGAACTCTTTAACCTAATTAACCACCATTTGTTAACTACTGGGTCACTCCACTAAAGCCCAGTAGTTGCACTCCTCTCACTATAGATATATTATCCCCACTCGATATAACCACGATTAGTAATTTAACCCTTCATAGGTTGTTCGTAATAACGACTGAGTCAAAAGTTATTTTACCCTCGAGATTACGTCTTGCTTCTTAAGTCCCACTGATCCTCTAATGAACAATTAGTTTGTGATCCAATTAGTAAACCGAATCCTTTTTGGGCCAATGAGAGGGTGAGGCCCCTTATTCAAGACTCAGAGGCAACAATTAAACAACAACCTCTCTACTATCCCTAAAAGCAGGTAGGAGTAAATTCCGTCTTGCACCTTATGTTCCCAGCTATCTACCCGATCTTACCCCTATAATGAGAGGCTTATTGAGCCGGCGTTGTTGAGCTAACCCTCACCCATGCAAATCTATGGATAATCCCGAATAAACAGGAGTTCATAGTTAGCTCGGGATTAAGGTCAAGTTACCTAAGTCATCGCTTTGAAATAGTCATTCTTAAACAGTAAACAGTGTTATAAAGTAAGAGTGACTTATTTTTTGGTCCGATCTTATGCAAACTCATTGCATAAGACGCCCCCGCTCCTCATGTCAATATATGAACGAATCAGGATCACTTCGTTTTTTGTAGCACTTTACAGTAAATTGTAATAACTACAGAGTGAGCCGCATCCGATAGTGTTACTAGAATAAGGTACCCAACCTTATTCATATACAAGACCATTTTGGCTTTTTACTAAACTTGATCCACTCTTATTTTTCCACATAAAGTTCATGTATTCATATAATAGCCATGGATCTTTAGTTTATTAGATTTAGTCTTTACAAGTGTAATTCACATATTTGACAATAGTTTTATTGAATAAACATCAATAACATCTTTATTGATAATAGAATATGTTTAACATTACAAACTTCGAGTTTTAGGACATACAACCCAACATTGGGATGCCTAGTGAGTGACTATTTTGAAGAAGTGTATCAGCATGCAGCGGAAGCAACAAGGATCAATAGGCATTCTAATTCATTAATTTTGGCTATAAATAAAGCATGTTCATACAATAATAAGAGGGTTTCAGAAAATACCTTTGTAAAACTTCTTTAATCTCGAAATTAGCTGCAAATCCTCTCCAAACCTCATTGTGAACCACCTCAAGATCTTCCCCACTATTCTCTTGGAGCTTTAGGTTGAGTTGTGGGACTCAAAATAAGTTTGAATGAAGAGAACTTAGAGAAGAACTCACTGCAACAACCTACTTGAAGAACAATTTCTTCAACTCGAATTTTTCAGCAAAAACTCAATTGATGCATACCTCAATTCTACTTCCATATTCTCTATTTATTGCAGGACTTTCATGCAAAGATGGTTGCATGAGATGCAGCTCATGCTTGGATATTTGAAGTAAAATTTAAGTGGGTTTAGTGTGAGCTAGTTGAATGAGTAGTGGAGAAATCCCACATTTCAAATTTGTGTTTTCTTAATTTCAATTTTGATTTCTCAAATCAATTTTGTTTTTCAAAATTGAAAACATTTATTAAATTTCATAAATTAATTTTTTAATAAATAAATAAATAAATAAATAAATAAATAATTTAATTAATTTAATATCAAATATTAAATTAATTTCACACAAATTTTACCTTCATAAAATTTAATATTTAAATTATATTTAAACATTAATTAATTCTCCAATTCCATTTAATTCTAAAATTAAACATGAAATTATATCTTATATAATTACTAATTCCCTTAATTCTAATTTGAACATTTCAAATTAATTTATCACGCGACTCTAAAGCTAATCAATTTACAAGCCAGTCGACCTCGTGGACCTACAGATCATGAGCTCCAACGGTCCGAGATTAATTGGCTATACTCTTTACACCGAATTAATCCCCATTCTAACTAATCGTTCATTCCACTAAAGCCTATAGTTGCACTCCCCTACTATAGAAATATTATGTCCAAATATCTATTTTACCCCCAAGATTATGTCTTGTTTCTTAAGTTACTACTGATCCTTTAGTGAACAATTGGTTTGTGATCCAGTCACTAAACTAGATTTCTCTCAACCCAGTGAGAGTATGGGGCCCCTTGTTCAAGACCTGGATTCAATACTTAAGAGAATAACCTTTTTCCTATCCCTAAATTGGGTAGGCGTGAATTCTGTCTTGCATTCTATATCCCCAACTATGTACCTGGTCTTATCCCTGAAATGGGAGGCTTATTGACCGGGCGCTGTTGAGCCAACCCTCACCTATGCAAATCTAAAGATAATCCCGAATAAACAGGAGTTCATAGTTAGCTTAGGATTAAGATCGAGTTACCTAGGTCATTTAAGCGAAATAGTTAGTTTTATACAGTAAACCGATAAAATAAGAATGACATCCAATCTTATGCAAACTCATTGCATAGGATGCCACCACTCCTCATGTCAATACATGAACGAATCTGGACACTTTGTTTGTAGTATCTTTACAACAACATGTGACAGCTACAGAGTAGGCCGCATCCAATAGTGTTACCAGAATCAGGTACCCAACCCTAATCATGTACGATAGACTATTTTTACTATTTACTCGAACTTGATCCATCTTTATGTCTCTACATAAAGTTCAAATATGCATATAATAGCCATGGATCTTAGTTTATTGGATTTAGACTTTTATATATGCAATTTATAAAATCAATAATAAGTTTATTGACTATAGGATATGTTTATCTTTTACAAACTGCGAGTTTGAGGACATAAAACCCAACATATTTTAAAACAAATGCTCATAAACATAATCATACTGAAAAACTTATAAAATAACTGCCAATTGGAGATGCTTTCATAGTTCAGGGTTTAACATATTTAACTTGGAACTCATTATTTAAACATCAGAACAACTCATGAGTACATTGGAGAATCTTAAAAACATATCATATCATATAAAACATTCATGCTCAACTTTGTACCTTTAAACTTTAGTTGGGTAAAGCCCCTTTTGCTTACACACCGAACGTCGATAACCTTAAATGAGGTAGAATTACTACATCACCATCAGCGTCAATAATAATTATATGTGCATGTCGAGATGCCCCAAAGGCTAATAACACCTTAACACAAGTCCCAAAACCTTCATGTGTGCTAAAGTAGGTCCCAAAGACCTTCTATGGATACCTTCGTCTCCTTCAGCATCAGGGTATATAGTAAGCCCCGAATGCCTTCGTCTTATTCGATATTAGGGTCCCAGATACCTTTATCTCCTTCAGTATCGGGTATTCATAACCAGGGTACTAAAATCATGCTTAAATAACACATACTAGCATTCCTTGGAAAACATGGCATCAAAGATAGATAACATTGTGTCAAAGCTTTCATGAACACCTTAGGAATGCTTTGCCTCATCGAAACATATTTGAAACATCATATAAAATATAGCATACAACCTTCTTTTATAAGAAATTCATGTTCTGAAAACAATGAAGCTTTGGTAAATCATTTATTCAACATAGCTTGTGCTTTAGCTAAATCAAGCTTTGAAGCACTTAAAGTCAAATTCATGTAACATAGGCATGGAAAGCATTTAAAGAATAACATTTATAAAACTTTTCACTCTCTGTCACTAGGTTAGCTCCCTAAATGGTTATAAGCCCTTCCAATCTCTGATTGACTTGTCACATAAATATATAACCCTTGGTCAATAATACTTGCTAACCTTTGAGCTTAAATGACTTTAACTAGCTTAGCCTTTTAGGTCATTTTTCCCTATAACTTAAGTAGGCTTTATATCCTTCTTAGAGTCCGTATTTATGTATCTTAATAGATTAATATCTATAACATTGCTTAAGGAATTCAATAATGGCTCCAACACCACAATTCCAAAACTAAGCCAATGCCAAGCTTACGGCACCTTAGGTATAACAAGGGGCTAGCTAGCACAGGCACATGCATACTAGCATTAGGCATGGGCGATGGGACATGCATATGGGCCTACAGTCGAATGACCCCTTGTGGATGACAGTCAAGCACATAAGCGTGAGGGTGAATGACGTGATCAGCAGTAGCGCGCATGGGTTGGGCGGAAGGGTCGCGCAAACTGGGCGATGGACAACTGTTTGGTTGGGTGATGAGCATAGTTGCTCGTCTAGAAACATGAGGGTGTGATAGGCACGCACGAACGAAAACCTACCAACAGCTTTAGTCGCCCACCTGCTCCCTTCATCCATGGCTAGCTACCTACTTCTTCAACTTATGCAGTTGCCTACTTATTCAACCAAAACCCAGTTTCAATTTCCAGAACTTATAACTTAAAATCTGTTCATCAAAACTCAAACTTCCTTCTATGAACTTCTTACACATCAAAATTTGTTACCTTATTTATTTGCCTATAATCAATACATAGTCTGAATGTACCATCTTTCTTCTGTAAAAGGAACACAGCTAGTCCGACCTTACAGTTTTCTGGACTGCCCATTTCGTTGAAACATTTCTCTATCAAGTTCAACCATACTTCCGCCTCTACGGGGTCTACAGTGCCCTCAAAGGTCATAGCATCTAGGGCTCTAAGCCTCTCAATGCAATATTTCTTTTTTGGGTTGGCCTGAACTGAATTCACGCTGGTCGTTAATCTTTGAGCAATTCTATCAAACACTCTATCCTCTATCTGAGGATCTACCCTAGCTGAGGAGTACCTGACTCACCCTCAGAATTTATCTCTTAATTCACGGGTTCTCTGTTCTTTCTTTTACTCACCCCTAGGTTCCTTCTGACCTCAGGGTCACGATCGGTAGGGTCAGTATTCCCATCTACTTGCTTCGCCTGCCATTTTTTCTCGACATTACCAAATCAATAGAACACATGTTAGAGACTCATACCACAGGGACCTAGACATACCCATGAATTCTCTCTCATTCCTAAAACGTTATGCTCTGATACCAACTTGTGACACCCCTTCCTAGTTTACCCTCTTAACCCGTAAGGGGATGTGATGGCAGCAGTTACTAACCTACTCTCCAACACTTACTGCCTAACTAACCTATAAAACCTGCTTAAATCCTTGTTATGCAATTACGACTTAGCGGCACAATAATCTATAACTTGAACTAGCAAAAGCAACTTATTTACAAACTTAGAAATGACAAACAAAACATACATCCAACAAAATAACACAAGAACAGATACAATGAAATGATACACAAGTATGCAACGGAAGCAAATAAAATCAATAAGCACTCTAACTATATTTAATTTGAGTTTTAAGGCATGCATTTTTAGAAAAACACAAGTATTTCATGTTACATATCTCTTGATGAATTTTTCAAATTCCAAGCTGTTCTTCACTCCAATTTAGCTCCAAATCAACCATGAACAACCAAGAGATCTTCTCTACTATTCTCAGCCTTGAATTTGAGTGGTGGAACTCATATTTGAGTGAATTTGTTGAAGGAAATTGTGGTTTTATGTGAGGAAGAAGATGAGTACAACTCAAACTTTTTTCAACAATCAATCCTATATTCATTAGTCAAATTGATCAAGTTTTTATCATCCTCAACATGCAGGTTATCTTAGAGAATGCAAAATACACCTCAACCTTGAAGCTTAAGTGGGATATGTGAAGGAACTTTGATAAAAAAGGACTTATGAGCGGAAGCAAGATCGTTACAAATTCATTGTGACAGAAACACTACATTCACAAACATACAATAAGTTATGCATCTACAAACAAATTACAACATGCTTTTAACAATTAAATAACAAAGGACAAGAGACTTACTTTTGAAGAACTTTTCTTCCCTTGATCTCTCGCTCTCATTAATATCAGCAACTCTCGTTGTCGCTATGATCGCCAAGTCTATTGTCCACCAAATCTCGTTGTCGCTCACCACCACACAGTTTTCTACACAAACTCAGTAACCTTGGTAACCTTGGTATTCTTGGAGTGAGAATCCAGGAGGTGTGGGCTCTATTGGATTTGATAGAGGGAAGGAGGAAACTACGATCGTTTACAACAACCAAGCAAGTGGGAGAGATTTGGAGTCTATCGTATAGACGGGTGCTTGATCATTTAGAAATAGGTGCACGATCGTTTAGTAAATCGAGGCTGATCGTTTAGACGATTGTTTAGGAAAACTCGCTCTCACACGCGATCGTTTAGAATAATCAATACGATCATTTAGAAAAATCTATATGATCGTTTAGGTCGACTGCACGTGTACACGATCGTTTAATAAAACTTGAGCTATTGTGCATGCTCTCGTTAGCTAGACGATGGGCAGTGTACAAATCATGAAGCGATTATCCGATCTCTTTGCAAAATTAAAACTTTTTTCATTTTATCCTTCAATTATGAAAACTGAATGTAACCTCCCACTTTCACATAAAGTTATGGAGAATAACCACCAACAATTATCTCATAATTGTTTAATAAATATAATTATATTATATTTATGACCTATAGTTTTAATATCACATCATATGCAACATATAAACCATAGTCCTTTTCTCCTCCACTAGATATAAATCATATTTATATCCTTTTCCTCCGATTAATGTATCCCATACATCATGTCAACTATATCATATATAATTGACCAGTTTAATCATATCATATATAATCAAACTCCCTCTTGTCAGCTTGAACACTTCAAACTAACCCAAAAAACTGATTCTCAACTTGAATCCATTGAGCTACCAAGGGGACCTTATGGACCTGTAACTTGAAGCTCCAACGATATGTGAATAGTTGACTAAACTCTTTAGCCACGAGATCCACCATCCGTTAACTATCAGACATTCCACTAAAGACCGACAACTGCATCTTCTCACCATAGATATGTTTCTATGTCCATCAGATATAACCAATCAATCGTACGATAACCCTTCACAGATGCTTGTAAGTACAACTGGGCCAATTTACCATTTTGCCCCTGTAATTACATCTAACTCCTTAGTACCACTGATCCTTCTAATGAAAAATACAACATAGTCCTACTATGTGTAAACACCTCTCGGGTCATGAGAAGGTGTGTGGCGTCACATCGTTCAAGGCCAGGAATCAGTCATTAAGGGAGCAATCTATCTACTTACCGCCGCTTCAGGGAAGGAGTGAATTCTATCTTATGTAGTTGAGTTTCCAGCTACCAAATCAGACGAATCCCCAAAGTGGTAGGTTTGAGTTGGCAATCTGGCCACTCGCACCCATGCAAATCAAAAGTCTGCCCTCAAAGATAGGAGTTCCCAACTCACTCAGGATTAAGGACATGTTTCCTATGGTCATCCTAGTGAAGTGAAGTCTCTATCATGAACAGCATTATATAACGAGACTATAACACTTTGTGGTCCAGTCTTATACAATCTCCTTTGTATAGGACGCCCCGCTCACATATCTCCACATGAATGATCAGGATCAGACCATCTCTAGCAAGTCACAATACTTGTATCTCTTCTACAAATCAGACCGCATCCATAGTGTCACCAGGATAAGGTTTCCTTCTATATCCATATACTACAGACCATTTTGGTTATCACTTAAGGCATGATCCACTTGTATGTCTCCATATACATGCTTAAGTTACAACAACAACCAGGGATCTTAGTTTATTGGTTTGTGGTAAAGCAAATAATACATCTCATGTTTCATAGACAACAGTGAAGAAAATATCATATATTATTACATCACAAGTGTTTGTTTAATACAATGTTTACAAACTACAGGACCCAATGAGAGTTTAGGCATCATCCCCAACAATATATGTGTTGATTTAGAAGGAAACACCTCCTACTATAAGAAAAGTGGGGTGTTTCCACTAAATCCACCATTTTTCAAATTTTCTGATTTTGATTATTTTTTCAATTAATTCAGAGTTAATTTAAAAATAAAATCTTAATTTAAATTACTGAAAACGAAATAAAAATGAAAAATTAATTTGATTTTTAATTAATTAAATATATTTATTTAATTAACTAATTTAATATCAAATATCAAATTAATCACACATCTAATTTCCAACATGAATCTTATTCATATAATTAATATTTAAATGTTGGGTTTTATGTCCTAAAACTCGTGGTTTGTAAACAATAAAACTTATTTTGCAAATTCAATAATTTGTTGTTGAATATATGAATCGCTTATTTTGTTTTAGAAATCCAATAAACTAAAGAACCCATGACTATTACATGAGTACTTGAACTTTATGTGGAGACATAAAAGTGGATCAGATTCGAGTAAATAGTCAAAATGATCTATAGTATATGAATGAGGTTGGGTTCCTTATTCTAGTCACACTATTGGATGCGACCCACTCTGTAGTTGTTACAAAGAGTTGTAAAGTGCTATAGACTATGTGATCCTAATTCGTACATGTTAGGACATGGGGAGTGGAGGCGCCTGTGCAATGGATTTTGTACAAGATCGAACCATGAAATCAGTCACTCTTACTTTATAACGTTGTTTACTGTTAAAGACTGACTATTTCAAAGTGATGACCTAGGTAACTTGACATTAATCCTGAGTTAACTATGAACTCTTGTTTATTCGGGATTATCCTTAGATTTGCATAGGTGAGGGTTTACTCAACAGCGTCGGCTCAATAAACCTACATTTCAAGGGTAACACCAGGTAGATAGCTAGGGACATAGGGTGCAAGATGGAATTCACTCCTACCCATTTTTAGGGATAGTAGATAGGTTGTTCTCTTAAGTGCTGACTCTGAATCTTGAACAAGGTGCCTCACCTTCTCATTGGCTCGAGAGGGACTCAGTTTTTTTATCAGATTACAAATCAATTATTCATTAGAGGATCAGACATTTGATCCGAGAGGGACTTAATGAACAAGAGGTAATCTCGGGGGTAAAACAGACATTTGACCCAACCGTTATTACGAACAACCTCTGAAGGGTTAATTTACTAATCATGGTTATATCGAGTGGACATAATATATCTACAGTGAAGGGAGTGCAACTATGAGCTTTAGTGGAGTGACCCATTAGTTAATAAATGAGGGTTAATTTGGTATAAAGAGTTTAGCCAATTGATCTCAGATCGTTGGAGCCCATGATCTGTAGGTTCGTAAGGTCCCCTTACTAGCTCGTAAATGGTTTAGCTTTAGAGTAGCGTGATAAGTTAATTTGAAACGTTCAAATTAGAATTAAGGGAATTAGTATTTTTATGAGATATAATTACGCGTTTAATTTTGGAATTAAACAAAATTAGAAAATTTAATTAATATTTAAAAATAATTTAAATATTAAATTCATGAAGGTGGATTTTGTGTAAAATTAATTTATTTTTTGATATTAAATTAATTAGAATTAATTAAATTATTTAATTAATTATTTATTGTTAATTTTATTAAAAAATCAATGTTATAAAATTAATAAAGTTTTCCATCTTTGAAATTAAAATAGATTTTGGAAATCAACTTGAAATTGAAAAAGATGGAAAAACACAAATTTTGAAAAGTTGGATTTCTCCACTCACCTTCAAGTTGCTCACACCAGTCCCACTTGCTCTAGCTTCAATACTCTAAGCATGAGCTGCATCTTATGTAGCCTTCTTCTTTACATGAATGTCCTACAATAAATAGAGAAGATGGAAGTGAAATTGAGGCATGCATCAATTGAGATTTTGTTGAAAAATTCGAGTTGAACTATATGATAGAACATGGAATCACATCTCAACTCTCGGCCCTAGGTACACCTCAGCAGAATGGTGTATCAGAAAGGAGAAATAGAACCCTGTTGGACATGGTTCGGTCTATGATGAGTTATGCTCATCTTCCAAACTCATTTTGGAGATTTGCAGTGGAAACTACATGTTATATTTTGATCAACGTTCCTTCGAAAAGTGTTTCTGAAACACCTTTTGAGCTGTCGAGAGGCCGAAAGGTAGTTTACACCACTTCAAGATTTGGGGATGTCCGGCCCACGTGCTTCTGGCTAACTCTAAAAATTTGGAACCGCATTCGAAAGTTTGCCTCTTTGTAGGCTACCCCAAGGAAATGAGGGGTGGATACTTCTATGATCCAAGTGAGAATAAGGTGTTTGTGTCGACAAATGCTATCTTCTTGGAAGAAGACCACATCAGGGATCATAAACCATGAAGTAAACTTGTTTTACATGAGATTTCTAGTGAGACTTGAGAGTTCAACTGGAGTTGTTGAACAAAATGATAGATCAACAAGAGTTGTTGATGTTTATTCATCTAGTCAACCATTTCAAGAGTTAAGACTGCCTTGGCGTAGTGGGAGGTTTGCGAACCCACTCCAATGCTACATGGATTTGATTGAAACCCAAAACATCATTTTTTTATGATGGAGTTGAGGATCCATCGTCTTATAAGCAAGCAATAGAGGATGTTGACAAAGATGAGTGGATTACATCCATGAATTAGGAAATGAAGTCTATGTACTTCAATTCTTTTTGGGAACTTGTAGATTAGCCTGATGGAGTAAAACCTATAGAGTGTAAGTGGATCTACAAGAGAAAACGAGGTGTAGATGGAAAGGTGCAGACCTTTAAGCTAGACTTGTGGCAAAGGGTTATACCCAAGTTGAGGGAGTGGACTATGAGGAAACTTTCTCACCTGTTGTCATGTTGAAGTCTATCGGGGTTCTTCTATCCATAGCCACATATAATTATGAGATATGGCAAATGGATGTCAAGATTACCTTTTTGAATGGTAATCTTGAGAAGACCATCTATATGGCTCAACCAGAGGGGTTCATTGTTCCAAATCAAGATTTGCAAGCTTAATAGGTCCATTTATGAGCTAAAACAAGTATCTAGATCGTGGAACATTAGATTTGATAGTGCGATCAAATCGTTTGGTTTTGATCAAAATGTTGATAAGCCTTGTGTTTACAAGAAAATCATCAATAGCTCAGTAGCTTTCCTGGTGCTGTATATGGATGATATCCTAATCTGGGAATGATGTAAGTTTTCTGACTGACATTAAAAAGTGGCTAGCCACCCAATTCCAAATGAAAGATTTGGTAGAGGCATAGTATGTTCTAGGGATCTAGATCATTTGGGATCGTAAGAACAAGAGGTTGGCCTTCGGGTATCGTACATTGACAAGATATTGATCAGGTACTCGATGCAGAATTCCAAGAGGGGTTATTACCCTTCAGGCATGGAATTATTTTTTTTTAAGGAACAATGTCTTAAGACACCTCAAGAGGTGGAGGAAATGAGACGGATTCCCTTTGCTTCGGTTGTTGGAAGCCTCATGTATGCAATGTTATGAACTAGACCTGACATTTGCTTTGCAGTAGGGATTGTCAGTCGATATCAATCCAATCCAGGATTAAATCATTGGATGGTGGTCAAAATGATTCTCAAGTATCTTTAGAGAACAAGAGACTATATGCTCGTGTATCTGATAAGGATTTGATCCTTACAGGATACACAGACTCTGACTTTCAGACTGATAAAAATTCTCGAAAATCAACATCAGGGTCAATGTTCACTCTAATGGAAGGGCTGTATTTTGGCAAAGCATCAAGCAAGGATGCATCGCAGACTCCACTATGGAAGTCGAATACATAGCCACTTGTGAAGCTGCTAAAGAGGTTGTTTGGCTTAGGAAGTTCCTTACAGATTTGGAAGTTGTTCCAAATATGTCTTTATCGATCACTCTCTATTGTGATAACAGTGGGGCTGTGACAAATTCAAAGGAACCTCGGAGTCATCATAGAGGCAAGCATATTGAATGGAAGTATCATTTGATCAGGGAGATTGTGCATCGCAGTGATGTGATAGTCATGAAGATCGCAGCAGAGCACAACATTGCTGATCCGTTTACAAAGGCTCTCACGTCTAAAGTGTTCGAGGGTATCTGGTGAGTCTAGATCTATGGGACATGCAACACCTTGTCTAGGGCAAGTGGGAGATGATACTGGGGTATAGAGTATGTCCTAGTTTATTGTATACTGTAATGTCTTATGTATGGTACATTAGTCTCTCGAGGAATTAGGACAAGTGGGAGATTGTTGGGATTGGTGTCCTAATTCTCCCGGAGGTCTTGTAGTTTGTAAACATCTTATACACATATTATTAATAATAAAATAAATGTTATTTTATTTGCATTTACTCATATCCAATAAACTAAGATTCGTGGTTATTTCATGTAACTTAAGCATGTATGTGAGACATACAAGTTGATAATGTCTTAAGTAATAACCTAAATAGTCTGTAGTATAAGAATTACGGAGGGATACCTTATCCTAGTGACACTATGGATACGGCCCGATTTATAGATATTTACAAGTATTGTAAAGTGCTACAAATGGTCTAATCCTGACCATTAATGTGGAGACATGCGAGCGGAGGTGTCCTATACAAAGAGTTTGTATAAGACCGGACCACGAGATGATTCGTCTCTTTATATAACGTCGTTGATAATTGAGACTTACATTTCACTAAAATGACCATAGGTGACATGACCTTAATTCTAAGTGTTTTGGGAACTCCTGCCTATGAGGGCGGTCCTTTGATTAGTATGGATAAGAGTGGCCAGATTTCCAACTCAACAAGTCTATCTTTTTGGGGATTCGTCTAATTGGGGAGCTGGGAACTCAGTTACAGAAGATGGAATTCACTCCTTCCCCGAAGCAAGGGTAAGTAGATAGATTACTCCCTTAAGGACTGATTTCGTGTCTTGAACGTAGTGGCCACACCTTCTCTTTAGAAGAGAGGATTCAGTCATAGTAGGACTATGATTTATTGTTCATGTGGTACTTAAGGAGTTAGATGCAACTACAGAGGCAAAACGATAAATTGGTCCAACTGTACTTATGAGTGATTTGTGAAGGGTCATCGTGCTCAGAAATATATTTATAGTGAGAAGAGTGCAGTTGTCGGTCTTTAGTGGAGTGCCGATAGTTAATGGATGGTAGATCTCGTGACTAAAGAGTTTAGTCAGTTATTCATGTACCGTTGGAGCTTCAAGCTACAGGTCCATGAGGTTTCCTTGGTAGCTCAATGGGTTCAAGTTGAGAATCAAATTTTGGGTTAGTTTGAAGTGTTCAAATTAACTAGAGAAAATTCAATTATATATGATATAATTGGTGTGATGTATGAGATACATTATTTGGAGGAATTAATATAAATATGATATATATTAAATACCGTAAGATAGAAAAAGAACTATGGTTTATATGTTTCATATGGTGAAATATTAAACCTATAGGTTATAAATATAATATGATAATTGGTTATCATATTTATTTATAACATATTAATTATATGATAATTAATTCTTTTTCTCTAATAACTGATTGAGCGGGAGGTTATTGGAAGTTTTATGCTAACCATGTGATAAAAAGAAAATTATTTTCCAAATTTAGGAGTTGCTTCATTCGGAAAGTACTCGCAGAAAAAGCTATCAAGAAAAAGAGTTTTACTAAATGATAACATTGAAAAAGTCTACACGATCAGCTAAGAGTTGACTATACAATTGTTACTCTTTTAGTCGTTGCTAAACGATCGAGTAGCAAAGTCTATGCGATAGGCTTCACTTACTAAATGATCGAGTACATCGTTTATGCTATAAACAGTGTTCGTATCTCCCACTTACTTGATCGTTTACTCGATCGCATACCTCATGTCTTCCTCAATCCAAGATCATACAGAGCCTACAATGTAACGCAAAATTTAGTCTTTAAGCATGTGGATAAATATGAATATGAATGAATGAACAAGTCCATGTCCCCGCCAACGGCGCCATAAACTTGTAACGAAAAATTTGATGCTTCTATTTTAGGCATATGCACTATGATATATGATGCATGATACAAGTCATACATTTTATGCGATACTACTTCTAGATGTATGATTTAATGGGATGCTTGTAGTATACTATGCGTTGTCACAAGTTTCCTTGCGCTGAAACTAAGTATAATTCCAACGCAAGCTTCTCAGAGTAATCCGAGGTCGAACACAGGGATTGTTGTCGTTACTGTGTTACATTCGTGATACATGCGATCGGTTTTTACAATTAATAAAAGATTGCTTTGTACATGAATTTAAATTGCGATAAAGTGAAATTGTGTAGTAAAATAAAGTTGCGATAATAAGATAAAAGTACATAAAAGTAAACTTAAGCTATTATGATACAAGATATAGGATACTGATACATGATACTGAGTTTGAGACTGATCGTGAAGATTATACAAAGGATCGTGGTATGCGGTGGTAAGTCTTTATGTATGAAACAAAAATAGAAGGGATAATTAGTACAAACATCGCAAGTTATTAATTGCGTTAAAGATATAACTAAGGTTTCGCTTTCCCTTGTGGCGTACACCTCTCGGTGATCGGCCATGTTCCCACATCTCTGTGGTGAAACAAGGATGAACATAATGAATGCAAGGTTGCTTCCATCTCTGGACGTATTTCTCGCTTTAGTTAACGCATTCTTCCAACCTTCTCTTGACAGGAAGAATGACATCTTCACTTCTGCTCTCACAGGTGAAGATGTCGTCTAGCATGCTTTAGCTAAACTTATTTATTTCCTTAGCACAGATTAATTTCCTTGCTTAATTCCTATTAATTACCAAGGGATTAAGAAAACATCATGGAGAAAGTGATTTACGGATGAATGGAAATAGACAAAACGAGGGAGATGGAAATGATCATGACATTCAATAATAAGATTTAACGTCTGATACATGGTGTGAACGATAGAGATTAAGAAGATGAATACAATTGATGATAAAGAGATAGAAACAAATACAGAAGAGTGCCAACATCTTGAAGCAGATCTGGATGGTGGATTTGCTTGCCGGCGTATGGAATGGATGAAGAGAAGAGTTTCCCTCTCAGGCTTGCTCGTCTGGTAGAAGTGACCTTGGTACAGAACTTCAATGGTAGGGATTGAAAGGATTTTCCCTGAGACTCACCTCTCGAACTTGTCTCTTAATTCTTCCCGGATCTACTCTGATCAGGCTCTTCAGACCATTCTCTCTCTCAATATACAAATATCAAAATATGCTTGTATCCAGTATATCTTCTTAGTGGAATGGCCGGAGCTATTTATAGGCTCAACTTTGACTCTTTGCAGTGTGAACCCCACTTTATTGTTATGGCAGCTCCTGAAATGGTGGAATGAATATTCCTTCTGTTACGCAATCAATTCCGTCAGAAATGCACAACAGTTAGCTGTACACGCGTCAGAATCCTTCGCATTTGCGTTGCTCTTTTGCATCTTCGATCATTTGCCCGCATGCAGTGTTGTTTTTTATTACCGCATGCGGTTGAAGTTATGTCGATCGCTTAGCTCTTGATCGATTGTCCCATGCATCATCATTGCGTTGATCGTCTATTCATTCCTGAATGATGGACGCAATGCGACGTAGATATGTTGTTTTTATCTTGAGCCTTGAACGCATGCGGTGACTTGATTTCCTACAAAACAGACCTGAAACATTCTTTTCTACCATAGCAATGGTGTCAGTGGGTGTATTGACGACAATTTATAATTCTCACATTTCTTAGCCAATTTTCATACAATTGATACAACTTTCCTTTCTTTTGGCCGTAATATCTAAATAAAACAGTATAAATAACTTGTATTTCTACAAATTATCACACCCCCACATTTAGATATATGCTTGTCCTCAAGCATATCTTCTACTAAGGCAATATTGTTCAATTCCTATCCTGAATTTTGCGTCGATTGGTTGCTCCGAATGCTCCACCTAGGCATATTACTTAACATCGCAATTTCTTTCTATCCTTGAAAATTCCTAGCAAAGTCCTACTTTATTCTTCTATACAACAAATCTCTGCTAAAAAATACTTTTCTAATTTTAAAAAGAATGTTTACCTCTTCTTGTCAAAACAACTTGATGCGTCTGGATGCGGTGGTCAAATTTGCGTCATTCATTTAGAGACTGTTGATCATGGTTACACTCTTCGTTTTGGCTTGTTCCCACGAGTGTCATGCGAACATCCAACCATGGTTGTGTGCCAATCTCAACTTTAACTCTTGAATTTCAGAGGAGTTATCTCTTGTATTCTTTTATTTTTCTTCTTCTTATTTTTTTTCTCTTTTCATATTGTGTCGTTCTTGGAAACCCACCTTCGTTTTGGCTTGCTCCCAGGGTGTCATGCGAACATCCAACTACGAGTAGGTTCCTTTCACGACTTAAAGATATCAGGTTGGGATTGTTTTTGAGTTTTCCCTTGCACTGACATTGGAGTTTTGTATGTAAACAAAATTTTTTTATTATTTATTTATTTATTTTATTTTATTTTTTGAGATAATGAACGCATTCTTCTTAATGATCGCATCACTTGATCTCATCTGCTCAGACCTTCCCTACCCCCAAATTTAGAGATGCACAAAGTCCTCATTGTATTGTTTGGATAGAATAGACAAACACTTAGACAAAATTTCAAAAAGAAGGTTTGAGCAGAATTTTGAAGGATAAAAGGTAAAGCAGTGCTATAGCTACGAATTAAGTAAGTGTTAGTTAGAAAATACAAAGTATGGGAAATGTTACTATGTGTATGCATATTAGACATCATGGCAATGCAATGAATAACGCAAAGTAAAAGATCAAGAATATCGCAAAGTTGACAAAGGATGATAAAGAAGAGGCTAACGCATACTTGAAAGAATTGTTACTTAGTTGTATTGAAAATTAACTAAGTATACAAGGAATTACAATTAACGCAATATAAAATTTGAAGTATGTACAAAGAATCAGCTTCTTTACCTAGAAAAATAATGAATGAAGTTATGAATAAAAGAATGACCGCAAAAAATAAAAAAAATAAAAAAATAAAAAAAAAATTGTAAATTATTGAGAAGGAAGAGGTTTCGGAGGAGGATTCTGATGTGGTACACGAGAAGCTTCTTCAAAGTGTAGATGTTGCTGGAGATGTGGAGGCACCATGGGACCATAAAAATACGCTGTCAAGAAGTTGAAGTACTCAGGGTTGTGCTCTGCTAGTTGCCTCTGGTTCAAGTGGATCGTATAGATGTTACGTTGAATATTGATCATCACCTACCTTGTCATGGCAGCACTGCGTTGTAAATCTTCGACTCGCTCGTTTACCGTGTCTATTCTCTGGCAGAAGAAGGTCTGTTGTTGGGAGAAGAGTTCTTGTTGTTGGGTAAGAAGGGTTCGCATATCGGCTTGTTCAGTAGCTAAGGAGGCAATGGTAGATTGTGCCTCGCCATCGACGTTTTGGGGTTGGGCGGAAATGCCTTCACCCAGATCACGTGGGTCATCAACATGCGACAGTGGAAGGGGAAGTTACGGTGATGATGATGAAGGTGAGGATGGAGCTACTGGATATGCGGTGGGAGAATCAGGGGCAAGGAGAAGGTTGGTGAAATGCTTGGGAAGGGAAGAAGAAGGTTGTGCGGAGGGCTTGGAGGGTGAATTATCAAAGGCAAAGGGTCCAAGGGTACTGATTCTTGCATTGGTGAGTCTTGGACTTTCCCTTTTCCTTTGTCATCTTTGTACTGTTTCTTTGGCTTAGGTTGCTGCGGCATATTTAAATCAATGATGGGCCTCTTCAATGGGAGCTCGGGGAAGTGTGGGGAATCTTAGCAACCTCAAAATCTTGACGTTTATGAGTCCATGAACTTCTGCCATTGGCTCTTCATCAATACCTACACCCAATGATAGGCATAAGCTTGAAACCGTCCACGGGAAGAAATACTGACCTCTTATGTGCCCTACAAAACCTCGAATTTGTCTTGCAATCAACTGGCCCACATCGATTGGAATGTCGTGCGCAATGCAATATGCGGCCATGACTCGATCCCTCGAAATTGTTTTGTCATGGGAAGTCGGGATGAGTTGCCGTTTTACCATATATACCCAAAGTCGCGCCTCGGGAAGCAGTGTCTTGGACGCCAGGGTTCTGATGCCTTTTAGAGAATCCGACCACTTGGTGCCCGGTTGCGTTAATGTTTGTAGTGCATCTTCCATCTGCTCTTCAGTAGGATCATCAATGATTTTATTACCCAGTGCATGGATTGCTCTTCATCAAGTATAATTCATTGATGTCTTTTACGCTGAAAGACACCATTTCCCCTTTTATGGTCATCACATCCTTAGTGCCATGTAGCCTTCCATTGTAGAAGTTTCTCACTACCTTTAGAATGATGATGGCTGGACACTAGCAAAATGTTTCCCATCTGTGCTCTAGTACAATGCTTGTAATCAGGTCTGGTAGTGGCATTAGTGCGGGGAAAAATCCCATCTCCATCAGTATATCATCATTATCTCTCTTCTTCGATGGACGCCCCTTTGCCAACGCGGGCTTGCTACTTTCTACAACTGCTTTGCCCTTTTCTTTAGTAGATGGAAGGCGGGATTCTTTCCTTTGTTTCCTTTCCCTTGCTTTGCATTGTTCCTCCTTCTCCTGTTCAGCAAGTTTCTTGCCCTTCTTCTCTCTTATGCCCTGAACATTTGCTCGGCGCTTCCTTTCCTTCTCCTCTTTCTTCTTTCTTTCTTCTTCTGCCTTCTTCTTCTTCTTCTTCTCTCTCTTCTTCTTCAGATTCTTTTTCGAACTGCTCAGAGGCCAACAAAATGTGTTGTTCCTCTTCGAGCCTTTTTCTTTCCTCTTCTGTCGAAATCTCATTGTTGCGGCACACCACCTCATCTTGTAATTTTCTTCTTTGATTACCTTCTGCGATGATTAGATGTGCCCGCAACATTTTCTCTTGCTTCTCTTCCTTTTCCTTTCTCCTTCTCTCCTGCTTTTCTATTGCATCTATCAAAATTGGTGGGTCAACGGTTGACCCTTACGGCACATTCTCCTTGCGATGCCGCATCAAGGGGGTGACATCTACATCTTCTTCTTCATCAGTCGCAACCATTTCCGATGTTTCAGTTTGCGCTAGTTCTCCTAGTTGCGTTGATTCCCCCTTGTCCTCCCTCACGGAGGTGGATTCTTCGTCCAGTTTTGGGCTCTCGACCCTCTTTCTCCTCTCTTCCTCCTTCTTCACGCGCCTGCTTTCCTTCTTCTCATTCGTCCTTCTTTCTTTCTTCTTGATTGGATGGGCTTTCTTATCTCCTTCAGCCCTCTTCTCTTTGATCTTCTTCTTCTTCTTCTTCTCTTCAGCCACTTCAAGCTGCTTCTCCGCTACTGCTTCCTCCAAAGCGACCCTGATGGGTCCTCATAGGATTCTGCATTAGCAATTTCCTTAGAATCCAAGATTGCCAGAGCGCTTCTTCTTTATGCTTCCTCCATCTCCTCCTCCAAAGGTAGTGGTTGGTTCACAACCCCAGCCTCGAGCAGTCCTCCTTCTTTCTCCAAGTTCCTGAGAATGCTCCCAAATGCCTTCTTATTGTCCTGTCTCTTCTTTTCACTTTTAGAGGAGAATGTAGGGAGTGGAGTGCTTTCTGAACTCTATCCCCTTTTAAACTGGAGTGGTACGACTGCTACAGGCTTTCGGCGAGGTTTTTTGATGACTTGAAGAATGGTTTGTGGCTGAGCGGCAAGACGATGGCTTGCTGCGAGGAATGCCACCTCTCGTGCAGTGAGTTGGGCTTTTGAGGGTGATGAGGGTGAAGAAGATGGTTGGGGAGACTGATCTACCATGAATGATGGAGTAAGTGTACTGGGAAATTCTTTAGGGTTTTGGGAAGAGGGAAACAATCTGGTATGAAGAGTGCTCTAGGGTTTTTGTTTGCAAATGAGATCAAATGGACTCACAGAAGGAGGAGATGGAATTTATAGGTTGGGCCTTGATGGGCTCAATGCTAATTCTGCAATGGCAGGCCTCGAGCTACTTAAAAAACCTATCGTTTACACTCCTCACATTTATGAAGCATCAGAGAAGGACATCCTTTCGTTTGCTAAATCATTATTTCCTTGGAAGACGAAACGATTGGACTTCTCAGTTTGCAAAAAGAATTATCTTTAGTGTTTTATTCGAATGGGCGCAAGGTGAAGAATTAACGCAAATGCATCTTTGCAGAGGACGGGCAACAACTCATGTATCCCTGCAACACACCCCTTAATGCAATGTATTTCTGGAGGACGAGCACACGATATTTCTACCAGCACAACACTATCTCAACATAGTGCATTTTTGCTAAGGACGGGCAAAGAACACATACGAGCGCAACACACCCCTCAATGCAATGCATTTGAATTGGATGAACACAAAGTGTATCTTGTTGGTACAAGGTGCACCCATCATCGCAAAGCATACCAGATGTTGATTGTTTTATTATTATTTGTTATTTTTTTAAATTTTTTTTTCATCAACGCAAGTCACATGGATCTTGCAGTATTAATCCTCATCTTATTACACAATCATTCACTAGGTTTTAAGTATAACGCATTTATGACAAAAAAAGCTAAAGAAATTAAAGAGAACACGGAAATAAACATAAGAGAATTAAATGAGGAATAATTTCATAAAGCAATAAAACAAATTGAATGAAGCAATTAAATGACACAGTTCATAAAGCAATAAAGATAGTAATTAAGAAAGCATGTAAATGTAGGATTGAGATATGGACCGGATGATAATTTTCTATGATGAACGCAATCCACACCTCCGCAGACGATCCAGCTTGCCTACACAATGTCTTCACGAACATTGTTCTCATTCTGTCTCATCCCGCAATGTATATGGGGAAAGATATGATCTACTTCCTTCGGGAATCACACCAGGTATGGAGAATACGTTGTACATTTCTTAAACCTTGCATCCTCCGCAGCTGTAGGTCTTGAAATTTCGGCGCTTAATCTGGTTCTGATATGTTCCTGCGCGAAAAATATACCTCATCTCTGGGTCAGCTTAGAATTTCTGGATCTCTTCAGTACTCATAAACCATCAGACTGCTCTTCGCAATAAACAGAGAGTACAAAGAGATCTGTCCTGCAAAACATCACAAACGTACTCAACAATAACTATTACCAATCCCTGTTTGTAACGCAAAATTTAGTCTTTAAGCATGTGGATAAATATGAATGTGAATGAATGAACAAGTCCATGTCCCCGCCAACGGCGCCATAAACTTGTAACGCAAAATTTGATGCTTCTATTTTAGGCATACGCATTACAATATATGATGCATGATACAAGTCATACATTTTATCTGATACTACTTCTAGATGTATGCATTATTAATGGGATGCTTGTAGTATGCTATGCGTTGACACAAGTTTCTTTGCGCTGAAACCAAGTATAAATCCAACGTAAGTTTCTCAGAGTAATCCGAGGTCGAACACAGGGATTATTGTCGTTACTGTGTTACATTCATGATACATGCGACCAATTTTTACAATTAATAAAAGATTGCTTTGTACATGAATTTAAATTGCGATAAAGTAAAATTGTGTCGTAAAATAAAGTTGCGATAATAAGAGAAAAGTGCATAAAAGTAAACATAAGCTATTATGATACAAGATACAGGATACTGATACATGATACAGAGTTTGAGACTGATCGTGAAGATTATACAAAGGATCGTGGTATGCGGTGGTAAGTCTTTATGTATGAAACAAAAATAGAAGGGATAATTAGTACAAACATCGCAAGTTATTAATTGCGTTAAAGATATAACTAAGGTTCCGCTTTCCCTTGGCGTACACCTCTCGGTGATCGGCCATGTTCCCACATCTCTGTGGTGAAACAAGGATGAACATAATGAATGCAAGGTTGCTTCCATCTCTGGACGTATTTCTCGCTTTAGTTAACGCATTCTTCCAACCTTCTCTTGACAGGAAGAATGACATCTTCACTTCTGCTCTCACAGGTGAAGATGTCGTCTAACATGCTTTAGCTAAACTTATTTATTTCCTTATCACAGATTAATTTCCTTGCTTAATTCCTATTAATTACCAAGGGATTAAGAAAACATCATGGAGAAAGTGATTTATGGATGAATGGAAATAGACAGAACGAGGAAGATGGAACTGATCATGACATTCAATAATAAGATTTAGCGTCGATACATGGTGTGAATGAAAGAGATTAAGAAGATGAATACAATTGATGATAAAGAGATAGAAACAAATACAGAAGAGTGCCAACGTCTTGACACAGATCTAGACGGTGGATTTGTTTGCCGACGTATGGAATGGATGAAGAGAAGAGCTTCTTTCTCAGGCTTGCTCGTCTAGTAGAAGTGACCTTGGTACAGAGCTTCAACGGCAGGGTTGAAAGGATTTGCCCTGAGACTCACCTCTCGCCTTTGTCTCTTAATTCTTCCCGAATCTACTCCGATCAGGCTCTTCAGACCAGCCTCTCTCTCAATATACAAATATCAAAATATGCCCGTATCTAGTATATCTTCTTATTGGAATGGTTGAAGCTATTTATAGGCTCAGCTTTGACTCTCTGTAGTGTAGACCCCACTTTATTGTTATGGTAGCTCTTGAAATGGTGGAATGAATATTCCTTCTGTTACGCAATCAATCCCTCAGAAATGCACAATGGTCAGCTATACACGCGTCAGAATCCTCCGCATTTGCATTGCTCTTTTGCATCTTCGATCATTTGCCCACATGCGGTGTTATTTTTTATTACCGCATACGATTGAAGTTACGTCGATCGCTTAACTCTTGATCGATTGTCCCATGCACCGTCATTGCGTTGATCGTCTATTCATTCCTGAATGATGGGTGCAGTGCGACGTAGATGTGTTGTTTTTATCTTGACCCTTGAACGCATGCGGTGACTTGATTTCCTGCAAAACAGAACTGAAACATTCTTTGCTACCATCACAAGGGTGTCAGTGGGTGTATTGACGACAATTTATAATTCTCACATTTCTTAGCCAATTTTCATACAATTGGCGTAACTTTCCTTTCTTTTGGCCGCAATATCTAAATAAAACAGTATAAATAACTTGTATTTCTACAAGTTATCACACAACTCCTAGATTCTCATACCGAGAATATCAATGTAACACTTGTGGTGGTGTTCTACATCCGTTCGTGAATCGAGTTGGACTCGATTGAGTTTGAGGAGCATTCAAACGTTCGTGGAGGCTGTGTTGTGTTCTGTTCGTTACGTTTGAATGTTGCCTTTGGACAATTGGAGACTGATCGAGGGATACTTGAGGTATGGTTCTTCAAAGGTACACATATTCTATCCCTTGTATTCTCTTATAGCATGCTGTAATTTCTGTATATGCATAATCTGTATATTTTCGTTTAAGACTATAATCGTTGTGTTCATTCGAAATGGAATTTGGAACGATCCACTTCCGCTGCTCATGGAAATCTCTGATTGCGATTTCCTTCACTGGACTCAATACTTAAGAGAACAACCTTTCTCTTATCCTTAAATTGTGTAGGCATGAATTCCGTCTTGCACCCTATGTTCCCAGCTATCTACCCGATCTTACCCCTAAAATGGGAGGCTTATTGAGTCGGTGCTATTGTGCCAACACTCACTTATGTAAATCTAAGGATAATCCCGAATAAACAAGGGTTCATAGTTAGCTCAGGATTAAGATCGAGTTACCTAGGTCATTTAAGTGAAATAGTTCGTCTTAAACAGTAAACAATGTTAAAAGGTAAGAATGACTTATTTCTTGGTTCGATCTTATGGAAACTCATTGCATAAGATGCCCCCACTCCTCATGTCTATACATAAACAAATCTGGATCACTTCGTTTGTAGTATCTTTATAACAACTTGTAACAGCTACAGAGTAGGCCGCATCTAATAGTGTTACCAGAATAAGGTACTCAACCTTAATCATATACTATAGACCGTTTTGGCTATTTACTCGAACTTGACCCATCTTTATGTCTCTACATAAAGTTTAAGTATTCATGTAATAGCCATGAATCTTAGTTTATTGGATTTAGACTCTATGAATGTAATTAATAGATTCAATACCTTTATTAAAGAAATGTTGAATAACATCTTTTATTGATAATAGAATATGTTTTAACTTTTATAAACTACGAGTTTTAGGACATAAAACCCAACATACAATGGGTCCCAAAACATATTCACTAGTCCCTGACTCCTTTCATAACATGTGTACATTACAGGCTTTAACCTAAGTCTTCTTCCTTGCCGAGTCTTGAGTGGCAAGCAACAGCAGGTTCAACATCGGGGAATTTAACTACTACCTGGAAAAAAGAAAAACATTGGAAAACGGTGAGCTGGTTGCCCAATATAGAAAAACAGCTCGTCTCACGCCTTTCATACATATATTAAACATATAAACATGCTGAAATCAGACTCAATCAACTTTCATAGAAACATACATTAAACATAACATCATATTGTGTACATATTCACAAACCTTAGTTGAGAACGAGCATTTGTAGCTCAGGCTCCCAAGATCCATTCATGGCTATGAGACCCATACTTCAGTCCCATTATAATGAACTGTAGCCAGAAGACCCATACTTCGACCTCTCATATTGAACTACCTGCGTGCACGTGGAATATACTAAGTACCGTTAATACCTTAGGTACTTCCTCGACCTTTTATACCTTCGGCATCTAGTTTACTAGAATCGTGCCATTCATAGAAAGAATGTGTAAATAAAGCTTTAAGCATAGCATTTACCTAGCTTTCACCATAAAGCATTGTCACATTTCAACACGCATGCTTCATGAAATATAAACATTTAGCTTTTACAATACTTTAACATTCAACCTTGACATGCGCTAGAACTAGTAAAACTTATTTAAATAGCTTGAAACATCATACTTAAGAAATGCTATGAAATCTTTAATATCATATGTATAAACTTTAGTTGCTTGGAAAACACATAAACCTTAGCATAAAATTCATTTGGAATGCATGTCCTTTTATATATATAAAGTTTTGAAGACATTTAGTCACTCACGGGTCTTTAGGCTTGTTTTCTTAGGCTTGCTAGGCTTCTTCAATGGGTGTTGCTCCTACACATAAGAATAATAATTTAGCTACTACCTTGGTTTCCCTTTTAAGACTACTCATTTTAAACCAAGCTCACATTTATTCCTTTCGCTTTCAATTCTTCGTAACTTACCTTAGGGCACTGAGTACTTAGTTGAACTTAAAAGGCTTAAAATTCATATGATCACCTCATTTCCAATGCCCACACCCAATACTCAGTAGGATATTTAGGGTGTCAAACTCATGTTTAGCAAGTAATTGCCTATTCGTCCAACAAATTCCAGATTCAGCTTCTAATATCAATAACTCGAAATCCATAACTCATTTTAAGAAAATTCCTATTTCAAACATGCTCAGAATTGTGTTAACAACATTACCTCAAAATTTTAGCATAAAATTCCTCGTGGTTTGATCTGGGGCTTTAAATCTTTCTCAATGGCCCAATCCATATATCTGTCTGCTTGTTCAACAATTTCTAGGTTTAACTTCCAAAATATGTAACTCAAACCCCATACCTTATCTTGTAAAAGTTCCTTCTACAAACTTACTTATAATGGTGATAAGAATATTACCTTAAATTTTCAGCTTGAAATTCCTTGTGGTTCGGCCTGGAACTTAAATTCTTCATTGATGGCCTGGATTCGCTCGAAAACGAAACCCTTCGCTACTTCCTTCCTTCTCTGGCCTTCTTCCGGCAAGACTTCCTTCCACTGGCTCGGCTTCAGAAACTTCATAGAGCTTTCCAACAGTACCAAGATCGCTTGATTTGCCCAGAGGAGTCGTCCAAATTGGTCTTTTGAAGTTTGTCTTTCTCTTTTATACCATCAGCTAGATGTACTTACGTCAAAAACTATCACGCCACCTCGCCCACTAATGGCTTAGGGCCCCTAGATTTAGCCAGCTGTTCGGATTAATTAGGGTTTGAAGTTGATCACTCATACAAAACTCGATACTCGATGGAATACTCAATGGTATTTTGGTAATTATTCGATGGAAAATTCAATGGTATTCTGGAAAACACTCGATGGAAAAACTCGATGCACAATCCTTCCTTTATCACACATACTCAATGTACGATCCTTCCTCGATTGCACGTACTCGATGCACAATACTTCCTCGATCGCACATACTCGATGCTCGATGGCATTTACTCGTTGCCTGCATTGTGCTTACTCGATGCTCAGCCACCATTTTCATGACCAACACTTAACCAAAATTTCTTTTTGCAATGCTAGCTTAATAAGTACCCAAGTGCCAAGTTTTCTATACTTAAACATTTTCCTTCTTCAAATCCTATCCTTTACCCATTTCCCACAAATCAAAACTACTTAAATATTTAACCACCTTAGTTTACTAAACTCAACAATAAACATATTTAAAAAGGGAAAGTAGGGTTCGGGTTTTACAATTTAACTCCACTAAAAAGAAATTTCATCCTTGAAATTTACCTGAAGATATCAGTTGAAAATTTAAGGACACTTCTTCTTTACTTGCTCCTCGGATTCCCACATTGCTTCTTTAACACCATGGTTGTTCCATAATACCTTCACTAAAGGTATAGTTTTGTTCCTGAGTACATGTTCCTTCCTATCTAAAATCCGAACCGGCTCTACTTCATACGACAAATTCTCCTTAAGCTGTATCGGTTGTTCTACTAGTACGTGCGTAGGATCAGGTATATATTTTCTCAACATTGATACATGGAACACATTATGAATACGAGTTAGTTTCGGAGGTAATTTTAATTTATACGCTACCGGGCCAACTCGTTCTATAATCTCGTAGGGTCTGATGTATCGTGGACTCAGTTTCCCTTTTCTTCCAAACCTAAGTATTCCTTTCCATGGAGATAACCGAAGGAATACTTGGTCTCCAACATAAAATTCTAATTTTCTTCTTTGCTTATCAATGTAACTTTTCTGTTTGTCTCGTGCTGTCTTCAAGTTTTCCCTAATAAGCTTCATAGTATCTGACGTCTACCGCACCAATTCTGGACCCAACAGTTTCCGTTCTCCAACTTCATTTTAACAAATTGAGGTCCTTCTTGTTCTTGCATGCCCAATTTGCCTAATTAAGTGACATCTCATGCAAACAACACTTGTCTTAAGACGAATTACACCACCTAGCCCACTAATTAGGCTTATTGAATTGATTTCCTTTAGCATGTCAATGCCTAGAGTTTCTTGGTCTTCACACATCACTTCCTCTCGGCCGTAGGCTCTCTTTATCGCCCAAGCTACCACCTTAGCCATCACCTACAACTTCCAACCTTCTACCTCTTGTCATCGCCTAACTCTTTCCTACCTAGGTCTTTCTTGTGAACTTCCTTGTATCTTGACAAGCTCCTCATGGCTTGCCTATCAAAGTTCTCGCCTAGAGTTTGCCAACATTAAGTTTCCATGCCTAGCCCCCTTCTTCTTAAGAATTTCTCAAAATTTTACTAACTCTAGAGATTCATATTTAGACCCGAGAACTTATTTTCTTTTACTTAGAATATTTTAAACTAAAACTTAGTTCACCAATTATGAGGACTTGAATGCTCAGAAAAATTTTCTTCTTTTATTACTTTACTTACTAACTTCATTTTTAACCAACTAGAAAATAACTCCAAAAGCATTCTTTAGAACAATTCACAATAACAACATGAACTTCCAAGCATGTTATTTAGGAAACAAAGTTCGAGGGTTTATAAAAGGATTCGACATCCTATTGGTTCGATCAATCACATGGCTGAAACGATCTTGCAACATAAAAAAAATGTCATGTTTTATAGATCCCACTAAAATTGAAAATATTCTTGCAAGAAAAGACTAAATTTCACAAAGAGAGGAGAAAAAAAAACTTAACCTAATTCAACTCAACTATGAATGAGAGTGGTAGACCAAAAATTCTATAACAATAACAATAAATCACAAAAACTTACCACAAAGAAAATGAGATTAAGATAATGTTCAAGTTACTGACAATCATGGAGCATGACAAAAAAGCTTGAGAGAAGTGAAGTTAAAGTGAAATTAGAGAGAAGTTAGAGAGAATATGAGTGAGAAAGATGGAAATCACAAAATATATGTTATAGAGAATAGGGGTGTTCATGGGTTGGGTTGAGTTGGGTTGAAAGACTTTTTAGATCCAATCTAGTTGTTCAAGTTGTAAATTTCTTCAACCCAAATAGCCTTTATTAAAAAATGAACCCAACTTAACCCAACACTAAAATATTTGAGTTGGGTTGGTTCGGGTTAATCGGGTCATTTGTTTAAAATTTTGTTCGAAGCACAACATAAATATGTAAACAACTTATTTAATATTTTCATATATTGAATTAAGATTAGCAACTCAATTTTAATTTATATAGTGAAAATTTTCTTTCTAAAGTGCAAAGAAACTACTTTTAAGAGTTGTTGAAGAATAAATTATTAAAAAAATATTGGAATTAAATAAACTTAAAAATCAATATATGTATAAATAATTGTGTTATATATAATAAAAAAATATTTTAAAGTTAATAATAAATTCGAATTGGTTCGGTTGGTTTGAGTTATATTAGGTGAACCCATGAACCAACCCAACTTATAAAATTTTCATTTATTTGAACCCAACCCAACTAAATGAGTTGATAACCCAACCTAAACCGCACGGGTTGGGTTGGATTGATCGATTTTTTTGGATCATCGGATTTTTTGAACACGCCTAATAGAGTTTAAAAAAGTTTTTCCCATCGAAGGGCATGATAGACATTTCATATACACAATTGTCTAAAAAATATTCATTTTGAAAACTCATCCCAAAAGTCTTTTTAACACTTCAAATTTGTCCTTTGTTTTTTTGGCATTTTCAAAGTTCTTAAAAGTGGTTATCCTTACGAAGTGGCTCATTGACAAAATTTGTAAATCACCACCCTCATCAATCATTATTACCCAATTAGGGCTTCATTTGACTGTGAATTGAGCTTCCTGCCTCTCTCGCCAGCAGAAAACCTTCTAAGTTCATTAATCTCTCAATTGTTCAGTTTTCGTTTATCTCTTACCCTCATTTCCTTGATGTTTTGAGTCTCTTGAAGAAGATCGATACTGCAGTGGAGTTTCATTTGATTTGTCCTCTACAGGTACGTTTAGTTTTGATTTGAATAATTCCACGGATTAATATCAGTTACTGAAGTTGCAAGGTCCTTCTCGAAATGGTGATTTATGTGTGAATTCTTTAATGGGTTTTAATTTTTGCCCCTATTTTTGAATCCTAAATATATGCTTGAAAGCATTCTGGAGTAGTAGATTGTAGCATATTTCAGAGAATTGAAGTTTGGAGAAGGGAATCTGCAAAAAGATGTTTTTGGACTTTTATTATTATTATTATTTTTATTTCTTACCAGATGTTTGGAAGCTCTTGGAAAAATTACTGAAATTATCTTAATTGTCTTGTAGTTTGTTTACGTAGATGCCTTACTTTCTAGATGTTCCTTCCTTCTACAGATCATATAGGATTATGAGCACTGGTCTCTAATGTACAATAATGTCAAATTCTTACATTCCTAAATAAGACTAGATTTGGAAACTAAATCTTGTAAAGTGCTTTTGAGTTCAACAATTTGTTGGGGTGAGAATTGTGTTAGGTTCTTCTTCCCTGCACACAGAAAATAAGCCAACAAGAGTTTCCCAGCAACAGGAAAATCGATACCCTGATTATAAATATATTCACTCCACGGAAAGATAACAACTTCAATGATTACAATGGAAATCGAAAATAACATTCAAAGCAGAAAGTAAGGATAAAACCAGGCAACTCAGCACATTCGAGAGAGCTGAGCAATTCTCTCGAAGAAGCCTCAAACTCCACCTAATTCTTCCTCCTCCTTCAGACCCCAAAACCCCCTTCTTAAACCCTTCAGCAGCGTGGTCCCCTCCTTCCCCAACTATTTACCACGTACCCACTAATGCCTTGTCCCTCCCTGAGTTTTTCACTCTTACCCTTCCTTTTGTACGTGTAAATAATCCAGGCCTCACAAATTCTAAATTCTAACCTTTTGGTCGAGGTTATATTGTCTTAATCAGTTAAGTTAGATTCAAGTTGATGCAATTTTTAGAAGTTCTTTTTTATAATAGTTTTCAAATAACAAACACTTAGTCTTCCATTGGCCGCTTTGTGCATTGGACTTAATGCCAGAGGTGCTAACCTTGGCATAAGACTTATCTTTATGCTCAATTTTTCTTCCAGATTTGCTCTTGGTGTATAAATCCATTCCTTTGTTGTCGAATATCATTTCTCATTAGACATATTACCAATTCTAGATGACTTCGTATTGAATCAGATGAAATTTCCATTTGAGTTCTGACAGGTAGAGTTTAATGATGGTAGACATTTTCTGGTTTTTCCAATCCAAGTAGATGACATAGGACTTTGATTTTTTAACGGCATTCTGCCTGAAAAATTTCGTTACATCTATTACGTTCTCATTATCACCTCCCTCTCTTTTAATCGTACAACATATATGAATAACGAAGTTAGTCATCGAGGTTTACCTTTGATTGGCTTTTAGGTACTTGTAATTCAACTTCTCAGTTAGATGCATGTTGATAAGAAAATCCTAGCTGATTGGATTGACGAACCCTTATAGATATGCAAACTCCTAGACCTCCATTGCTAAATCCCCCAAACCAAGACGATCTCAACCCCTGAGATAGGCTAGATTACATAAACTTAGATGATAAAACGAACCAAAGATTGGACAAAGCTCAACTCCCATCAACACTGACTGATCTTCAAAACACTCCACAAGCAAGATAGATTAATCCTCACTTGAATACACACAACACACAAGTTTAAAAGTTTTCTAGGTTTAAAACCGAAAACTCTACATTTTTTCAAAACTTCATTATTTTGTTCCACTTTGACTTCACTTAGTACAAATTCTTTTGATTGTAAATTTGGACAACATATAGAGTTCTTTCTAGACATTTGTCTTCAAGTTCATATACATTTAAATTCCTTTGTTCATATCACCTGTTGAACTTCATCGTGATTAGAGAACTAGTCCTCTTTTATTGGAAAGTCATGATTTCTCTTGATACTTGAAATGTTTAAAATGACTGTTAAAGTTGCATTGGATGTGGTTCTCCATAATGATCCGTAAACTGAATTGCTATAATCGTATTCTTCTCATCTAGCTAATTTCTTGGATCTTTTGAATCATAATCTAATGGCAAGGTTGCATCTACACATTTGCCCCCTTGTAAGTTGTAACAGAACAAGTAATGAAAGACCCCTTTACATTTTTAAGTATTCGGGTCGTGCTTCTATTTCTATCTCAATTTTAGCTCATTAACCTTTGCCAGATTCAATGGATGCCCAAGCTGAAGAAGATATTCCTCGAAGGCCTCGGGTTAGGGCCTCATTTTGCCTAGGATCAGAGATACATTTAGTCAATACAACTAATAGAGGCAACCTTTCGGAGCAGCTGATTTCCATGAAAGAGGATAGCATGGCCATTTTGAAGGAGTACATAACCAAACATAATGTTTCTAATGACGTTCCAGACGAACTAGTTGAAGAAGCTTCTGAGGACGATGATGAAATCTCTGAAAAACCTCAAGTCAAGGCAAAGAAGACAAAAGTAACATAATTTCTCTGCTTTAAGGACTAAACCCTGAAATTCTAAACAAAAGAAAGTGTCTTAGAAATGAATATAGAACATACTTTTAAGTTCATTAGTGTTCTAATTGTGCTTGGTTTGTGGCATGTGTTCTTTTCAACACCTTCGTTTCTGATTCTAAGTTCTAACTGGTTATCCTCTCCTGCACTTGCATGATTGGGAAAAATGAATGCCGGAATCAGATGTATTCAGTTTGAATTATAAATCAGAAATTCTATTTTTCATCGCATTTGCTTTATGATTGCTAGTAGTTTTTATGGAGAAGACAATGAATTAGAGGTATATGGTTGGCTTCATGTCGATTATTGCGAAATAAACTGGAATGATATGACTGTTATCACACTACGATGTTTTTTTTTCCTTGAGTTCAATAATATGTGAGGTGGGAATTTGAATGACCACCTGGTGCATGATACATGTTTCATGTAAGTTGAGTTGTATCGTATTGGCAAATCATCACACTAGTATGTACTTTTCCACTCCATTGTTTCAAAAAAGACGACTTCAAGATCCTCACTCGATTTAAATCCTACCACAAGTTCATTAGAGTTGTTGAAGTGTCAAAAAGCATAGCACCCATTTATAGGTTCTCTTGGCAATGAACGAAGCTATCAATTCTTCTTATTTTAGCTTCAAAAACTTGGATGATGAGTAGACATTACATGGACGGGATATCATAGGCCATTTTTGATGGGGTATGTTAATGTTTAAACAAGTCATCTTTTATCAAAGAAATAAAAATAGAGAACAAAATAATGACCCAACTCTGATTTTGTTTACAGGTTTTCAAATATCTTTAAGCTTCATGGTTGAGGATGAAAGGGAAATTTTCTTCAAAATATTAATAATAAATAAATACTTCAATAATTGCTCATTAAAGTTTAACTTCATAAATTATTAAGACTATTTGATAACCATTTTATTTCTTATTTTTATTTTTGAAAATTAATTATATGAACATTATTAACTAAAAATTCAACCATTTGCTTAAGAAAGATTCAAATCATGGATGAAAAAAACTTACTTTTCAAAAACAAAAATAAAAAATTAAATGTTATAAAACCGAACCTAATTTCTTTATTTTGTAATTTCAAATCTGATTTACGTTAGCAAGTTAAATTTCATATTGAATTGTAATTGATTTCTTGTAGTTTCCTTTCAAAATGAGCTACGAAAATTTGGTTGTTTCGATCTTTTTTTTCCTTTTCCTTTTTACTGCTTCAGTTTTGTAGTTACACAATACTTTGATGATTTGGATCATAAAATAATACAAACTTCAATTAGTACAATACAACAAAAAGATAAGAATAAGAATGACATTTCAATTGTCAGTCTTGGAGAAGCTAGAAAATAAAGAGCAACAAAATTTGGGTATAACTTTACTACTTTAGGGGGGAAAGAAAGGAGTCCTAGAACACAGAAGGGGAGAAACAAAATTGAATATTGGGGGAAATACATAACAAAATCAAGAAAAATGTATACCAGCTTTGTTGAACAAAGAGAGTAGGTATAAAAACTCCTGTAAAGTGAGTTTAGAAGACCTCTTTTCTTCAAAATCTCCCTCCTTTAAAACACCCATGACTTTACCCTTAAATTCAGAAGCTTCCCCTTCTTCAACATCACCATCCTCCATATCCATCTCCTCGTCATCTCCATCGTCATCTACTTCCATGGTTTGATCCTCATTTGAATTGCCAAATCTCGAATAATCAAATACACCATCATCATCATTACCTACAGAACTTTGCTGAAGGATATTAAGTGAACACAATGTTTTATAGTTCTTCTCTAGCAAAGAAAGAACACTCTTCTGCCTAAAAATTGAACCAAGAGTTTTGTTCTTTCTATTGAAACAGATCCTCAGAAATCCATCCCACTCCTTCTGCTTCACCTCAATACGTGGTTTCCTTGGCTCGATTCGGACTACAGACGAGTCCACCTTAGGCGGAGGACGAAAGTTGTTCTTTCCAACTTTGAGGAGGTGAGACACTCGAGCTAAGAGTTGGGTGTTTACAGTCAAACGGCAGTAAAGTTTATCCCCAGGTTGAGCAACTAACCTCATTGCAAATTCCCTCTGGAACATTATGATGGCACACCGAAAAGAAGGTTGATGATTTAGCAATTTGAATGTTAGAGGTGATGATATTTGATAAGGAATATTTGCCACACATATATCAAAATAGGGAAGCTCAGTCTTGAGTACATCTCCTTGAATAACCTGAGAGCATCAAGTTGAAGAACTGGGCAATTAATTATTCAAGTTGGAGAAACTCAAATTAAGAATCAAGTAAAAACACCAAACACCTAAGATATGGATACAAGACACGGATACGATAGGGACTTAGCAACATGACATATTTTTAAATTTAAGACATGGCATGACAAGGACACATTTATTAAAATAAACGTTTTTAAAAATACATATATTTTTATAACAAAATAAAATTTAAAATAAATGGATTGATGCATTTGTATGCTTTAGCTTGATGTATTTCACACTAAAAAAGTTGTTATACCTATTGTCACACATATGACTTTTCAATCTACTCAACACGTGTTACATGTCCAATATATTATTGCACTAACAAGTGAACGATAGATGTCCAATAAGTATCAGAGTGTTCAAGTATCTAACATGTGTCAAACACGGACACGCTAGTGAAAATAGAGTGTCCATGCTTTTTAGACCACCACAAATTCACTTCTAAACCAATTTAATCAAGAACAAGCACGCATCTGCCAATACAGAACACTTGGTTGGTTCATTCAAAGAGTTGTTCAGAAGATTGGATGGAAAATAACGAATAATGAGCCATTACAAAAAATTGAAAGATTTTTTTTTTATCTCAAGGAACTACTAACATTTTGCCTACTACAAAAGGGTAATTCATACAACTGAAAGAAATAGCAATGAGCAGAAGCTTCAAGAAAAAAGATCCATTCTCAAGGGCAAGAATATCAACTAAAGAAGCAATAGACCACAAGCAAATTCAAGTTTGGATAAACCAATCAATCAACTAAAAACCTAAAGCATAAAACGAAAGGAAAACTCACCTTCAAGCGAGAAGAATAGGGAGTGTCCTGAAACCGCCTCTGCAACTCAAGAACCATACGAGGATCGAGTTCGACAGCAATAACCATCTTACCACATTCTAGAAGCTTCTTGGTGAGATTACCAGTACCGGGACCGATCTCGAGGATCACATCCGTGCTCTTAATTCCAGATTTTTGAATTATAGAGTCGACCAGCAAGGGATTCTTAAGAATATGCTGACCTTTGGATTTGTGGAACGAAATCCCTCCCTGATACGGTGCTGCAGCCTTCGCCGCTGCTTTTGGCTTCTCCTTTTTCATCTTGCCTCCCGCCATTGTTGCCTGAAACTAGCGCATTTAGTATCAACTAGAGGTTCAATTCCCCCCCCCCCCCCCCCCCCCCCAAAAAAAAAAAAAGACAACATAGAGTGGACAATCAAGTTCGGGGCCAAAAGTATAGGGGGTAACGGAAAAACTCACCTGTAAGAAAACCTACGGACGGCGCGCGCGAAGGAAGCCGGTGGTCGGAGCGGCGAGTGACTGGTCGTCCAAGGGTCACGGAACGACGGTGCGGAGTGGGTGAACACTGGAAGGCGGCGGTGAGTTCTTGCGGCTGTTAGCTATCGAGAAAGTGAGAGAGAGAGAACGGGGAGTTCGCTTACCGGTGGCGAACAACGGCTGGACGGGAGGCGGCCGGGATCGACAGAACCTGGCTGCCGACTGGTCGGTTCTAGCCGTGGCGTTGCGTGCGTGAGAGAGAGATGATGAACGAGAGAGAGGGCGTGCGTGAGAAAGGGAAAAACCGATTTCCTTTTTTTCCTTTTTTGTTCTTTTGTTCTACGCTAACCCTAATTGGACTAAAAAATCGAACTTTAGCCCGAAATCAAGCCCAAATACATATGAAGCCCACTTTCAACACCAAGATTTAAATCACCTTCAATAATTTAATAACACTCAACTCTAAAATCTAAAATTAAAAGGTAAAAATAATTGCGAACGAAGATAAACCAAGAAATAGGAAAAATAAATTACTTAAAACTAAAGTAAATGTCCACATGACCTATGGAAGCTATCCATACTGAATTTTAAGCTATCCACGAAAAACCTAATCACAAACATAGTGAACATCATTTTCTATATATTTTGTCTGAGCATGGAAGACGGACCTTGGAATCAAGAGCACCAGCACCAAGGTTGTCACACTAAGAATTGATTTGTTGGGAAGAGAGTAACCAATTTCATTGAAAAACTGGCACAACCATGGGTTCGTTGGGAAGCGAGTAACCGATTTCATTGAGAAGCTGACGCAACCATGTAATTTTAGTGGCAGCTTATGCCAACACACAATATTTTGACTCGATACTCAAACGGGCTATGGTTGATTGCTTTTTGGAATACCATGAGACCAACGTATTCCTCAATATACATAGTATGCGACAACTTATTTTCAATCAGCTACATTGGCTGCCTAGTCCGAATAAAAAAGGATAGTGAAGGTTAAAGTAGAACTTGGTTAAATGACAAGACCAAGATGTGTCATTCTGTTGAGATAGAAAAAGACACGTTTGACGCCCAACCAGTGTGTATCCTTGGGAGCTTTAATGAACTAACTGAGTTTATGACTATGTACGCAATGTCCGGTCATTGTAGCGCACCTAATGTACTCTGGTAAAGAGAAGGATCTGGGAAAGGATTTCCTTGACTATACCGACAGCTTAGAACATGTTTTGCATTGATCCTTGGCTTAAGAGTAGACTAGATGGCAAATAATCTACCTGAATGCCCAAAAAGAAACTCAAACGTCCAAGATCGTCTAGTGCAAAATGATTATCAAGTGAGCAAACTAGTTAATCAATGAAATTCGGATTGTTTCCGACGAGGATAACATCATCAACATATATCAATAGTAAGATGAGTGTAGTACCTTTACTCATGATGTACTAGGCATCAAACTTGGAATTACAGAATCCCCAAGAGAGAAGAGCAACTTCAATTCATCATTTGAAGTCCTTGGAGCCTATTTGAGGCCATAAATGGTCTTATTTAACTTACAAACAAATCCCAGAGGCTATTCTATGTACATTGCTTCCTTAAGATTGTCATTGAGAAGGCATTATTGAAGTCTAACTAGTGAAGTTGCCAGCCATGAGAGATAGCTAGATGAAGTACAACTCTAATTGTAGCAGTGTTCACGACAGGATTGAAGGTTTCAAAGTAGTCTATGCCTGGAGACTGATGAAACCATTTTGCCACACGGCGGGCTTTGTGCCAGAGAGTGGAACCATCAAGTTTCCGCTTGAGACGAAGACCCATTTACAACTGTAACAACCCAAATTTTGAAGGACTCTACTAGGGTCATTACCTCATGAATGAAAAATTAAAATCATAGCAATACAACCATAGTGCTTAAAATTGTTTAAATAAATATGACAGCTTCGAAACTATTTATAAAATGAGAAATTAACTCATATGAAAATCTATTACTTGATCCCTTAGAAACATTAGTGAGAAATAAATAAAAGAAAATTTTAAAATTTTGTTTGACATTGAGATCTAGTCCAAACATTAAATAATTGAAAACATATAAACTGAGCGAAAGCGTCGAAAGAAATTCCCAATCACACAGCTCACAGATTCCTCCTATCGTTTGCTAGCTTATTTTTGTCCTTACTTGAAAACATTAAATTAGAAAGTGTGAGTATAAAACTCAGTAAATAAGCATACTACCGAGGTCAGACTATGCATTCATGTTCAATAAATGCAAACATGTATGTGGGACACACATATTTAATAACCACTCTTAGGTGATCAATTAGTGTTCAGTTTAACCCGTCCTAACACGGAGATATAATATGGTGTGAACCCATCAGTCCACGGAGCTGTAACATAATGGTTTTGAACCCGTTGATTCAAGGAGCTATAATATAGTTGTGAACTAGCCAGTCTATGGAGCTGTAATGCAGGTGGTAACCCGCCAGTTCATGGACTGTAATATAGTTGTGAACTCGTCAATCCACGGAGTTGTAGTATAGTGAACCCATCGGTTCATTGAGCTATAATATAATGGTGTTAGGAGGGTAGCAACAATTGCATTACATGGCAGTTATCATAACATCAATAATATTCATGACGTAAAAACATAGTACATGTCCCAGGGTCCCACATATATTCAGATCGGTCATATATGAATGACATCAAACTTTTAAAATTTTATTAGTATAACATATCATGCTTCTCAATATGATTCATCCAAAATCAAACATTGTCATATTATTTATGTCGTCTGGCTCAAAGGCGGATCTAGTAGTAAGATTATTTACCTCGGTATCAAACCCAAATGTTTGGAAAATTAATTCCCTTCCAAACTTAAGGTGGATCTTGTATCAAAAGCCGCTAAACACAAATTAAAATTAACTTAGATACTTTGGGCTTAGATCAAACATAAAACTTATTTCCACTATCTCCAAAACTTACCAATCTAGTGGCTTGCCCCAAAATTACATCCAAACCTAGCACGAAAACACCAATCTAGACATAACCCATAATCAAGAGTTAAAATCAAATTCTCGACACCTAAAACCATTCCAAAAGTTCAAAAGCCCTAACCCTCACCAAAAATGTGCCAACAAATCTCCAAAGTCAACCTTTACGCTACTAGATAGTGGTTCTTGTCACCCTAGACTTTGCCCTGATATTCAAACACAACAGGGGATAATAAATTGGAGTCAAAAGGAATTTGGGTAATCAAAGTACTTCAATAAAGAAGTCTTCCCAAACACTTACCAAAATCACAAAAACTTCACCCCAAATTCAAGATTCCGTGAAACCCACCAAAGTGGCAGCGATAGAGGGTTGAACAATGGTTGGGCGAAGGGACTAATGGCCAACGACTTGACTGTGGCATGTGGGGTACTATGCAGAGACCCAAATCGTGAGAAAGAAACTAATGTGCTAGAGAGAGAGAGAGAAAAAAAAGCTTACCGACAATGCAAATAGCAGTGCTTGACAACCAATGAACAAATGGTTGAGTCAGTGGGGATGAACATTGACTGCAGAAAGAGATCTCACTATTGGCGGGGGAAAATAGATGCAGCCAATGATGCACAAGAGGTCCGAGGAACGTGGCGTATAGGCTGTTGGGTTTTATGTCCTAAAAATTCATAGTTTGTAAAATGATAAATATTTTCTATAATCAATATACTTGTTATTGATTTCATAAATTGTATGAAAGTCTAAATTCAATAAACTAAGACCCGTGACTATTGCATGAGTACTTGAACTTTATGTAGAGACATAAGAGTGGATCAGGTTTGAGTAAATAGTCAAAATGATCTAGTACATGAATAAGGTTAGGTACCTTATTCTGGTAACACCATTGGATGTGTCCTATTTTGTAGTTGTTACAAAGAGTTGTAAAGTGTTACATACGATGTGATCCAAATTCGTACATGTTATGAACATGAGGAGGGGGGTCCTATGCAACGAGTTTGCATAAGATCAGGACCAAGAAATAAGACATTCTTACTTTATAACGCTGTTTACTGTATAAGACTGACTATTTCACCTAAATGACCTAGGCAACTCGATCTTAATCCTGAGCTAACTATGAACTCTTATTTATTCGGGATTGCCCTTAGATTTGCATAGGTGAGGGTTGGCTCAACAACATAGGCTCAATAAGACTCCTATTTCAGGGTAAGACCGAATAGATAGCTGGGGACATAGGGTGCAAGACGAAGTTCACGCCTACCCGATTTAGGGATAGAAGAAAAGTTGTTCTCTCAAGTACTGAATTTAGGTCTTGAACAAGGGGCCCCACCTTCACATTGGGCTAAGAGAGTTTGGTTTAGTGATTGGATCACGAACCAGTTGTTCATTAGAGGATCAGTAGGGACTTGAGAAATAAGACGTAATCTCGGGGGTAAAACAGATATTTGACCCAGCCATTATTACGAACAACCTGTAATGGGTCGACTTGCTGATTACGGTTAAATCATGTGGACATAAGATATCTACAGTGGGGGGAGTGCAACTATGGGCTTTAGTGGAGTGACTTATTAGTTAACGAATGGGGATTAATCTAGTCTAATGAGTTTAGCCAATTAATCTCGGATTGTTGAAGTCCATGATCTGTAGGTTCGCGAGGTCCCCCTACTAGCTCATAACGGACTAGCTCTAGAATAGCGTGATAAGTTAATTTGAAATGTTCAAATTAGAATTAAAGGAATTAGAAATTATATGAGATATAATTACATGTTTAATTTAAGAATTAAACGGAATAAGATAATTTATATATTTAAGTATGATTTAAATATATAAAGATGGATATGTGTAAAAATTAATTTAATATTTGATATTAAATTAATTAAGTTTTATTTAATAATTAATTAATTAAATTAATTAATTTTTTTATTTTTAAAATCAAAATAGATTTTATAAAATCAAAATTTGATTTTTGAGACAAAATTGAGAAGGAAAAAACAAACACAAAATGGAAAAAAAAAAAGATTTTCCATCATCCATCTCCTTAGTTGCTTACTCAAAATGCATCCTCTTTGCCTTATCTTCTCCAAGCATGAGCTGCAACACATGCAACTCTCTCTTTTGCATGTTGATATGCAATATAGTGAAGAGATTGGAGTGAAAATCGGATATGCAATCTATAGAGAATTTGAGAGAAAATTTGGTTGAAGAAAGAGTTATTCAACTAGTTTTCTACAATGAGCATTTCTCCTTTATCCCTTGATTCAAGCTTTTTTTGAGTCTCACAACTCAATCTAGAGCATCAAGAGAATAGTAGGGAAGATCTTGAGATGGTCTGCAACAAGATTTGGAGAAGATAACAGCTGGAGAAGGAGCTTTGAAGAAGTTCTACAAGAGCTATGTCTTGAAGCTCACTTGTTTTCTACAAGAGCATGCTTCATATTTTGCCAACATTAGTGAATTTTAGTGCTTAGATGATCCTTGTGCTTTCGCTGTTGCTGATACGATCCTACACAGGCGAACTCATATGACGACATTTGAAAGACGCTCTGGCCTGAGCGTGATGGCTGTGTTTCGATCTGCGACGAGGCGAGCTTTGGCACGCGTGAAGCAGCAAAAGAAAGGCTAAGAATGGCTTGATTATGAATAGGGGTTCAAAAAAGGGAGAAGAAGAAGTCTAGGACTGCGTGATGGTTTCAATGGCTTAGATGGCTCCTCTTTTCCCTATTATACATATATATATGGGAAATTATTTCAAATGGTAAAATTGTTGAAAATATTTATAAGATATAACAAATTTTTAGAACAATCAATGATACATGCTAATAGACATTGATAGACTTGTATCAGTGTCTATCAATGTCTATTAGCATGTATCATTGATAGTTCTAAAACTTTGCTATATTTTGTAAGTATTTCGGTTCATTTTTTTACATTTAAAAATAGCCCTATATATATATATATACATCCATTAATCTAAACCCCATTTGGATTTTAAATAAATAAATATACAAATAATCCCCTTTTTTTCCAAACTCCAATTTCCAAATCTTTTGTCTTAAACCCCAAATTAATCGAAAAAATAAATTATAACCTCAAAATTCAAAATAAACCTAAATAATCAAGATAATTAAATTAAAATGCCTGATAATTTTGGATGTCACATACTTCTCTCCTTAAGAAACTTTCATCATCGAAAGTTGTAACCCTAGAAAAGCTCTAAGTATTGCGCTCTCATCCCATCCTCTTGATCCCATGTTGCTTTCTCGACGTGGTGATTCTGCCATAAAACTTTAACTAGTTCTAACTCCATGTTGTGCAACACTTTCACTTCCTTTGTAAGAATTTAAATCGGTTTCTCCTTATAGCTCAGGTTTTTGTTCAATTGCAAGGGCTCATAATCTACCACATGAAAAACATGAAAAATATTATGAACTATAGAAAGAGACAGTGGCAAGGCTAATCAATAAGCTACATGGTCTATCCATTCTAAGATCTCAAATGGAGATTTATTGTCTTGTCTCCTCTTTTGGAGAGTAGTGGGATCGAGGTTGTTTGCCACGAAATACGTTTCACATAATTCTTTCCACTGTATGTAGTCGGCCATTTTAAAAGCATTAATTGAAAATACTAACGTATTACTGAAAGGAAAAACACATTGACCTACGTTAGGTTTAGAGCAAATACCCATTGTAAAACAAAACAACATCCAATAAGATTTTAGCAAAACTAATATCAATCCCATGTGACATCTAGTTTTGTAATGACACTTCAAAGGTTTAGGACAAAAGCCGTCGAAGGGAGGTCAGTTATCCCTCTTCTGAATTGAGAAGTTCTCAAGCAGTCATTAATACCAGAACAACTCTTGCTCCTATAACGACTAGCCATCATTGATTTGGCCAAGAGATCATTAACTTACATAACAATCTCCCGTAAGTGTGACCCTCCATTTTTGGCCTTAAAGGTCCGCCCCAAAAAGCCAATCCGAAGGGAAAAAATTCGATTGGGGCAAAACCTAAAGTGACCCTATCCATTTCTAGAATTCACCTTGATCTTGACCAACTGCACAAAACCCATCCGAAGGGGAACGCTCCTAGGGTTCCACGAGGGAGTACAAAATGATCTCACGGTGTGAACCAATGACAGAGACCATAAGATGTGTTGACACACACCCTTTACCCACTTACTATAAACACTCTCTCCGTCTACCTTGATATTGACTTATGCAAATATCATCCGAAGGGGGATGCTCCCAAGGCATCACGAGGCCAAGCATGAATCTCACGGTGTGAACATACATGGAGAAACATGAGTGGAATCATAGACATATCAAATACATCTCTTCCTTCCACCGAGTATTTTATAACCTAGGGTTTAGCTTACTTAGAAAAAACATGACTAAGAATTTTAACTAGTGACTTTTAGGTTTGCCCAAGAGTAACATTTACCTTGGATAATTAAACAACTTTTGATCATCATCCATTAAACTCTTTAATGGAGTCTTTAACCAAATTGTCACATGCTTGTTAAAAATCTATCTAATTTACCTTTCCAAGTAGGTTCCTAAGTAGGGGTGTTATGTTTCCATCAACTTAAGAACCCCAGCCTAGCCAGAACCCACCTTAGACAAAAGATCCCTTATAGATAGATTTATGATGCATTGATTTATCATGTGATGATGTGTGGATGCGATGATCATACAAGTTTTAACAAAGCCCAAGTATAAGCCTTCTTAGGTTCCTGGTAAGTCCAGGGTCGAACACAAGGACTACTAAATAGATATGCGATGGACTCTCTGATTCTATTGCGGTGGTGATAAAGAAGTAGATGGTGTTTTGACTTAGACTTTCCTATGCGATGGAGTTAAACGCGGTGTGATGAAAGCGTAGAGTTATAATAAGTATGCGATGAAGGGATTGAGAAGAGGTTTAGCTAACATTTCTTAAGATTGTGTACAAGTCATGTGATCATGCTATACACAAATATTAATACTTCATATCTCAATGCATAATGTCACATTTCCTATTTCTAGAACGCATGCGATGTGTATGGAAGACAGTAGATAGAACTTATTTCTAAGTTTCTACTCTTGCTTATGTGATCTAATCTGATTCTCTCAAGTCTAGATTCTATCTTTAGACTACTTTCTTATGTACTTCTAAATGATGAATGATGCATACATAAGACAAGATGATCGCATAAAATACATAGCTTAAGTCATGTTAGCTAAGTACTTCTCAACCCATTAACAAATTTAGTTACTCATGCACGGTGTGGAGAGACTGAACATAAATCGAAATGAAGTTTCCATTTTTGCAAATAAAGTGTTGAGTACAAAAGAACAAATAGATTGAGAAACAATAAGCCAGCTAAGCAATGTCTTGCTTTCTGTGACCTTTTACACTACTCTTTATCACTTCAACTCTGTTCCAGTTTACGGACTCTTGCTCTCACAAAGGTTTCTACTTCTCTCATTTGTATTGTTTTCCGGCAGTCTCTCGATCTGTCCAAAAAGCTATTTCTCTCTGCTTTGCCTCGTCTCCTTACTCTTTCTCCGTCCTCTATATGTATATGTCCTCTGGTAGCATTGGGTATTTATAGATTTCAAGGTGAAGCAGCTCTCCTTACTAATGATTGCAAAGATGGGCAACATTAATTTCCGTATTCTATTGCGCCATCTGAAATTCACCAAAAGTTCAATGTACTTGCAACAATATGGTTTTTGACGACTTGTCAACTGAACTTCGAAATTGACCATTATCAGCTTTACGTCTCATCATGATTTATTATGTTGTCACCTTGATGCGATGTCTTTATGCGATCACTTTTTGAGAAACTTCTCATGATCGCATGACTTACGATCGCAAATTCAAGCACACTGTCGTATTGTGCCCTTGGATCGCAATTTCATATGCGCCATCACATTGTACCTGCACAAAATAGGCAAATTAACTGCTTTTATGCGATGGGTATTAGCGATCGTAATTCCTTTTAGTTTGGCGCTTTCAAACATAATATTGCCTATTTTATCACCGCTTTCTCTCATTGTTTTACTAATTTGAGCTGTAATAACTTGTATTTCTACCAGTTACACACCCCCAAATTTAAAACAATGCATGTTCTCAAGCATAAACTAAAGATTTTCTTTAAAATTTCAATCGCCTTCACCCTACTCAGGCTTCTGAAGGTGCCTTATTCAAATTACTGAACCAATGCCTTCTTAATTTATATCCTAATCTATTCCTAAAATATTTCTAATCTTTAGAGACCGCGAGCTTAATCTTCAAAAAATCTTCACTTGTTTCCAGGACATCGCATGATTTATTTCAAACTTTATAAAAAAAAATCTTAATTGACCCTCGTACGATTCAGATATTCGTTTTGTGATCTTGCGCTGATCTGAGTGCCCAACCTTCATTTTGGCTTGCCCCCACGGGTGTCATGCGGACATCCAACTACGAGTGAGGCGCTCTTTTTCAATCAAAACTCATGCCCATCTCTTTATTTGGCAGTGGAGTTGCGATCACTTGGTTTCTGCTTTGATCACGATTCCCACCTTTGTTTTGGCTTACTCTCACGGGTGCCATGCGGACATCCAACTATGATCACTTGGGTTCCTTGTAAGCTACTTGAAGATGAACTTTGAAAAACCCATTTTCAAGTTTTGTATAATTTTCAATTTCCAAAATCCATTTTGATTTTAAAATAATATTTTATTTCTAAAATCAAAATTTATTAATTTTACAAATTAATTTCATAAATTAATTTTCTAATAAAATTAATAAAGAATTATTTAAACAATTTAAATAATTCTAATTAATTTAATATCTAATATTAAATTAATTTTTTTACACAAATTCATCTTCAAATATTTAAATGTATTTTCTCAAATTTCCATTTGATTCTAATTTGAACGTTTCAAATTAACTTATCACACTACTCTAGAGCTAATCCATTTCCGAGCTAGTAGGGGGACCTTATGGACCTACAAATCATGGGCTCCAACGATTCGAGATTAATCGGCTAAACTCATTAGATCGATCTAACCCCCATTCGTTAACTAATGGGTCACTCCACTAAAGCCCATAGTTGAACTCCTCTCACTGTAGATATATCATGTCCACTCGATATAACAATGATTAGTAAGTTAACCCTTTACAGGTTGTTTGTAATAACGGCTGGGTCAAATCTTTGTTTTACCTCCGAAATTACCTCTTGTTCCTTAAGTCCCCACTGATCCCCTAATGAACAATTTTTTTGTGATCCAATCACAAAACCGAGTCCCTCTCAAGCCAAATGAGAGGGTGAGATCCTTTGTTTAAGCCCTAGAATCAGCACTTAAAGGAACAACCTCTCTACTATCCCTAAAGCAGGTATGAGTGAATTCCCTCTTGCACCCTATGTCCCCAACTATCTATCCAGTCTCACCCCTGAAATGGCAGTCATATTGAGCCGGCGCTGTTGAGCCAACCCTCACTTATGCAAATCTAAGGGCAATCTCAGATAAACAGAAGTTCATAGTTAGCTTAGGATTAAGGTCAAGTTACTTAGTCATCGCTTTGAAATAGTCAGTCTTAAACAGAAAATAACCTTATAACGTAAGAGTGACATATTTCATGGTTCTATCTTGTACAAACTCTTTTGCACAAGGACACCCCTACTCCTCATGTCCAATATGAACGAATTAGGATCACTTCGTTTGTAGCACTTTACAACACCTTGTAACAACTACAGAGACGGCCGTATCTAATAGTATTACCAGAATAAGGTACCCAACCTTATCCATGTACTATAGATCATTTTGACTATTTACTCGAACCTGATCCACCTTTATGTCTCCACATAAAGTTCAAGTACTCATCCAATAGTCAAGGGACTTTTAGGTTTATTAGATTTCTATTCAAGTAATAGATCTATTCAATAACACCTTTATTGAATTTTCAGAATAAGCTCTATTGTTTACATACCACGAGTTTTAGGACATAAAACCCAACAGCTTCCTGAAATGCCCAACTAACCTCTCAAATGAGTAAGGCCAACGCCCTTGACTCAACTCCAATGCCTAGCACAAGGCCAATACATGGGCAAACACTTAGCAAATTTTCTAGCTTCACCCAAGAGTCAAGCTTTCAAACTTAAACTTTCTTCTAACTCTTTACCCTTTTCCCTACAATTTAACATTAATTTTCACATTAATCTACTCACCATACTGGTTTCAATAACATACACAAGTAGAGAAATTAGGGCTCAGGGTTTACATAGTACGTGCCAGCATGGGCCAGACAGCCCCACACAGTCCTGGAAGGCTCTATAAGGGTCTAGAAGGTGCCAGAACATATCAGATGACTTTGGAAGGCTCAGAGAACATCTAGAACGTTCCAACATCAACACACTTGTATATGCTCTAGATTACTCCATAATGGTATAGAATAGTCTAGGAGAGTCTAGAATGTTCTTGTACGTACTTGGAAAGGTGTGGAAGGGTCTAGAATGGCCTTGTGACATGTCTAAGACACCTTGAAGTGTCTAGAAACCTCCATGGCCGACCTTAAGGGGGTCTAGGTCGGTGAGGACAAGTATAAATAGCCAAGGGGGCATCTCATTTGTACATAAGCAACATAAGATGCAACATCATTCATCAATAAAGCCTCTAACTGTGAAACCCAGATTTCCATTTTCTCTACTTAACCAGGTGGTTAAGAAAATTAACTAAGTGAAAGTTAAATCCTATGTTAAAGAGAAGGAAATTTCTAAGTGTTAAATAGATTTTCCTTGAGTAGTTTTGAGTTAAGCTTTAATTGGTGAAACTTGACTAAGTGTAAGGTCAAAAAGAACCCATGCGTGAAGTATTAGGAGACATTAACGCATAAGTTGAAAAGGAAACCATGCATTTGTAAGGTTGGACGCATGATTGGCCAAAATATTGGCAAGAAGCATTGCCAAGAGTTGTCATGCTTTGGAAGCCAAAGAGAAAATTGACTAAGTGTTGGACTAGGCATTGCTATGCATTGGCCATAAGATCTTGGAAAGATTACTTGGGCAAAGGGAGAAATTGAAGTAGGAGTGATGCATGCGCTGGTCTTAGAAGTTAGACCAACGCGTAGGCTTGATGGATGTGTTGCATACGTTAGACGCAGTGGAATGCAAAGGGAGAAGTTGAAGTAGGAGTGATGCATGCGCTGCTCTTAGAAGTTAGACCAACGCGTAGGCTTGATGGATGTGTTGCATACGTTAGACGCAGTGGAATGCATCCATACGGCTGAAGGAAGACAGCCGAGGGTGATGCGTTGGTATGGCGCGAGGGCATGCGAGGGCACAAGGATGTGCGCGGATGCGAGGGTCGAGTTGGCCCCGATGGACGTATTGGACCAGCCGAGCGTCTTATGCGTCAATGCTGCCGAGTGTCCTATGCGTCGATGCGGCCGAGCATCCTATTCGTCAATGCTGGCGAGCGACCTATGCGTCGATGATGAGCGAGCTATGCGTTGATGCTAAGCAACCGTCCTATACGTCGAGGCCGTGCAACCATGCTATGCTTTAGAAGTTGACGATGGCATGCACGATGGATACATTGGACATAGGCCATGCAATGGGCTAGGTTGGACACATGGTGGTTTGCTCTTGCGATTGTTAAGGCTTGCGGTGACAAAGTAAGTGAGTTGGGTTGCATTGTAGAAGATGCGATGGTGTTGAGTTGAAAACCAAGTGGAGCCAAGGGTTGCTATACGTTGATGATAAACCATGTGTTGGTGATACACTATGCGTTGATGGCATACTATGCGTTGATGACCCACTATGCGTTGAAGATTACACTATGCATTGATTATAGACTATACGTTGATGGCCAACTAATGGCATACTATGCATTGAACATCCAAGGGTTTGTGGACGCATATAAAGGATGAGCTCATATCAAGGACATCATCCGAACATGTGGCTTGTTAGGAGGAATTCTTAAGCCTTAAGTAAAAGAGGTGGTTGCACAAGAGGACATGCAAAATTAAGCCCCATGAATTGGCTATGTAGGAGAAGGACACCTAGAGTTGCATTGATCAAAAGTTGCGTTGATAGTGTGAGGAAGAAACACATGGACATGCAGCCAAGTAGGAGGTGTCAACCTTGGAGAGTTTTTAGACGCCTATAAATAAGGCCAAGGACTTCTTTTTAGATCACAAAATTCAAGACATTGAGAAGAGTGGGAAAACTGAGAAAACATTGCGTTGATCATAAAGCTTCAAGGGGACGCAGTAGACAGTGAAGTCTGGAAAACAACATCAAATTGAGACGAGAAGTTCTCCCAGTATACTCATGTGTTTGGAGTGATTTTAAAGCCATCTGAAAGATATGAAAGTCTAGTGTTCAGGGTAGGGCTTTCGAAGAAGAAGCTCCAAGGGCTCGGGCTGGAAATTGAGAATAAGATAGAAGGGTCAGGTTGTCGGGTAAGCTTGGGTCAGTCTTAGAGATTTTATGATTCCGGTGAAACCACGAGGAGTTCTAAGCTCAGATTTTAGAGTAAGCTTTCTGAGACATTTTAGAACATGTTTTCAGAAGGAAGTATCTTAAAATAAGTTCTGGAATTATGAGTAATCTAAGCTGATAATTGAATCTGGAATTTAGGGTTCAAAAGGGAACCAAAGAAACCTAAGGAACTTCGGAAAGGAAAGTTCCTAACCAACCAAGGTGAGTGGTTATTGTGTTGTTGTATTGTTGATGTAATTTCTATATATAGGTAAATATATATAGGAGATAATATTAAATTGGCATGATCAGGGATATAAGTTTATCTTGTTACTATGCTTGTTAAGATATTGCTTATATGTTTGTGTTGGAAACTAGAATTGTACCCAGGATATATAGTTAGCATGCTTGAAAAGGTAATTGGCAAGAAAATATAGTCGGCTTCGGCTGGCGAGAAAATATAGTTAGCTTCGATCGGCGGGAAATATAGTCAAGTTACCTAAGCATAGTTAGAAAATAGTCGATGTGCACATTGGCGGGATAATAGGGTACAGGGAAAGTTTCCACAGGAATTATTGTTGTGTTAATATACGTGTTAAAGTGCTGAGGAAAAATGTATGATTATGCTAGGGATAATCAGCAGTAAAGCTGGGGATGTGCATATTATGTAATAACCAGCGGTTAAGCTGGGGTTGATTATTTTAACCACGATTGAGCTGGGGTAATCTAGCAGTCTGGCTGGAGAAATAATTGTGAACTTGTAGTAATGTTCGTGTTAACTATGCATTGATTTCCAAAAGTATATTTCTGTAGTCAAAGTTATTTGTTTATCTAAAGGCACCACTCACTAGGCTTTATAGCTCATGCTTTCCAAATATTTTTCTTTTTCCCTCCCCTCAGGTAGCGAAAGGTGAGGAGTTCCAGGGTGCTGCTAAAGTCAAGGTCTACCACATGCCACAGTTACACTTCCGGAGGGTTTTACAATTGTTGTTGTAAACTTTATAGTTAAGTCTTGAAGTTGTATAAATGATACATTGTTGTAATAAAATGGGCCTACTTAATCCGTTATTGTTTTCCTTCTTGACTTAATCAGTTGGTTGTAGAATTTGTTCATTGGTATCAGAGTTATTTCTGCAGGGGTTATTAGGCAGTAAGTGTCAACAAAAGTGTTGGTAACTGCTGAGTCACACCCTTTCTCGGACTCAGAGGGTAGTCTGGGATCGGGTGTGACAACTTGATATCAGAGCATAAGTTTCTGGGACAATTGAGGAATTGGTTTATACTAGCTTAGTATCAAAGCATAAGTTTCTGGGAAAGTTGAAGGGTGAGTTGATACTAGTTTGGTATCAAAGTATATGTTCTAGAAAACTTGAGGGTTGAGTTTAGTAAAACCAGAGGGAAGTGTGGTAGAGTAAAGGTTTAAAGAGCAACCTAAGAATTAGTCAAGGTAGACTAAGAGGAATGGCAGAAGTGGCATGACCTAGCAGGCAACCAGAGCTGGAACTCACAACGCTACCTGATGATCTACCGAGGAAGGTAAGTATGAATTTAAGTTATTCTAATTTAGTATTTGAGATAGAAATGATTATGTTGTAGATAGTTTGGTTAAACATCTAGCTTAGAGATGGCTAGGTGAGGTATTGATGGACAAACTAAGGAGTTGATATCAGAGTAGCGCAGTGGAATCATGACAATAGACAAGGTTATAAGAGTTTGTAATAGAGGGTTTTGTGAAACCTTAAAACAAGAGTTAGTTCGAGTAAATTTCGAGGACGAAATTTTCTTAAGGGGAAAGTAAATGTGAAACTCGGATTTCCATTTTCTCTACTTAAGCAAGTGGTTAAGAAAATTAACTAAGTGAAAGTTAAATCCTATGTTAAAGAGAAGGAAATTTCTAAGTGTTGAATATATTTTCCTTGAGTAGTTTTGAGTTAAGCTTTAATTGGTGAAATTTGACGAAGTGTAAGGTCAAAAAAGACCCATGCGTGAAGTATTAGGAGACATTGACGCATAAGTTGAAAAGGCAACCATGCGTTTGTAAGGTTGGACGCATGATTGGCCAAAATATTGGGAAGAAGCATTGCCAAGAGTTGTCATGTGTTGGAAGCCAAGGAAAAAATTGACTAAATGTTGGACTAGGCATTGCTATGCATTGTCCATAAGAACTTGGAGAGATTACTTGGGAAAAGGGAGAAGTTGAAATAAGAGTGACACATGCACTGCTCTTAGAGGTTAGACCAACGTGTAGGCTTGATGGATGTGTTGCATACGTTGGACACGGTGGAATGCATCCATACGGTTGAAGGAAGACAGCCAAGGGTGATGCGTTGGTATGGCGCGAGGGCATGCGAGGGCACGGGGATATGTGCGGATGCGAGGGTCGCGTTGGCCCCAATGGACGTCTTGGACCAGCCGAGCGTCTTATGCGTCAATGCGGCCGAGTGTCCTATGCATCGATGCGACCGAGCATCCTATGCATCGATGCTGCCGAGTGACCTATGCGTCGATGACGAGCGAGCTATGCGTTGATACTAAGAAACCGTCCTATACGTCGAGGCCGTGCGACCATGCCATGCGTTGGAAGTTGACGATGGCATGCACAATGGATACGTTGGACATAGGCCATGCGATGGGCTAGGTTGGATACATGGTGGTTTGCTCTTGCGATTGTTAAGGCTTGCGATGACAAAGTAAGTGAGTTGTTGTGTTGTAGAAGATTCGATGGTGTTGAGTTGAAAACCAAGTGGAGCCAAGGGTTGCTATACGTTGATGATAAACCATGTGTTGGTGATACACGATACTTGATGGCATACTATACGTTGATGACCTACTATGCATTAAAGATTACACTATGCGTTGATGGCCAACTATGCGCTGATGGCATACTATGCGTTGAACATCCAAGGGTTTGTGGAAGCATATGAAGGATGAGCTCATATCAAGGACGTCATCCGAATATGTGGCTTGTTAGGAGGAATTCTTAAGCCTTAAGTAAAAAAGGTTGTTGCACAAGAGGACATGCAAAATTATGCCCCATATGTTGGCTATGTAGGAGAAGGACACCTAGAGTTGCGTTGATCAAAAGTTGCGTTGATAGTGTGAGGAAGAAACACTTGGACATGTAGCCAAGTAGGAGGTGTTGACCTTGGAGAGTTTTTGGACGCCTATAAATAGGGCCAAGGACTTCTTTTTAGATCACAAAATTCAAGACATTGAGAAGAGTGGGAAAGCTGAGAAAACATTGCATTGATAGCAAATCCATGCATTGATCATAAAGCTTCAAGGGGGACGCAGTAGACAGTGAAGTCTGGAAAACAACATCAACTTGAGACGAGAAGTTCTCCCACTATACTCGTGCGTTTGGAGTGATTTCAAAACCATCTGAAAGCTCTGAAAGTCTAGTTTTCAGGGTAGTGCTGCCGAAGAAGAAGCTCCAATGGCTCGGGCTGGAAATTGAGAAGAAGACAGAAGGGTCAGGCTATCGGGTAAGCTTGGGCCAGTCTTGGAGATTTTGTGATTCTTGTGTTAGCAAATGACTAAGGGTATTGATGGAAAGTAAAAGGAGAAGGAAGAAGAAAAGCACACACAGGTATACATAGAAAACCCTAATACCCAGAAAAAACCACGATACAAAGTTTTCTTATTATAGTGTACATGATACACAGATACACACAAGATACACAGAAACTACATTTAGAAGAAAAAGTGTACATGAGTCCACCTCCAGGGTTCGAGAAATAGTTCAATCACCAGGTATGTAAACTGCGGAAGTCCTTGTATGGGTTGAAACAGTCTCTAAGAGCCTGGTTTGGCAGGTTTACTACTTTTGTAAAGTCACAGGGGTATAGTTAAGGACACTCAGATCACACGCTCTTTACAAAGAAATCAGTATCCGGGAAAATTATAGTTTTGATTGTGTATGTAGATGACATTATTATTTTAGGTGATGATGCTCCAGAAATTGATAAATTGAAAATGAAAATGGCTGAGGAATTTGAAATCAAAGATCTCGGGAGGTTGAGATACTTTCTTGGAATGGAAGAGGCTAGATCGAAAGAAGGTATTTCGGTGTCTCAGTGAAAATACACTCATGGATTTACTTAAGGAGACTGGTATGACGGGCTATAAACTAGTAGACACTCCTATGGAAGCTAATGCTAGACTCAGTAATTTGAGTAACAGTGCTCCGGTTGACAAGGAGAGATATAAGTGACTTATGGGAAGTTAATCTATCTCTCCCACATCAGACCAAATATTGCATATGCAGTTAGTGTAGTTAGTCAGTTCATGCAGTCTCCTTTTTTCAGAAGAAAGTATCTTAAAATAAGTTCTGAAACTATGAGTAATCTAAGCCGATAATTGAATATGGAATTTAGGGTTCAAAAGGGAACCAAGGAAACCTAAGGAACTTCGGAAAAGAAAGTTCCTAACCAACCAAGGTGAGTGGTTATTGTGTTGTTGTATTGTTGATGTAATTTCTATATATAAGTAAATATATATAGAGGATAATGTTAAATTGGCATGATCAGGGATATAAGTTTATCTTGTTACTATGCTTGTTAAGATATTGCTTATATGTTTGTGTTGGAAACTAGAATTGTACCCGAGATATATAGTTAGCATGCTTGAAAAGGTACTTGGCAGAAAAATATAGTCGACTTCGGCTGGCGAAAAAATATAGTCGGCTTCGATAGGAAATGATAGCCGGTGACGACCGGCGGGAAATATAGTCAAGTTACCTAAGCATAGTTAGAAAATACTCGATGTGCACATTGGTAGGATAATAGGGTATAGGGAAATTTTCCACTGGAATTCGTGTTAAAGTGCTGGGGAAAAATGTATGATCATGCCAGGGATAACAAGCGGTAAAGCTGGGGATGTGCATATTATGTAATAACCAGCGGTTAAGCTGGGGTTGATTATTTTAACCACGATTGAGCTGGGGTAATCTAGCAGTCTGGCTGGAGAAATAATTGTGAACTTGTAGTAATGTTCGTGTTAACTATGCATTGATTTCCAAAAGTATATTTCTGTAGTCAAAGTTATTTTTTTTATCTAAAGGCACCACTCACTGGGCTTTATAGCTCATGCTTTCCAAATGTTTTTCTTTTTCCCTCCCCCCAGGTAACGAAAGGTGAGGAGTTCCAGGGTGCTGCTAAAGTCAAGGTCTGCCACATGCCACAGTTACACTTCTGGAGGATTTTACAGTTGTTGTTATAAACTTTATAGTTAAGTCTTGAAGTTGTATAAATGATACATTGTTGTAATAAAATGGGCCTACTTAATCCGTTATTGTTTGCCTCCTTGACTTAATCAGTTGGTTGTAGAATTTGTTCATTGGTATCAGAGTTATTTCCGCAAGGGTTATTAGGCCGTAAGTGTCAACAAAAGGATTGATAACTGCTGCAGTCACGCTCTTTCTCGGACTCAGAGGATAGTCTGAGACGGGGTGTGACACTAACATTCTTCCAAACTCACTCACTTGTCCAACACTCTCTGAACCTCTAAGGCGTGTTCCTAAGTGTCTTGAATAGACACTAGCTTATCTTTAAAGGCTTACTTGGTGCCCTTTGATAGCAAGGCTGGCCAAGTGCTGCGCGGTTGGTCGTCTCAATCACTGACCCATGACAATAAGCTTTAATACCAAATGATAAGAAACTTCCAGTAATAGAATCTAACAAACTTGTTATGGAACAAGACCTCTAGATCTAATAATAATAATAAAATATATATATAAAAAAAACCTTTCTAAATCAAGATGATCTCAAACCCTAAAAAAGAGTAGATTACAGATTACTTAGATAACCTAATAAAACTAGAGATCAGACAAAGATTGTGACTTCCATCAACCCTTCATCTTTAAGAGTCACTTCACAAGCACAATGGATTAAGTCAAGCTTCAATGACTATAAACATGCAACCAAAACTTCATAGAATTGCAAAAAACTTAGCTCTATGATAAAAGAAAGCTAAATGATTATTTTTACTACATATTTCCAGTCTTCTCTATAAAGACAAATTACATAACCATAGACATTCTATAAGGTATTTCAAGAGTTGTAACATTTCATTTTTATGATCATCGATACAAAAGATCTTAACACTGAAAACACTAAGGGGAGAGGGATATACGCTCCTTTATTCTTGTAATCGTTGAAATTGTACAACTTTTTTGTTAGACACCATAAATATTAATTTGTGTTGTCCATTAGCATTTCAAGAATTTGCAACCATCTAAGAGTAAATGAAATTACATTTAATAGTTTGAAGTCTTTGTTCACTCCAACTCCTTAAGTTCATAATATATATATATAGATAGATTTGGAAATATGTCTAAGTTTATTACAATAAGATATGATTTAGGTATGAATTAGATTAAAAAGGCAACATTGTCGCACAAAATGAAGGTAAATATGAGACTACTTTAGAGAGAGAGAGAGTTGTGATTAGCTGCCATTTTGAAGTGGAATTCCACAGAGAAGTTGCTGCAAAAAGACCAAAATGGAGAGGGAATTTGTGAGTATAATAAATAAGTTTAAAGGAAAGCATCATTTAACTTAATATTATTGATCATCACCTTGATGCAGTTTAAAGTGTACTGCACATCACTTGTTGATATTTGATGATGAAGAACAATTCTAATCCTGTAAAAAAAAATTCTTTTTGTTAAAAAAAGTTAATACATAAATAAATACCTAGACAAGTTGAATTTGTTTTCGCGCATTTTTAGTTTTTTTTCTTTTTTTATCAATATTGTTGCAGGATTTGAATATTTTACTTTACGAAAATAATATAAAATTTTATGATGGTTGAGATATATTCTTTATCTTTGGTTATGTTTGGTGTCTCTATTTCTTTGAAAAAATAAAAAATATATATATATTTAATTATTAGTATTTTTCTTTGTATTTTAGTTTACTTTCAAATCGGTGTTTTAAAGCCAAAAACACGTCTTCTTACTTTTTATAACACATTTTTTTTAAATTACAAAAATTTATGCATTTTCCCCTAAAGTCACATCTAGTATTTATTTTCTTAAATATAAATATTTGTGAAATAATTACTTTTATGCAGTGATTATTAATGATTGTTGACATTAAAAAATTACCATAAATTTTTTAAAATACGAAAATCTCTATTTTTTCAACAAAAAAAAAAAAAAAAATGTGTCTTCTTAGCTTTTATGACACTATTTCTCTCTTTCCTTAGGACTTGCCTCTTGTGTCATGAAAATCTATTTTTCTTGAAATTTGAGTCGTATTTATTTTTTTGGGCCAAAGAAAACAAATTTGCTTTTAGAAAGTAAAAAATTAAAATGAGAAAACATAGATGTTTGTTGTTTTCATTTTTCTGGTTTTCTAGCCAGAAAAAACAAAATCAAAATTGTTGTCAAAATGGCTAAACTTTTAAAAAGAAAAAAAAATCCTTTAAACGAGTCCAATTCACCCATATTTAAATAATCATGTACATACATCATGTGAATATGTACATGGTTAAAATGAAATATAATAAATTAAAATTCTCCCTAATTAAGAGTGCATTTGGAAAAACCTTTAGGAGTAATTGGATTTTTTCAAAGAAAATATTGATAATGTCTAGTACTCAAGGTTTGAAATATCGATATTGATGGAAATATCGAGGTCTCGATTGTATGAAAATATTATTGAAATATCGATATCAATGAAAACTTCGAGAAACTTTATGGAAATTAATAAAAATCGAAGGAAATTGTTACCATTAGTTAATGAAACATTGATTGTGGTTGAATTAAACAATAATTGACCATTTTTAATCCATTTAGATATATATTGTAACATGTCTATGTACATATTGATGCGAGAATAGAAAATGAAAAAAAAAAATGAAAAAACAATATCAAATATTGAAAATTAATTAAAAATTAAAGTGTAACAAACTGAATTTTAAAGTAATTTTCATTAAATTATTTTAAAATATTTGGGCATTATTTTGATAAATTGAGGCTAAAAGTTTAATTTGAGAGGTAATATAATTAATTTAAAAGATATTTGTAAAAGATTAGAATTTTAATTCAATTTAAGAAAAATTAGATTAATTTACTTAGAGGAAGGTGTGATTTTAAATTTATTAAATATTTAAAAGAATGTAATTTATCTCAACTATTAGATTGTATGTTCCTTCCAATTTTGGTTTGAAGCCAAAGTTAAGTTAATTGTAGAAGTTAATTGGTTTGAGATTAATTTGAAAAGAGATTTGAAATTTTTGGATTATTTTGGATAAATATTTAAAAATTAAAAAAAATATATTTGGAAAAGATTTGATAAGAGATTTAGAATTTTTAGATTATTTTAGATTTAATTTAAATTTTTTAGATTATAGAATTTTTAATTTAGTTAAATTGTGAAATTTCTAATTCAATTAGAATATGTACCAAATTAATTAGATTATGGATTTTCTAATTAACTAAAATATGAATTTCCTAAAGAGAGAAAATGCGTTATTTAAAAAGGAAATCTAATCTATCTACTACTTCAAGTTATGGAATCCCAAATAATTTAGGATTAGGATTATTTTTCCTCTATAAATACAATCATCCACTTCATTCCAAAGGAATGACAATTAGAGAGAAAAATCCTTGTTACTTTCATTTTTCTAGTAGTTCGTTGTTGTGCATCCGCCGGTCACAATTGCCCACTCCATTTTTATTTGATGAGTTATTAAGACTATGGAACTTTTTGGATTAGTTAAATGTTGGGAATTGGATTTTAAATCATAAGTTATGGTTTATGTGTAGATTTGAATCTTTAAGTGAAGTTTGGAATAAATTTGGAGCAAACAAAGCATTCGGAACATTAATTCAAGTTTTCTTGGAGATTAATTTATTGGATTATTTTTGGAATTTCAATCCGAGGTAAGTGACTTTCTAGTGGTTCACATTCGAACCAATTGTCTCTACCACTTAGATTGTTTACTTAAAGATTACTTGGACTGTTTCTTAGGATTGTTTCTTAAGACTATTAAGACTGACTTGACTGATTATTCTAGACTGTTTAAACTGATAATTTATGATTGATTGAACTGCATTGATTTAATGGCATTGACTAATTGGATTTGACGATTTAATCATGCTGAATGTATTGTTGACTAAAGATATACTGAAAATTTTACCCCTAAGATAATCGATTGTAAAATATAATAAAAGAGTTATATGAAAATTGATGCATGCTAAGTTATAGGGTTCTTGTTAGTTTTTCTTATCTAGGCAGGTGTACACATATGACTCTATATGTGCATATTTATAGAATCATGTACCTTCGGGTTACACACTATGATTGAGGTATGTTCCTTCCGGTTCACGTTTACAATTAATATTTGTACCTTCGGGTTCATATTTACGACTTATTTGTGTACCATCGGGTTACACATTATGACTGATGTTGTTCCTTTCGAATCATGTTTATGATTGACAGGTAACCCATTTGGGATCACTACGATTGAAATAAAATGGGTGTACATCAGTGCCTAGATAAACTAGCTAACAGGTAATCTAGAGGCCCTGATAGCGGGATACTTACTGGGTATTGTTATACTCACCCTTTCCTCTTTTATATTTTTCTTTCAAGTAAAGACAGGAATGGAATGGTGAGGAACATAAATGATCTGTGATAGAGCCATATGGGGACATTAGAAAACACTTCCGCACAATTCATGTTTGTTTTTATTTACTTATTTAGATGTCTTACTTTTATTTTATTTGAGTTTGTTGATAGATAATATATTTTATTGTTTTGGTTTTTGGAATATTTTTTTTTTGTAAACGTTTTTTTTTATCTCAACTAAACGTGTTGATTATTGGATTTTATTATTAAATTAACATTTCAGTTTAAATTGGTCATTCATGTTTTCACTAAATTTACGTTATAACGATCAACATGTTTTGAATGAAAATGAGTATTTAGATGTAACGACCCATGTCAGAGTACTCGGAGGTTCGAGTCGTTACGTAAAGGGCCTGAAATAGTTGCATATAAAATAATGGTAAATTGTTTATAATGGAATGAAATGAATACAAAAATGAAAAAATATAACATTAAACATAAAACAACATAATGGAAAAGAAAGATGAAAAAAGAAAACTGAACAAATAGATAGAGTTCAAGAGAAAATTAAAGGAATATTAGAGAACTCACATGAATTCAAATTTGAGGTGAAATAATGTAAAATTCAATAAAAAAATATTTCAATGAAAATATGTGGTTTCTTGAAACTATAGATTTTTTATGATAAAAGACTAAAAACTTCTCTTTTTTTCTTCAACTTCCTTTGAGTTAGAATAGCTAATTGCTAAAAAAATCGAAATTTCAAAATATCCATAGAAATTTTAAGAAATTGGAAGAAAATTGAAATTCTTCCTACTGAAATTTCAAGGCTATCGAAATCTCAAAATTTCGAGATTTTGACCGAAGTTTTAAAGTATGCTAGTGCCTCCAATGAGACAGGTCATCTCAAGATTGGCTATAAATATTAGAGGAAAAAAAATTAGGTTATTTAGATTTTAGAGTAGACCTTGATGAGCTTTCTTGCATCAAAAGAATTCCATGTTCCTCCAAGCTTTTACACAATAACTTTGGTGAGATGTGGGAGTCCTCTTCAATCTCAAAAAATATCTAGGCATAGAATAAAAATAAAATCACTAAAAATCACTAGGTAACATAAATTCAATATAAAATTTAAAATTGTTACATTCTTTTGTTTTTTGTTTTTTCAAATATAGCATTAAATTTGAGTTTTATGGTTGGTTTATATCATATTTGAATCTGAGTTGAGTTCTTACCAACTTTTCAGAATTCTAAATATTTTTACTCGATACTTTTTTGACAAGGATTATATCATTAAAAACAAGGTTTTTTAATATAGAAAAAAAAATCTTTTAAGATATGAAATAAAAAAAGAAAAGAGAAAAATATCTTTTTGATCCCTAGATTTTGGATCTAGTTTTCTATTTGGTCTCTAAGTATCAAAATATTACACATTTAGCCCTTAAGTTTGATTTTGATTTCAATTTAGTCTCTATGTTTCAAAATGTTACAATTTAACCTTTAAAATTTGAGTTTTGTTTCAATTTGATCATTAGTTTTTAAGATTTACGCTTTTAACTTCGACTTTTTACTAGATGCTCAATTTTCGTCTTTAACGTTAATGTCTGTTAATTAATTTCAAATAATTATAATAACTATAATTAATCAAGTTTCACTATTTTTCATCACTATTAAAATTAAAATTAAAAATTCACTACATAATTATTTTAAATTAATTAATAGATATTAATATTAATGACTGAAAGTGAGTAACGAATGAAAAAGCGAGGTAAAAAGTGTAAATAATCTTAAAAACTAAATTGAAACAAAACTCAAATCTCCAGAATAAATTAAAATCGTAACATTTTAAAACTTATGGACTAAATTGAAACAAAACTTAAAACTAAATGTGTAATATCTTGAAGCCTAGGGACCAAATAAAAACTAGATCTAAAATCTCATAACCAGAAAGATATTTTATGAAATTAAAAAAGAACAAATTTCAAAGAGTCAATCTAATCAATTCTACAATATAATTTGGATAAAGACACTCACAATATTTGTCTCAACTGATTTTGGATCCACTTTTAATCCTTTGATTTGGCTCAATCCACCTAAATTATACCCATAAAGAAACAAGAAAACAAAAAAGAAAAAGAAAAATTATTGAATATGTAATATATAAAAATTATAGTGAAGGAGTGATGCTTAATTACTAGCTAGTTGTTTGGCTTTGTCATGATCAGCTTCAAGTTTATGAACATTCTCTTTTAAAGCAACAAGTCCAGCTGCACAAAGGATGCCAATTTGCCTCATTCCACCACCCAATGTTTTCCTAACCCTTCTAGCCTGATCTCAATAGGAATAGCATGTGTAAATAAAGTATTATTTTTAATGATCAGGTTAAATTACCATTTTAATCCTTATATTTTGAGACTCATTTCTTTTAGTGGAGATTGTTTTTCTAAAAGATTTATATTGAGAGTCGAGAGATCTAAAATTTGGACATCTTAAAAGTACATAGGCTACTAAAATGAAACAAATCTTAAAACACTGGATCAAAATTTTGAATTCTTGAAATCGAATTCATAATCTTAAAACACTGGATCAAAATTTTGAATTCTTGAAATCGAATTCATAATATTGAGAACAATTATTTGTTTTTAAGAAGAAGAAGAAGAAGATAGCAGTAAACAATTATTTATTTTTAAGATAAGACAAAATATAATTATTTTTATGCAGAATTTTGTTCCTATTGAATTTTTTAAAAACATCCATAAAATCCAACATTTTGCACATTTGAAGTTGTTATTGTTATACGAGAAAATAAATCTATAATAAACTATCTACTGATCTCTAATTTTGGAGAAAAAACTTCAAATAGTTTATTAGGTTGTATTTACATGATTATTTTAATAAGTTATTGATAAATAGTTATATCTCATTTCTATAAAAAAAAAATAATAATAATAATAATAATAATAATAATAAAATTGCACATTCATAAAATCTGACCAATCTCTTTATCCAACAAAATAAATTCCCAATTCATCTTGCAAATTACAGAGAGGTATGTAAAATTTAAATGAAAGAAGAAAAAAAGGTAAAAATAGAACAGAGGTAAAAAAAAGTAGGAAAATATAGAACAAAATAAGAATTTATTGAAAAATTTAATGACAAAATGGGGTGAAAAATTAAACGAAAAAAAAAAAAGAAAAAAAAAAAAAGATAGATGAATAGGTACGAAACATGGAAGAGTATGAGTATGAAGGTAAAATGATCTTTACTGAAAAAGTTAAAAAGGAAAAGATGAAAGTTAAAAGTTATCTTTGGACTAAGTGGAGTACATGTGCGATACACTTGACTAAAATTTTTTATGACATAAAGTTTTAAGATACAATTTAAAATGTTTAATATGAAATAGAGTAAGTAAACAAAATTAACACTTGAAACTTTATATTTAAGTAAACAAAATTAACACTTGAAACTTTATAATATGAAATAGAGTAAGTAAACAAAATCGAATTCATAATGTTGAATGAAGTTCTAGAGATATTATTCTAGTAGTGTATGAGTGAAGCCTCGTAATTTTAAGCCTCGTAATTCAAAATCCAGTGCCCCCTTCAGTCACTATTAAGATACGGGGTCAGGAGTTTATTATTCCAGTAGTGTATGAGTGAAGCCTCGTAAGTGTGCTTGTTGTAGCTCTTTGAGCATATTGGAGCTATGTGTGAGAAACAAGGTGTGGAAAAGGGTCAAGATTTGAGTATTGTGGCGGTTAATAAGGGGTGTTTGGGGGAGAAGGGTGGCCTTGAGAGTGTAAGAAAGGGTCAAGAGTTGAGTATTGGTGGGAATAGAGTTAGCCTGGTGGTTCGGAATAGGAGTGTAGGGTGTGATGACAAGTTTACTATGGTTAGCCAACGTCTGCGTGATAGAGGAGGTGTAGAACATAGGGGTGGTAGTGGGTCACCGGGATCAGTGCCCTTGAGGAGTAAATTAGTTTATGGCTCCCTTGGGATTACGGGGTTTGTTAAGCATGTTGATGATCGTAATCAGTTTGACGTACTGAGTGATTGTTTATGGCTCCCCTGGGATTATGGGAGGGGGGAGGGGGAGGGAGACTTGTTGGCATTGGCATTAGTGCAGTTTGATCCTGATCCGTGGTCTGTTTTGGATGGAATGTTTGGGAGTTCAGGAAAAAGCCCAGTGGGAGATGGTAGGTGTGGTTTCTTGCAAGTTTCATGATCTGGTGTTCTTGGAATATTAAGGGGTTGAATGACCCTGTCAAGTGTTGGGTGGTGGCAGATTTTCTGTCTTCCTCCTCTGTTACTTTCTGCTGTTTGTTTGAGACAAGGGTTCATCGTGAGAACTTTGGTATGGTGGTGGGTAGGTTTGGTGATGCTTGGAGTTGTGTGAGTAGCTATGGTGTGAGGGGTGTTGGGAGGATCTGGGTGATGCGGCGGTAGAGTGTCTATGATTTTATTCTAGATGTCAGTGGGGATCAGTTCATTTCTAGAACCTTCGTGGATATTGTATCTAGTGCTAGGGTACATATTGGTGTTGTGTATGCCTCTAATCACGTGAGTGATAGGTGGAACTTGTGGACCTAGTTGATTGATGTGTGTGCCTCGTGGCAGCTTCCTAGAGTTGTTATGAGTGATTTTAATGCTATTTGTAGTAGTTCGGAGGATCTTGGTGGTTACCCTAGCTTGAGGGAGATGGAGAAGTTTGATGGGGCGTTGTTGGAGGCGGGTCTGGTTAAGATGCGTGTGATAGGTAACTGGTTTACTTGGACTAGTAAAGTTTAGGGGAATGGTATCTTACGTCGGTTGGATCGCTACTTGACTAATGAGGCGTGGAAGGTGACTTTTTCGTATTTAAGGTTAGGGTTGGGCAGTGGAGGATTTCTGATCATAGCCTTCTTTTGATTTCTATAGGGGAGACGAGGAGTAGGCCGCTTCCTACGTTTCACTATTTTATGTATTGTGTAGAGGCAGATGGTTTTATTGATACTATCAGGTCAGCGTGGAGAAGGCTGGGTATGTGTCCCCTATGGTTAGCTTTGTTGGTAATTTGAAGGTAGTGAAGCGGGTTCTAGGTGCCTCGTTTGGTAGGCGTATCTCTCTGTTATCTGATGAGGTGCATGTTGCTAGACATGTTATAGAGGTTGCTCAAGCCGAGTTGGAGAGGGATCCTTTCTTAGAGTCGGTGTGTGCGGAGGTAGCTTGGGCCACTGTGGTGTTCTGGTCATTGGCTAGATTGGAGGAGGTCGCTCCGGCAGAAGGCTAAGGTGAGGTGGCTAGAGTTAAGTGATATGAACACGACATTTTTTCATCATTGTGTTCGCTCTCGCCATAATTGTAGTGGTTTATTCTCAGTTGTGGATGCTAGTGGGACTCGCCAGACAATGCATGACAGAGTGTTGAGGGGTGGCAGTGGATTTCTTTCGTGGTAGTTTGGGGTTTTAGCGTGTGAGGTATATGGATTTTACTGTTCGGATTGAGGATATTGTGTAGTTCAGCTAGTCCACGAAGGGGGTAGAGGCGCTTGGTCGCCCAGTGAGTCGGGATGAGATTCAGAAGGCTTTATTCTCGATGAAGTCTGGGAAGGCTCCTAGGCCTGATGGGTTTTTGGTGGATTTTTATAGAGCTGCTTGGAGTGTGGTTAGGGATGATTTTTGTGATGCTGTTCTGAATTTTTTTGAGTCCTGTTATCTACTTGGTGGAGTTAACTCTACTGCTATTACTCTTATCCCAAAGAGGCAGGAAGCTGATCGTATAGAAGACTTTCGTCCTATTTCTTGTTGTAATTTTGTGTATAAGTGTATCTCGAGGGTCCTAGTTGAAAGATTGTAGTTGTGGTTGCCTTCTTTCATTAGTGGTAACCAGTCTGCGTTTGTTCCTAGTAGGTCGGTTTTTTTTATAACATTTTACTGTGTCAAGAGCTTGTGGGGTGTTATATGATGGGCAAAGGTAAGTCACGTTGTGTGCTAAAGGTTGATCTTCAGAAGGCGTATGATTCGGTCAATTGGGATTTTCTGTTTGGTGTGTTGCTTGCTATAGGTATATCTCTTCAGTTTGTTAGTTGGGTGAGGGCTTGTGTTACTTCGCCTACGTTCTCTATGATGATTAATGGTTCCCTTGAGGGGTTTTTCCCTGCTAGGAAAGGGTTGAGGCAGGAGGATCCATTGTCTCCATTTTTGTTTGTGATGGTGATGGAGGTCCTGTCTAGGTTGTTAAATAAGCCTCCTGTGTGCTTTAGGTTCCATGATCGGTGTGAGCATGTGAGCTAGACTCATTTGGCTTTTGTAGATGATTTGATGATTTTCTGTGCAGCTGAGAGGGGTTCTTTAGAGTTTGTGAGGTAGGTACTTGCAGAGTTTGCAGAGCTATCTAAGTTGCGAATATTGGAAAGAGTTCCATGTTTGTTGCAGGTGTGGAGTCCAGTGAGGCGAGGGAGCTTGTTACTTTTATGGGATTCTCTCTTAGTTCGCTACCTATTAGGTTTCTAGGGTTACCTTTATTGCCTGGTCGGTTGTGGGCTATGGGTTGTGCGCCTTTGATATAGAGGATTACAACTCGTATTAGAAGCTACGCAGCTCGGTCCCTCTCTTTTACTAGGAGGTTGTAGCTTATCAGGTCCATCTTACAGTCCTTTCAAGTGTTTTGGTGTAGCATCTTCATGTTGCCTGCGCGTTAACTCATGAGGTTGATCGTCTGTTGTGTAGTTATTTATGGATAGGCATTGCAGAGAGTCAGGGTGAGAGGGGTTGGGTGTGAAACATGTGGCTTCATGGAATAAGGCTGCTATTATGAAGCTGCTCTGGCTTCTTTTAATTAAATCGAGCTCATTATGGGTGGCATAGTGGAAGTGTATGTTTTGCGTGGGCGATCTTTGTGGGCTGTTCAATGTGAGGTGGGAGGTTTTGGTGCTTGAGGGCTATCTTGCGTTGTAGGGATAGATTCAAACATCTGGTTCGTTTGATGGTGGGCGATGAAAGGTCATGTTTTGTTTGGTGGGATCCTTGAGGAGCGATTGTTGGAGTTTATGGATGGTGAGGGAGGTTGGAGGTGGCCTACAGTGTCATGGGAGTTGCTTGAGATCTAGGGTCTTATTCAGGCAGTAGGGCCTATGGTGATAGGGCAAGATTATTGGGTTTGGGTGCTGGGTGCTAATGGTCGGTTTTCTATCGCTAGTGCGTGGGAGAGTTTGCACCCTCGGTGTCCTAGGGTGTCTTGAGTAGGTCTTTTGTGGTATGGGGGTGGTATTTCGCGTCACTACTTTTGTGCATGGTTAGTTGTGAGGGACAGGTTGGGTATGTGGGATTGGTTGAGGAGCTGAGGTGTGTTGTCAAAGGGGGGGGGGGAGTGTCTTTTGTGTGGGGGAGGTGTGGAGTTGTGGGATCATCTATTTTTTGAGTGTGGATTTGGGAGAGAGGCGTGGTCAGGTGTGTCGCGTTAGTTGGGTTTGACTCATCGGGTAGTGGGTTGGGATATCGAGTTGAGTTGGTTGTGCCGAGTGGGGTCAGGTAAGGGTGTGTAGTAAGCTGTTCCGTGTCTTCTGGTGTGCTTCCATCTACATCATTTGACAGGAGCGTAATCGCCGGCTTCATGGGGTAGACCGAGGACGATGTCTGCCCTGTTTCACCTTATGATCTCTACGGTTCGTGCTCGTACTGCTTCCTGGCAGGTTGATCTTCTTGGTCTTATCTAGTGCGTTCATGGATGTTTTTCCACTTTTTGTACTTATCGATGTTCTTTGTTTTGCTATTGGCCCCAGGTTGTGGGGTTTTGTTTCCTTTTCTCTGTTTTTCTCCCAGGTGGATGGTGTTGTTTGCATTTGTTTTGGTTTTGTTTTGGTCGAGTCCTACTTTTGCTTGTGCTTTGTTGCTATGATGCCTTGATCCCGAGCTAAGGGACCCCTCTTGTTGTTGTATAATAATATCACCTATTCTAAAAAAAAAAAAATGAAATGATTTTTCCTCCAAAACGCAGTGTTTGAATATTCATCTTCTTTCTCTGATTCTTTGATTTTGAGCGAATATTTTTCTCTCATCGATTCTATCTCTCCTTCCGACAAGTACACATTTGAGGTGGGTGTTGTGTTAACTTTGGAAAGCAACTGGTATGATCGATTCGCATCGAGGTCGTGCCGAAATTGCATTTAAGGCAGTGGTTTCTACGATACAATGCTTTAGATCCGCAATAGACGACAAATAATAACTCCGTTAACTTACCATTAAGTTACGAAATTACCAACGCCAAAAAAAAGTTGGGACTACATAAATATTAACAAAAAAAAAAGGTGAAAGAGAGAAACATAATATTATTACAACCCAACATAGGGATTAGAAATGTGTTAATACAACAAGAAAAGAAAAGGGCATATTTAGCATAAGCCAAAGTTGGTAAATTCCACTCTGTTTATTAGAGACAGAGACACATAAAGTTAGTTGTTGATTAGTTGCCATTTTCAACTTTAATTCCATTGAGAGTTTGCTGCAAAAGCCAAAGTGAAAGGGTTTCTGTCAGTTGTGAGTTTAAAGAAGAATTGGAGGAGTGTGTGAAAACTTATGGTTACTTTTTAGGGTAAATTGTAAAAAAAACGGCTGAAATATGCTTGTAGTTATAATTATACCCTCAAACTTCTAATTATAGAAATTAGATTCCTAAACTTCCACAAATGTTAAATTGGATCCCAAACTTATAATAATTGTAGAAATTGGACCCACAAATGATAAATATTGAACTCTTAAACTTATACAAATATTACATTTCATACCCTCAAGCTTACCATAACATTTATATCAATTTGTGGTTTCAAATTTTAAAATTGAAAGTTTAAGAGTATGATTGTAACTACCATTATATTTTATAGGTGATTTTTGCAATTTGCCATAGTTTTTATATGAACTTCAAAAAATTGATAAATTTCCAACTTTCAACTCAATATCGAATATGTTCCTAAATTAATTAAAAAGTTGTCTAATAAATTTATAAACTTCCGATTTTATGTCTAATTTAATTTTGTTCCTAATAGATTATCGATCTATTAAGCATGTTTTGAATTCAAAGACAGCTCGTTCAAAAAATTGAAAGTTTAATGTCATATTATTTAGACACGAAATGCAAGCATATATGTCGATTAGATTTGTTAATTAAAAGTGTTGAATATAGTATAGATGTATTAGACATATAATTGAAAATTTATGGACGCCTTCGACATTTTTGAAGTGTAGAGATGTATTAAAACTCTTTTTCATTTTATCAAAAATCAGTAATGAGAAGATCACCTGAAAGCAAGATAAAGTGTATTGCACATCACTTGTTGAAATCTGATGATGAAGAACAATTCTAGCCCTGCAATTAAACTTGTTTAATAAATAAATAAATAAATAAATCCATTTCATTTTATATAATATTACTTCATAAATATATGGATTAGATTCAAACCTACCATCTTTATAGACATATAATATTCAACAACAAATGTGATAGGTTAGGACCCATTTTTAAAAGCACTTCCAAAATTTATTTTTTAATTAATTAAAACATTTCATTATTTCAAAAGTTATTCGAACTTACTCATTGTTGATGCCCAATAGAATTATTTTTTAATTTTTTTTTTTAATTTTAGATAAGCATATGACTTTTCTTAACTAAAAATTTCAACTTTTCATGTACACTTGGTTTCAAAAAGACAGAAAAAAATTGTGTTATTTTGGCAATTTTTTTTGTTGTTCTCTCAAATTTTAAAATAACAAAAAAAAATTACTTTATTTTTTTTATAGAAAATATAAGAAATTTCTAAGTTATGTATGAGAAATAAAATAAAATAAAATATTCTTCCAAAATTTCCAAAGCATAAAATCTTTTTTTTTCTTTAAAAAAAATGACAATTTAGCATATAAAAATATTGATTAGATACAATTTAGCGAAAAGTGTGGATAGTAAATAACTTTGACATTTTGTTATAACTTTTATGCTTTCAAAAGTTATTTTAAATATTTTCGAATCAAAACATTTTTCCTAAAAGCTTTCAATAAATATATTGGATGGAAAATGCTTCGGAAAAAAATTTAAAAATATTTTTTTTTCCTAAAAGCTAATAAAGTAATCACAAATTGACTATACGAATATAATGGAAAATATAATGTAATATATATATATTTTAATTTTAAGATATACCTTATTTGGCTTTCTAGCATCATAAAAATGCCACGTTCTTCCAAGCTTTTACATAATGTTTCCATTGAGATTCCGTAATCGTCTTCTATTTCAAAGAATATCTGATCATAAAACAAATAAATCCATAAATACATTCAAGTTTTAGATCAAAATAAAACCCACAAGAAATGAAAAGTATGCAATACATAAATATTCAATAATGAAAATGATGGTTTAAAAAGTTTTAAATTTAATTCTTAGTAAATTTTAAAGTGGTAGATATCACTAACTTTTTAGAAATTTCTTAAAATATCTAAATAAATTACTTATATGTAGATATTAGTAGATTTATTCTAGAAGATTATAAAAAGTATCTCAAAAGAAATGTTTTAGAAACATGCTAACATCTTTTTATGATCCAAAGAATTATAGAGAATTTCTAAAGATAAGGATAATTCATAGATCTAGAATATTTGTAGAATTTAAAAAGAACTTAGAAAGATCCTTTTGCTTGGATTAGAAAGATCTCATGCCTATAAGAGGGAGTTACGTCTTCATTTATAAACCGAGCAAAGAAAGAAAGAAAGAAAAAGAGCAAAGCTAAGAAAAGTTGGACAAACATAGGAGTGTGGAAAGGCAAGCGAGTAATTGTTGAGAAAACGAAAAAGTCTTCTCTCAAAATTGTACATAATTACATCTCCTTAACAAAAGTTTATTTCTTTTAAGTGATTGTCTCTCCTCCTTTGATGTTAATTTGATAGTCAAACTAGCATAACTTGCTATGGTGATGCTTTTAAAGATCGTATGTAGTCTGGGACTCTAAAGCTCGTTATTTAGGATACAACTACTTACGAAGTGCATCCATCACTCAAGATGATGGAAGACCTTTAAGTTGTTGAGGAATCAAGAAACTCAATACTCAAAACTACAAAACATGATCCAAATACAAGAAATCATATCTCTAAGACCAAGACTCACGGGATATTGTGGGAGGCACTAAAGCCAAGCTACCTAAAGATGCTACTGCTTTTAGGAAATAGAATATCGGGGTAATTTAGGCCATGTTTGCAATTAAAATTACAATTGATAAAAAAAAATGTTGGATCACATCCATACAATGGAGATACCAAAGGTAGCACATGGAACACGTTTTTCCCAGTTTTCTCAAAGAAAAGTAATTAGAGGTTGTAGTTTCTAAAAAATGAGCTATTATCAGTGTCTCAAAGAGAGAAGACTATCAATCAATACTCCATGAGGTAAAAAATTTGTGTCATGAAATCTCATAACTAGATCCTACTACTACTATTTCAAAATTGAGAATAAGGAGAATTATTATTCATGGACTTAAAAACTAAATATAAAAGTCTTATTGCTATTATTCAAGGTTGGGTAGTAGTTCAACCTTCTCTTATTGACATAGAAAATATGTTTTCTAAGCAAGAACCATTGATTAAGCAAATGTTGGAGGTCACATTAAAGACAAATAATGTAGATCGCTTTTTATTGGCTTAAGAAAAGATAATCTAAAATATCAAAAGAAAGTATGATCAAAACGATATGAAGAAACCCCAAAGCATTCTAAAGTAAAAGAAGCTAGTAATACTAATAGAAAATAGGAGTATAGGAAACAACTTGAAGTTTCCAATAGCTCACGTTAACAAAACTATGATAATGCCTCATTCCAATTCCAATTCCAATCAAGTGGACTTATGTTATCTTGAAAATATGTTATGTTTTACTATGGTTGAGCACGCCTCGATGCTTGTTGTATTGATTTTGTAATGAATAACATATTGAGATTCTATTATGTGGCTCTATGAACGTAAGTATGTTTGTTGAGGTGTTGAAGATATGTATGTTTAATGTATTTTTATGTAGTTTTAGCATAAAACATGTTTTAGAGCAGCATCGATGACCATGATTAATTTAGTTAGGGTAAATACTGAGTTTTGAATGAAAAGTATTAAAATTCTTGAGAACGCCGATGGTTCTTGGTGAAGCCAATTGGGGCAGACGGAGAAGTTAATGACCTTGGATAAAATCAGTTAGGGTTGACAGAGAGGTTGGTAACCCTAGAGAAATTTGTTAAGGCCGATATAAACTATTGGTGGTCCTAGATGAAGTCAATAGAATCAACGGAGAACATTGATGGCTCTGGATAAAGTCATTTGGGGTCAACGTGAACTGTCAGTGGCATTGGACACAATTAGTTGAGGTCAACTTGTCTCAAGGGATTCGCTTAACTAGTTTGTGAGTATTAAACTTGAGTGTTTAGCAAACTTGAGAGGTTTTAAGTTAACTCATGAGTTTAACATGATGTAATTGATATTTACTTCGATTGTATGTTTTGAAATGGTTGCTTATATGTTGTTTGGTTGCTCTTTAGGTGTGGGCTAGTAACTAGTACACAACTTGTGTACTGACCCCTCACTAGTTTTTGTAGATGTTAATGAGTATTAAGACTTTAGTGATCCTGAAGAGGGAGATTGACAAAGATTAAGTTAGGGTTTGTAATAGGCTTTAGTTGTTCTTTTCTTGTTTGTTTGAGTAATGACTTTGTTTCGTTTCGGAAAAGTTATGTCGGATTTGTTTGGAAAGGGTTTGAGAATATTAGGGTTTAAAAACATAATTTTGAAAACAAGAAATTCAAAGAAAACAAAATTGTATATTTTATTTTAAGATATGTCATTGGTAATCGATTCAGAAATTAAAAATCAATTTAAACAAAATTTTCAAAATGTATTTGATAATATATTTATAAACCATAAAACTAATTATAATTATTCACTTAATATTAGGTTAAATATAAATTATCACTAATTAATTTATGAACTTGCTTTACGTTAAAAAAATTGTATAGTAATTAATTTATAATTGGATATAATATATATTATATAATACATATTTTAATTTTACAAAAATAATTGAACTTATAACATGATATGCTATATTCTTTTTATTTTTTATTTTATATTTTTTCATATATTTCTACATTTTAATTTGAATTCAAAATCTAGATATGTAGTTAACATAAAAATGTTATTTTAAGAATTTGCATTGGATCGCATAATCCACAAACTGTTTTACAAAATAGAATTCAGATTACCAACCAAATACATATTCGATAAAATTAGTAAATCTGAAAACATCAAACAAAATTTGAATTGGCTATCAAATAGGCCCTTAGTTTTGTTTTCAAGTGTTTTGAAATTGTAGTGTTTATGTTCATATTGTTATACTACCAAAAGTTTTTTTCTAAAATATCATCGTTATTGGAGATAGCTAAAGCCTAATTTTGTAATGTTCCCTCATTTGGAGTTAAAATTTAGGGGTATTACAATTTTAATCTACCTGATTGACTCTTACAAAATACAATTAATATAGCAAAACAAAAGCTAAGTATACACATAAACTTTTAAAAACTATTTTTAAGATCTCTGAGCATAATTTCAAGAAAATTTATGTTAAATGATAAAACTGCAAATATCACAGTCTATCTATAATAGCCGTAATAAACTACGATAGACTACTATTTTGGTTCATTTTTTTATATTTGAAAATACTCTAATGTATAATTAAAACTAAAAGCAGACTAATATACTCAAACACAAACATAATAAATCACTAAGAATTCTAATTATGTTTTAAGATACTCACAATGTTTGTCTCAACTGATTTTGGATCTACCTTTAATCCTTTGATTTGGTGTAATCCGCCTATATTGAAAAAGAAAAAAAGGTGAATAATAATTGAAAATGTTGATAAGAATTAAGAGTAGAGTGTGATGCTTAATTACTAGCTAGTTGTTTGGCTTTGTCATGATCAGCTTCAAGTTTATGAACATTCTCTTTTAAAGCAACAAGTCCAGCTGCACAAAGGATGCCAATTTGCCTCATTCCACCACCCAATGTTTTCCTAACCCTTCTAGCCTGATCTCAATAGGAATAGCATGTGTAAATAAAGTATTATTTTTAATGATCAGGTTAAATTACCATTTTAATCCTTATATTTTGAGACTCATTTCTTTTAGTGGAGATTGTTTTTCTAAAAGATTTATATTGAGAGTCGAGAGATCTAAAATTTGGACATCTTAAAAGTACATAGGCTACTAAAATGAAACAAATCTTAAAACACTGGATCAAAATTTTGAATTCTTGAAATCGAATTCATAATGTTGAATGAAGTTCTAGAGATATTTGATGAGTTGCTTAACTATTATTCCAAGAGAGTTAGTGAAAAAGAGGATGAAAAGTCTTCCTTTCCACCTTAGAATGTACTTCACTCATGTTGATGGTTCCATTTGATTCTATTTTAATCTCATTTCCTTGTTGTTTAATTTGTCAAAAAAAGAAAAAAAAGATTTTGTCAACAAAATTCATTAAATATGTTCAATGAAGCCAACATTTTGATATTAGAATATATAGAAGTTGGGGAAAATTGAAACCATATACTTAAATCAAAGGGAAAATTTGAAACCAACTAAAACCTAAATGAAATGTCTCTAATATATAATCTAAGTTGAACTTTATTCTCAATTTCCTCTTGAGGTGTTTTACCATAAATTAAAAACTATTTAAAAATTTCAATTTCCATGCCAATTTTTTTCTTTAAAAACCCAATTGTTGACATAATTCCATTAAAATTTCCAATAATGGTATTAACATAAGGGTACAATTCTTACAAAAGGTTATAAGAGAAAAATTAATGTCAATGTGGAAAAGTAAAAATGTTTACCTTAGAAATAAAGCTTTTAGAACCAATAATAACTGATCCAACAGGTGCACCTAGACCTTTTGATAAGCATACCTGAGTGAAACATTAAAGACATATTATACTAATGCATTAAGTTTTTTAGCTGGAGACTGCAGTGAGAGGAAGGGATAGGCAGAAGACTAGGTGAAGAGAAAGAGTTCGAGAATGAGAGCGAGAGTAAGATAGGCGAAAGCAATAACAAAAGTAAGGTAGTCAGTGAGAACAAGAACAAAAACAAGATATTCAGTTAGAGTGAGAACAAGAACAAGCATTTAGCGAGAGTAAGAGCATGAGAGCTAAAACAATATAGTTAGTGAGTGGTGCGAGAGTGAGAGCAAGATCAAGATGAAACACTTCTTTTTTACTCTGAAGGTAATAGTGTAAAAAGAAGGGCAAGTAGTCAGTCATGTTGCTCAAGAGACACGACCCGTCGCTGACTAAAAAATGCATTGTTGTTGACAAACGCTAGGCATAGTTTTTGTCCAGCTTGGGGTTGCGCTCTTCACATCAATGGAGTTATGTCTTTATTGAAGATACAATTGAATAAAAGATAACAAAAACATCCTATTTTTGTAAATAGTTTTTCAGCTTTCTCGTTTCTTACCAATATTTTTTAAACCACTTTATTTTAGCACTTAAGTAAAGAAAATAAAGCACAATATATGATAGACCTACCGATATTGAGTCAGCAGCTTGTACTAATCGATCAACTGGAACACCCATTGCCTAAAATGAAAATTTTTGTTAATGTATGAAACTCCCCATTATATGACGATTACTTTTTATGTAAAAGAAAAATGGCCTAGAAACGAAAAATGTAAAATCAAACGTTTAAACTACTAAATTAGAGTATATACTTCATATATATATATATATATATATGAAGTATACTGGCAACTATAGCAAATATTATAAAAATATTTAAGGTATAACAAATTGGTTTTCTTCATTATTTAAAATTTTCATAATTTCAATCTTACTCTTATCGTAATATATCAAGTGTTTGAGTGATAGTCGTTGATAGCTTGTAGAAATTCAAGCTATCGTAGCCTTTTACTTAGAATGGTGAGGGATGATGAGCAGAACATGCATTGATATTACTAAGAATTCATGTGAAATAATGAACTTGTGTTGATTTACACTAAAAATTCCCGCTAACTCCATATCATGGATTATCATGCGTTAAAGTGTCTATTTTGTAGTTATCGCAGAAGTCAATCACATGCGCTGATCTCAATGAAGAAAAGTTGGTCGCATGCACTGCCGCAACTACAATGATAACCATGAAGTATGCTCGCAAAGAGTGGATGGAATGCGTTGATTCTTCAGAAGAAACGAATATGAACGAATACCTTGGGATATCTGAGCTACACAGTAGATCTTCTAAAAAGCAATCAGATCATGATGACATTCTCACCTACCGCGTCAGTAATCATGGTGATTCAGAGCGGTATTATCAAAGTTATCAACATTTGGCTCTATAAATAGAGCCTTGAAACCAATACTCAAGCATCTGGGGACTTGCCTTGGGTAGATTCTTGTGATCACAAATGAGAGCATGAACAAAAATTTCTCTGAGAGTTCTTCACTTCCATAACCACCTTCGATTGACGATTGGAGCTTCGCTGGAGATAGAGCTCAAGAGGGCCTATTCCCCCGATCATCCATTGCACCACCGGCAGCTTTGACATACAACTGATGGAAGCAAGAGACTGCCTACATCTAGCCTTCCACCTCTCTTTCTCACCTCTGTATTGTATTACATTTTGGCTTAAGAATTTAATACACTTTGTAATTAGTGCATCTCTCTAATTCCTTCAATATCATTTTCATCATCTTCGTCTCTTTTATCATATTTTTCTTCACCACCATGAGCTAAGTACATATCACAAGATTCATCGCATATTTAATCATGCGTCATAAAGATATGACACATGTAGCAGACCACCCAAAGATGTGTGACGCGTGAGTGTAGAGTGCCAATCCTATTTGCTTAGTGTGAGGTTATCACAATGCTTGTCTATGATCGCTCATAGAAACAAGTATCTATAACCAACTACACAAGAGGGTAAGTAGTTGTGGAACTATTCCTAGAGATAGAAATAACCTTATACTCAATGCAACATCAATCATGCATCATAGAGATATGACATATGTAGCTGACCACTGAGAGCTGCGCGATGCGCGAGTGTGGCGAGCTGGGATTATCCTTGTGACCAAACTTAGGGACTTGGTGATGTCTCCTCTCCAACTCGACTTCCCATGCATCTTATTACACGTTAACAGCTGTCCCGTCTCTAACGATTCTTATAGTTAGACTTCAATTTCTCACTGTCTGTTTAGCTAGGAGTAGGAGTAACGCATAGTTAATCAGCTTCTTTCTTTTTATTTTTATTTCCCACCTCAAACACATCACTTACATTCATCTTTTAGTTGCAAGTCTTCGTGTTCGACCCCGTATCATCCCAAGAAACTTGCGATCTTGTTATACTTGGCGAGAGAGCAAGAAAACTTGTGACAGGAGCGCATGATCATCGCATACACACTTAACACATACTCTTCAAACCATCGTATGATCAACGCATGACCATTAACGCATATCAACAAACTAATTTATCCCCAATAGTCGCATGTAATCAGTCCATGAGTGATAGACTTTTAGTTATAAAAGTTATTCCTATGGCCCTCTGTTTAAAAAATATTTATATTTTTTCAAAAGTTAAAATATTACCATAGATCTTACACAAACGTTTCAAAACTGTCATTTGAGAGTAGCAATCTCTTGTGCATTGAACAAAAAATGGGACTTTACTACACCATTTCAGGCCGGTGTCACACTTTTTTAGATACTAATTTTCGTCCCACATTCAAATGAAATTTTACTTCAATAATGGTTATAAAAAAAAAAAATCTTAAAAAGTCATGTGCATAATATTTAAATTTTGCAATAATTATGAGATTTTCTTTTGAAAACAAGTTTAAGAGAGTATGATGATAAGCTCACCACAGAGGCATTGAAAATACGAGCTCCGTCAATGTGAAGTTTCAAATCATGTTTCTTAGCTAACTCTCCAACTTTGTCGATATATTCTACAGAGAGGCATCTTCCACCAGAACTATTAAAAAAATTCAAAATAAAAAAAATAAAAAAACTGAAAAAAGGTTAAAATAAAAATAACTTATTAGATGAAATATTTACCAGAAAAACTCATAAACTCAACAACATATTTGGATAAAAAAAAAAACCTCATATGAACAATATATTTCATACCTTTTCTCAAAAAGAACATTATATATTCCATACCTAGCCACAAAATTTTCATTCATTTTTCAAATTTTAAAAATAAAATAAATGTCTGATATGCATATATAAAAAAAATGCCAGTCGCGAATCTATGCCACCCTATTCTAAACATAGCTCGACTAATCAAAGCATCTTCTTTGACTTAAAACTAATAATCTCTTCTTTCAATCTCTAAATTTTGCATGGAAATGTCCCTTATCATTTTTTCCATAAATCATTTAAAAAATCTCAAATTGTTCTATAAGTCATATCTTATCTATAGTTGAATTAGTTTATTCATTACATAAATCTCCACTCTGTTATTTCATCCAAGGACTTTGTGGGCCCCACAACTAAAAAAATAATTTTATGAATTATTAACTCTTGAGCCTTGGTAGTCCACAACTCTCCAAGACTCCACAATTTCTTAGAATTAATAACTCCACTCTTTAAACTATATTATATTTTTATTTCATATTTTAGAATATTATAGTAATAATATGAACAATGACATTGATTAAAATTGTCTTCTATATAATATAATTTGTAGGGAAAAAAAATCATGGTGTAGAAAAGTATTTAAAAAGATAAATTAGGTAGAACTATGCAAATTCGAAACTAAATAATCAAAATATTTTAGAAACCAAAAAGCAAAGAGGAAAAGGAAAAATATTTGAAAGTCTATAAACGAAAAATGAATTAAAACACGAAACTATAGAAACGGAAATATTCAAAGTTTAAGAACCAAAACAAAAACATCGAAAGATTCCTGTAAAATTCTTACTTACATTGCATGAGTATTCTCTAGACAAATGAGCCTTGTTGTCGGGAACAAAAGTTGCCCTTTTGGATCTCTTATGGCAGCTTCAATCAAATCAATGTCCATTGTTCCATCATCTTTGTTCTTCACTGTTCTTGAATGGACTCCTCCAATGGTTGCAATGCCTCCATTTTCATATATGTGGATATGAGAATTGTCTCCAAGAATCACTTCACTCCCTCTAATGTCACAGTGCACAATAACACTTATAAGATTCCCCATTGTGCCTGAGGGAACAAATAACCCTCCTTCTTTTCCCATCATCTTTGCCATCTCTTCTTCTAACTCGAGGGCAATTGGGTCATTTCCCAACACATCATCGTCTACCTCTGCAATTGCCATTGCAGCTCGCATTGTCTCGGTCGGTTTTGTCACCGTGTCGGACCGCAGATCCACCTTTCTGCGACTTGCCATCTTCATCAATTATATTATCGCAGCTATCAATTTAAGAAAAGAAAAAGAATCAGAATCAAGTCATTTATGTGTGTGTGTTTTTTTTCTTCTCTTTTTACAAAATAACAACAAGAATTGTTTGGTAGCTATTCATTGTTTATTTGTAAGTAAAAAAAGGAATAGGGATTTGTTTAGTACCAATTTTCTTGTTTTTTTATTCTCACAAAATTTAAATTGAAAAATAAAAATTTACTTGCAAAATAAAAATGTCAAATTAATATGTTATATTTAATTGTTTAAATGTTCTTCATATGCATTTTATGTGTTCAAAAGATGAAATTACTTTTCCATTTTTACTTTAAAAAACTAGAACAAAAATAAGAGCCTGTTATATTCTCAATTCTGGTTAATATGTTTTTTCTTTCTTTTTTTTTTAATGAAAGAGACACAAAAAATAAAAAAAATAAAAAAATAATTACTGATACATAGTATCAATAATAGATTTTTATCAATTTTTATTACTGATGTCACTAATAGACTTCTATCAATTTCTATCAGCATCTATCAAAAAGATTAAATTTTGTTATTTTGTATAAATAGTTTCCTTTATTTTTCTATTTTTAGAATTTTCTAAGAGTATCATCAATTTTAATTTACTTATATAAAAGTTAATTCTAATTATTCTTTTTAAAAACAATCAAATTTCAATATATTTGTTTAAATGGTCTATTTTTAATTAAAAAATTAGTGAAATTTACTATATTTATGTTATTTAAAATTAAAAAGAAATCTACAATATACATATAAAACAAAATTTTCAAAATTAAAAAGAAAAAAACCTAATAAAAAAAAGGTGTATTTTGTTATTTTTAGATTTGAGCTTCTTACAAAATTTGTTTTCTCAAAACTAAGATCCCAAATACACTGTATTCCTTCTCTTGTATTTATTGTTTTCAAAACATAAACCAAACTAAAAAGAATTTTATGTATACTTCTAAAAAATAAGAAAATAAAAAATAAAAATAGAAAAAGAAAGATATTTTCAAATATAGAAAAATGAACAAAAATATTTACAAGTAATAGTAAAATACTATAATCTATCTGCGATAGACAGTGATAGACCGATATAGATTACAATCTGTATCTATCATAACACATATAGACATAAATAGTAGTTTATCACGGTCTATCACGATCCATCACAAATAAATTATGATATTTTATAATTATTTGTAAATATTTTTAGTAATTTTATCATTTAAAATAATTTTTTATTGGATATGATCATGTGGTTCATATAAATTGGGAAAAGGAAAGGGTACATAAATAATGAAACTACTTACTTTAGAAATGGATAACTAAGAGAGCAGAGTTGCAAGTTGCAATAAATCTCAATCAAAAGAAATTTGAGTGGGTCATTCAATTGGAAGTGCTTCAACCACTTCACAAAATTAAAAATTCAAAAGTATTAGTATAAACTTTGTTCATGTCAGGTCTCAACTTCAAAGCTTTTCACAATAAATAGTGAAATTACCAACAAGAGCGTAATTCAATTGACATAGTATTTATATTGTCAATTTCGTAGTTTGAGATTCGATTTCTTCATCCACTCTTTAATTACAATACTTTTGCAAAATAAATAAATAGTAAAATTCTATGAACGAAAAACAAAAACAAGATTCTTGAATTTAAACACATGAAAAAATGGAGATAAAAAAAACCAACACGAACAAATAAAGACTAATTACCTTAATCGCCATATATTCGAAACAGAAAAAGGAAAAAAAAAAAAATAGAAGTATTCTTACCTATGGTTTATGGTCTTATGAAAATAAGACCAGAAAGTTGGAGAAAATAAGATGGATATAATATACTTTGAAATAAATTTGAATCCAAAAAAGGTTTGAAAGCTTTCCCTTTTTATAGGCTTTTAGGGCTTAGAATTTGGGTGTCACTTTATATTTTAATATGAAAAAAAGTCTCTCCAACTTTCCTGGCTGCTGCACTCTTCACACATACCAATTTGAATTTTTCTTCTCTAGTTAATAATTTAGCAAGTTTTTGCTATTTCTATTTTCAAATTTTTTTCTTTTGTTATCTAAATTTCACCTATGATTTAAAAAATAAATCCAACTTTTGATAACTAAAACAAGTAGTTTTTATTTTTTGAATTAGACTAAAAATTCAACAATTATACTTAAGAAAGATGTAAATCATTCTTAAGAAATTCAAATGATTGTCAAACGGGGTATTAATGGTTGAAGTCAACATAAGTTCGTAGTATTTCCCCATATTCTTTCTTCTCTTTAAGGTTAGAAATTCAAATTTCTATACCTCCATTTGTGTTAAATGGTTTTTCGTTAGAATACTATTTGGATCCATATATTTTAAAGTTTATTTATTTTTAGTTTTTGTACTTTCAAATGTTCAATTTTAGTTCATAAACATTCAATAAATATTAAATTTAGTTTCTCAAAATTAAATTTTATTGTACTTGACTAAATAATAATATCAATAATTTTAATCCAAGAAATTATAATATGGAATTATGTTACATATATTTATAATAAAAAGTGCGGATAGATAGCAAATTTTCTTTTTGAAAATATCAATGAACAAGTGGTAGGGACTAGATTTAAGATTTATTGATAATATATGGACTAGGATTGGCTAAATAAAAGTATAGAGATTAAAATTGAACCAACTTCAAATTATAAGACTAAAATGTCATTTAAAAAAAAAAAAAAGAAAGAAAGAAAAATTTAATAATTCATTTATGGGTGGGATAGGTAATTCATTTATTTATTTATTTGCAAGGGATAAAATTTTCATTTTTGAGAATCATCACAATTATCTCATCTATCAATAAATAATATTTCAATTGCAAATAATAAAAAAAGAAAAATTAAATGGCGAGACGTATTTGAATTTGAGATTATTTGCTAAATGTGGAGAGTTTTATTTCCTTCAAAATTCGTTTGGTGCTTACAATCCGTGAAACCTACAACTTATTACAACTTTTGCACTTTTTATATATGACCAATTGAGCTAAATTAATGGTCAAAATAGCGATTTTTTTAAAATTATTTACAAATATAATAAAATCTTAGTGAAAAGTCATCAATATCACTAATACACAATCTTTAGCACAAATCGATTTCTTTCCAACTATTTGAATTTGAATTTTTTTCCTTTACTGGTTATCTTTGCAATTTTATTTTGGCCCATTTAAATAAGTTCAATTGTTTTTTATTCGTTTCTTTTCCCACTAAGTCTTTTTTTTTTTCTCAAAGCATCTCGAAACTGAGTTTTTTAGTTTTTTTTTGTTCAATTTAGTTCTATTTTTTATTATCATTTTTCTTATCAATTGAGTTTCTAGTTAGCTCACAACCTTATTTATTCTAATAGTTGTCTTCATAGTTTTCTTTAGCGTGCGTTTACATCCGTTTTTGTTTTTATTTTTGTTTTTTTTACAATATTAAATTTCTACTTTAATTGTCTCATATCACTGATATCCATCAATAAGTGATAGAAGTTTTCACTAAGACTTGGATTTTGAATTAAGTCTATAAATGATCAACAAATTCTTATCACTAATTGAATTCAACTAGTGATAAGAGTTTGTTGCCGATTAAGAAGGGTAATTGCAATTTAAGAATAATAACCAAGTGTATAATATCATTTAAAAAAAATTACAAATATAGCTAAGTCTATCAGCGATAGACTTCTATCGTTGATAGACTCTTACCAGTGATATGGTTTATCATTGATAGAATCCTATCAATGATATGGTCTATCACTGATAGATATGGTCTTACCAGTGATTTGGTCATATTTGTAATTCTTTTTCGCATTATGTTATATCTGTTAATACTTTGGGTCTAATGTCTATATTTGCAACTGTCCCTATTAAGAATCTATCATTGTTTAACATTATGATTGAAGTATATTATTGATAGGATTCTATCATTGATAGATCAACTTATAGTTTAGTGATGGAAGATTATCATTCATAGACTTAATTGACTACTTATGTTTGCCCGTTGACTTTAATTAGTAATAGAAGTCTATCACTAACGCTATTATCACTACTATGTTACGTGTATTTTGATTGAAGTCTATCATGAATAGTCATTATTACAGATAGAATTCAATCAAGATGTGTATAGTATATGAGTAATAGAAGCTTAGCATTGATAGACTACATGCACAAACTTTATAGTTTTTTACGATTCAGTAGGTGGGGCGGAGAAAAGCCAAAGCTCAACAATATAGTGTTTTTTCCATAGCAATTATTTATTATAATTCCATTGCCAACCATGAATATAACTATAGGAAGTTAAATCAAGATTTCTAATTACTACAAAAAACCAATAAAAGAAAAGAATGTAAATTAATTAGACTGATAACAAACTATAATTGATAGAATTAAATGTCATAGTATAGCCAATTAATGATAGACTGATGTTAATTTGTGATATCAATCTATCAATGAAAAACTTTATTCATATATATCGTATTCTATAACGGATAGAATGATATTCATCTATGATATATTTGAATAGAATATCATCTTATTAGTGAAAGATTAGAGTCTCACTGATATGAGAAGTTAACTAAGAAGTAGAGATAAAAATCTAACACTGATAAATTTTCATGACACATCAATGATAGACTTCTTTTAGTGATACATCTACATGACAAGTCAATTATTAACCGAATAAAAGTTTATCGCTGATAAAATTATATTTCTACATAAAATGACAAGAAAATATCATAGTCTATAAGGGATAGACTTATATCGATGATAAATTTCTGTCAGTGGTAGACATATATTCACATGTAATATCAGTCCATTAGTGATAGACTTTAGGCATATGTTGAAGTCTATTAGTGATACACTACTATCAGGTTAAAATTGAAATTACGGGAAGTTTAAATATAAAAGAAAACCAATTTACTATATATGCAATATCTTTATTATTTTAGCTACATTTGAAATATTTTGTCCAATTTTGCAATTTACTGTAAATACTCCTTTTTATATAATCTATATATTACCTTAACCAAGGTAGTAAGTGTAAAAGTTTCATGTTGGTTAAAAAAAGAGAGATTCATATTATATATAAGTGAAGATAATTACCTCAGTTGATATGAGGTGATTTGGGTAGTTTCAAAAACAAAGTCTTAAAGGTTTATATCTACATATTCAACTTATGTGAATAAATCTATATATATATATATGGGAAACAACGACATGTTGCGTCTTCAACCATATATGTTATCTTTCTCTTTTCAACTTCTCACACCCCCAATCTTTTGTTATTTTGATTTTGATTTGTTTTCTAACCGCCCATAGCTACTTCCTGTCTTTGTTTAGATTTGTTTACATAAACAACACATGTGTAGACAAAAAATTTTCTGGATGTGAATTTAATAACAAAATCTTAAGGATTGTTTTGAAATAAATTATAAAATTTAAAGGTTGAAATTAAACTTTTAAATATTTAAGAGTATAATAAATTGAAGGCTAAATTATACAAAATGTCCCTAAACTTTATATTTTATGTCAAAAATACTCTTAAACTTTCAAAAGTGTCAAAAATACCTTTAAATTACTATATGAGTTCAAAAATACCTTTACCGTTAGTTTTGGATGGAAACCGTTAGTGTTTTATGCCAAAAATATACTTGAACTTTCAAAAGTTTAGAAAATATCCTTAAAGTAAAAAAAAAAAAAAGTTCAAAAGATTCTTACTATTATACCAACAGAAACTGTTAATACTGTCTTGCATCTCTATTTTTCTCTTTTTTCATCCATCTCTTCTTCAATATCATCTTTATTCAATATGCACACTTCATTTAAGGTAAATGAACTGAAATTAGAAAAGATCATCTATTTAGCGTTTTGTATGTTTTAAAGGAAGATAATTTTAATTATGGAATTTTGTGAGATTTTATGTTTTAACTTAAAACTTTAGTTTTTATTTTGGTGCTTAGAAAATTGGTGTAAAAATTAGAAAGATAACTAAAGTATTTATATGAAAAAAAATGATTATATTTATATAATTCGTTTAAAAATGGATTATTTTCAAAATCAATAAAACTTCAAACAAATTGATTATCTAACTGTAAGAGCATTTTTAAACTTTAATTTTTAAAAAATTAGACTTATTTTTGTAGCAAGGCATTAACAATTTGTGGGGTATTTTTAAACTTTTGTTTTTAAGTTTAAACGTATTTTGAAACTTTTGAAAGTCTTGAAATATTTTTGAAACAAAACTTTAATGGTTTACATCCAAAACTAATGATAAGATGTTTTATTTTATTTTTAAGTTTAAAGATATTTTTTACATTTTTAAAAGTTCTCGAGCATTTTTTACACAAATTACAAAGATTAGGGGCATTTTTTGTAATCAATCTAAATTGAATAGTTCACAGTATATTTTTTTTTAATAATTGAATCTAAAAGAAATCATACTTGTTTTTTTTTTCTTTCATATGTTATTTTGAACTTTGATTATAATTTCTTATCGTTAAATATTACTAACTTTTTTTGAATTTATGAATTAGCATTATTATTATTTATTAATGTAAATAAAATTAATTATTATTAGATATCATATAACAATAAATGAAATAATATTTATTTCAATAATGGTTTCACACAATAATTTTTTTTTTCTCATTTCGTAAAAATTAATTATTGTTTGATAATTTTTTTAAAAAATATTAATCACATATTAAGTATAGATTAGAGAGACATCCATATATAGTTAAAGTTGTATAATTGATAAAATATCAACAACTCGTTCCATTCTCCTTGTGATATAATTAGATCTATCACATTATTATTTTCTATCAACAAGTCGTTCCATTCTCCTTGTGATATAATTAGATCTATCACATTATTGGTCTACATATTTTCTATCAACAAGTCGTTCCATTCTCCTTGTCTCTTTCTTTTCTTTTCTTTCCTTTTTCCGTTTTTTTTTTTAATTTCTTTTTTTATCTGATTTTTGTTTCTTCTTTCTTTCTTTCTTTTTTTTTTTTTTTCATAAAAATTATGATGTTGAGTTTTGTACCCAAGACTTGAAAGTACCAAATTCATAAGTGACTTAACACCAACATGTCAATCACCAAGTTTGATTATTATAACAAAACATTAAATATAAAAGGAATTTGCAATAGGTGGCAAATAAAAAATGTATGATTAGGGGCGTGCCTTCAACATATGAAAAATTGTAGATATAGCAAAATGCTTAAATTTAAATTTTCGTTTATTTGGTATTCCAATTTTGCCCTTTTAACAAACCTATACTTTTTGGTATATCAGTCAACTAATATACGATATTTAAAGTATATTAGTTACATATTTTTTCTTTGATATGTATACTTTTTGTATTTGTATATTTATGTACCGTAATATTTGTTTACAAAATCAAACGAAGAAGGGTTTAGTTTGGCTGTTCATTGTTTTTACGGAAGTGCCGTTGAGAGGTATTCCAAATAAAAAAAGGGACCGTATGAATGTTTGTAAAGGATAAGGAAATGGACAATAAAGTGGTTAGTAGTTATCATTGATAGAAGCTACCGCTGATAGCATGTTATCTGTAACAACCCAAGTATGTGCATAAATTACAAGCTAACATTTTTTATTTTGTAAGGCTTGTTAGAGAAGACCAATTTTAGATTTAATATATAAGGTTAAAAGTTGGTCCATAGATATCCTTGAATAATTGACAAATAAAATCTTAATTAAACAAATATCTAAACAAGTAAATATCTAAAAAATAAATAAAGATGACATAGAACAATATTTCAGAAGAAAAATCTAGTAAGTTTGTAAAGAAAAATAAATTATTATATGACTATGTCGGTTAAGTAAAGAAATAAATTAAAGGAAATAAAAAATATATATATACCAATGTATACATGTATGTCAGTTGAAATAAATAATAGTAAGTAAATAATAATAACAACAATAATAATAATAATAAATAAATAATATGTAGAAGGTTTAAGATAATAATGATACATTTTTTTAAAAAAAAGAAGAGATAAATATAAAACAAGATAAACATTAAAAAAAAAAAAGAAAAGAAAAGAAAAGAAAAGAAAGAGATAAATATAAAAGTAGAAAAGAAAAGAAAAGATAAATATAAAAGAAGAAAGAGATAAATATAAACATTAAAAGAAAAAGAAAGAAAAAGATAAATATAAAAGAAGGTAAACATAAAATAAAAAAAAAAAAAAAAGAAGAAAGAAGAAAGAAAGAAAAAGATAAACATAAAAAATAAAAAGAGATAAACATAAAAAAAGAGATAAATATAAAAGAAGATAAACATAAACAAACAAATAAATAAATATAAAAGGAGATAAATATAAAATAAGATAAACATTAAAAAAAAAAAGATAAATATAAAAGAAGATAAACACAAAAAAAAAAAGAGAAGATAAATCTAAAACAAGATAAATAAATAAATAAATAAATATATATATATATATATATATATATATATAAGAAGAGGTCGAAAAAACTTCCTTATAAGTAGAGAAGTGGCGCACTTTGTTAATAATAATAATAAAAAAAGAATCAAGAGCATTTCAAGATCATAGGAACAATTAGGATTGCAGTAAATGTAAGTAGTTTATCTTACCTTCTCTTTAAGTGTTTTATGGTAGTGTACCTTTGATATGTTACTTTTTTATGTTCTTATTTATGTTACATTACATGTTTAAAACACGTTTCTCATCAAGGGACCCCATACATTATGTTTGTTCACGATTATGTTAAGATCAAGTTTTAATTAGGTATAGGTTATGCTTCCAGGGCTGACAAGGCATGCATGGTTGCATCCCTCTAGGCCCAATCTTACGTTATGTTTATGCTAGGGATTAACAGGGTATTTATGATTGCACCCCTCTAGTCCAACCTTACGTTATGTTAATGGTTGATGTTGGATGCGACTCTGGCCCTACTGACTGCATGACTCGCTAATCATCAGATGGGTTAGTTTTCGCTTAAGTCCTCATCTTCCTACTAGGGCAGAGGAACTTACGTTGGAAGCATAACCGACCACCTCATGTTATTATAAGTTTATGTTTTGGGTTCCAATCATATGTTTTCATGACATGTTGCATGTGACTGTGCATTTGGTCACTACCTTAATTGAGAACTACTTATTGGGTATATTATATACTCATCCTATTTTTGTAGGTAAGGACACAACGTAGGTGGCATGAGTGGACGTCGCTCAAGTGGCCAACCATAAAACTCACTATTTTGGTCATAAAGACATTTTGTTCCACTACGCTAATGTTTAAGGATCCAGTGTTTTGTAAAATAAACTTTTGTATAATTTTGATACTTGATTCATAAAATTTTAGATGAGTTCTTTTGAAATTTTTACCAAAACGTATCCTATGATAAAAAATCTAAGTATGCATGTCGTAGCAGTCGAATCTTGTTATGTAAGGATCTGGTCATTACAGTTTGGTATCAGAGTATTTAGGCCAAATAGGCTCTATTGCATTAGAAGAGTCGTGGCATTTGATGGTTCGACCTGTTAAGTGATGCCCATAGTTATGCTAAATATGCTGGTAAGTAGGATTTTCAAATAAGTAATTTAGTATATAATTTAATTAACATAAGTATGAGTAAATAAATAAAAATGTAGGATTAGATTATTTCCTTGTTATGAAATAATGTGTGTACCAGATGGCACCACAACGAGTTCCAACACGACAAGGCAGATCTCGAAATGAACCCACAGGGATCAAAATCTAGAACATGGATAAATGCATTAAGTGTTACTTACACCAGAAGCACTACAAATACAATCAAGAATATGGGTAATAGAAGCACAACCTCGTCAACTGCACCAATAATCAATGATACAAATGACTCGAAAATCATTCGAGAATTCAGGAAGTTCAATCCTTCAATATTTGACGAATCATCCGTGGATCCAACTATAGCATAGAATTGGATAATAGAAATAGAAATAGAAATTATTTTCCACCACATGAACATCCCAGAAGAACAGAAAGTAAATTGTGGCACCTTCATGTTAAGAGGTGATGCAAAGTTTTGATCAGAATCTACACAAAGAACAATTAAAGGTTTGATCTCGTATTTCCCATTGACAGTAAGATACCCGAAGGAAGTGGAATTTCTTAATCTTCGTCAAGGGAACATGTCAGTGGCGGAGTTTGAACGAAAATTCGATCACTTGTCTCATTTTGTTCCCCGGCTAGTAGACACGGAAGAGAAAAAGGTGGAAAGGTTTATCAGGGGATTGAGAGAAGGCATTCGAGATACGGTCACTACCTTCTGACACAAAGAGTATGCACTTGCCCTCGAGTCGGCCTTACTCATGGGAGTAAATCTCGATGCCAAAACGTCAATTCCTGAATGAGGATTAATGCCAAATCAAAAGAAGAAATTCTACCAACAAAGCTTCCAATGTTCACAACGACAAGCTAAAAATACCCAAGACACTCAGGCATATATTCACAACAGAAGAGCCAAATTTTCTCATATCTTAAGTGTGGAAATTATGGAAAATACCATCAGGGGCAATTTCTTCAAAACTTAGGAGTATGTTTCCATTGTGGCCAGACAGGTCACTATGCAAAGGCTTGCCCAAAGCTCGTCACCCAAGTATCAACTGCTCAGACCACCCAACCTACGAATAATAAGGTTATCCAGCAGTAGAAAGGATGGGTGTTTGCTATTACACGTCAAGAGGCAGAAAACCAAGATACAGTTGTTACAAGTATATTACCCATCCTCGGGTATTATGCCTTCACTTTAATTGATTCAGGCTCTAGTCATTCATTCATATCTACAACATTTGTAAAACATGCTCAACTAACATCAAAGCCAAGGCTACATTCTATCTATAGCTACTCCATCTATGTTGGCCAGCTCAGTTGTGGAAAACTGCGAGTTGTCAGCATCGGACATAAACTAGGGGTGACTCTTATCATTCTAGACATAAGTGATTTTGACATAATACTAGGTATGGACTGGTTAGTAGCAAACTATGCAAGCATGGTTTGCCAAAATTTAAATTTAAGAGTTCTAATATACAATCAACCCCAAGAATAATTTTAGCCTTAAAAATTAAGCATTTGATCAACCATGGGGCTTGGGCATATTTAGAAAGCGTGGTGGATTTACGAAACCAAAAGGATGAAATTAAAGCCATTCCTATAATAAGAGAGTTTGAAGATGTATTCCTAGAAGAGCTTCCAGGTGTACCAACTAGTCGAGAAATAGAATTTTGTATAGACCTAATTCTCGAAGCTGAACCAATATCTAAAGCACCATATAGAATGGTGCCTGCAAAGTTAAAAGAACTCAAAATACAATTACAATAATTGTTAGATAGGGGATTTATATGTCCTAGTGTGTCTCCATGGAGAGCACCTGTCTTATTTGTTAAGAAAAAGGATCAATCAATGCGTTTATGTATAGATTATCGAAAGTTAAATAAGTTGACAATAAAGAATAAACACCCACTCCCACACATTGATGACTTATTTGACCAATTACAAGGAGCCTTAGTATTCTCCAAAATAGACTTACGATTTAGATATCATTAACTACAAATCAAGGAATCTGATATTCCCAATACTGCTTTCCGAATAAGATATGGGCATTATGAATTAGTTGTGATGCTCTTTGGATTAACTAATGCCTTAGCAACCTTCATGGACTTGATGAATAGAATTTTTAAGGACCATCTTGATAACTTCGTAATCGTGTTCATTGATGATATCCTGGTACATGAAAAACATCTTAGGGATGTCCTTTCTACATTGAGAACAAAGAAATTGTATGCCAAAATTCTCCAAGTGTGAGTTTTGGGTGCGACAAGTTGCCTACCTAGGGCATATTATAAAACAAGAAGAAATCTCAGTGGATCCTGCTAAGATTGAAACAGTTAGCAAGTGGGCTTGCCCAACAATGGTCAATGAGGTGCAAAGCTTTCTTGGATTAGTAGGATATTATAGATGATTTGTGAAGAATTTCTCAAGTATAGCATTACCCTTAACTAATCTCACCAAGAAGAATAATCCTTTTGTTTGGAACCAAGCATGTGAACAAAGCTTCCAAGAACTAAAAGAAAGATTAACCACAACCCTTATTCTCACTATACCTATTGGATCAGGGGGTTTAACTGTCTATAGTGACGCATCGAAAAAGGGGCTTGGTTACGTCTTGATGCAGCACGGTGAAGTAATAGCATATACTTTAAGACAACTTAAACCTTATGAACAAAACTACCTTGTCCATGACTTGGAGTTAGCAATAGTAATCTTCACTTTAAAGACATGGAGACATTATTTATATGGGGAAAAGATCCAAATCTACACTGATCATAAAAGCCTTAGGTACTTTTTTACCTAGAAGAAGTTACATATGAGGCAAAGAAGATGGCTAGAGTTGGTCAAAGACTATGACTATGAGATCCTCTATCATTCGGGAAAAGCTAACATTGTGACTGATGCTCTTAGCTGAAAGTCAGCTCACACGGAAACTCTGAGTACCAACTTCAAACACATAATGAATGACCTGGAAAGAGCTGAAATCTCACTAATACCAGAAACCATCACAACCCGAATAGAACAACTAACTGCAAGTCCTACTTTAAGGCAAAGGATAATTGATTCACAACAAACAGATACATACCTAAACAACCAACTGCAATCAGAGAATGGAGAAACCAGTGAATTCTCTACAGCCCCAGATTTTACACTGCCGTGGACGTCTATGTGTACCAGATGAAGAATAAATCAAGAAAGAACTATTGAAGGAAGCCCACGTGTCATGCTTTTCAATACATCCTGGGAGTACCAAGATGTATCAAGACTTGAAAGCACATTACTGGTAGCGTAACATGAAAAGGGACATAGCTGACTATGTAAATAAATTTTTGGTTTGTCAACATGTGAAAGTTCTAAGGCAACGACATAAGGACTCCTCTAGCCTCTAAATGTTCCAAAACGGAAATGGGAGCATATTTCCATGGACTTCATCTCAGGACCCCCGAGAACTGTTAAAGGCCACAACATGATCTGCGTGATTATGGATTGACTTACCAAGTTGGCCCTACCCTGCAAGACTACTCACACTACGGAAGCACTAGCTCAAATGTACTTAAAAGAGATCATCCAGTTACATGGAGTCCCAATATCAATTGTTTCGGACTAGGACCCTCGTTTTATTTTCGAGTTATGAAAGAGTTTGTAAAGCAATGGGCACCCAACTAAATTTCAGTACAATCTTCCATTCACAAACTGATGGCCAAACAGAATGAGTTAATTAGATCCTAGAAGACATGTTGAGGGCATGTGCTTTGGATTTTACTGGAACGTGTGATTCGCAACTGCACTTTATAGAGTTTTCCAATAATAATAGTCATTAGGCTACGATTGGTATGGCTCCCTTTGAAGCCCTATATGGAAAGAAGTGCAGATCTTCGGTACACTGGGATGAAGTAGGGGAGCGAACACTACTAGGGCCTGAGTTGGTGCAACAAACAACGGAGGTAATTAAGTTAATTAGGGAAGTAATGCGAATAGCTCAAAGCAGACAAAATATTGATAACCGTAAAAAAGAGCTAGAATTCAAAGTAGGAGATCATGTATTTCTAAAGGTAGCACCAATGAAAGGCATTATGCGTTTAGGACGAAAAGGCAAACTTAGCCCTCACTTTATTGGACCTTTTGAAATATTAAAACATGTTGGCCAAGTAGCTTATCAATTGATGTTACCATCAACCCTTTCTACAATACATAATGTCTTTCATGTATCGATGCTTCGAAAATACGTGTTTGACCCATCACATGTAGTAAATTATGACCCCTACAAATAAGTGAAAACTTGGAGTATGAAGAGACTCCAATCTGCATCCTAGCAAGAGAGAAGAAGTCACTTCGTAGTTGGGAAATAAGTTTAGTGAAGGTTCTCTAGAGAAATCAACAAGTAGAAGAAGCTACATAGGAACGAGAAGAAGAAATGAGAGCCAAATACCCTTATCTATTTAGGAACCAAGAAACTTTCGAGGACGAAAGTTCTTAAGGGGGGAAGAATGTAACAACCTAAGTATGTGCATAAATTAAAAGCTATTTTTTTTTTTTTTTATTATTTTGTAAGACTTGTTAGAGAAGACCAATTTTAGATTTAATACATAAGGTTAAAAGTTGGTCCATAGATATCTTTGAATAATTGAAAAATAAAATCTTAATTAAACAAATATCTAAACAAATAAATATCTAAGAAATAAATAAAGATGACCTAGAAAGATATTTCAGAAGAAAAATCTAGTCAGCTTCTAAAGCAAAATAAATTATTATATGCATATGTCGATTAAATAAGGAAATAAGTTCAAGGAAATAAATATATATATACCAATATATACATGTATGTCGGTTGAAATAAATAATAGTAAGTAAATAACAATAACAATAATAATAATAATGATAATAATAAATAATATGTAAAAGGTTTAAGATAATAATGATACATTTAAAAAAAAAAAGAAAAAGAAAAGAAAGAGATAAATATAAAAGTAGATAAACATTAAAAAAAAAAAGATAAATATAAAGAAGATAAAACACAACACACACATATATATATAGAAAAAAAAGAGAAGATAAATATAAAAGAAGATAAACATATATATATATATATATATATATAAAAGAAGATAAACATAAATAAAAAAAAAGAAAGAAGAAAGAAAGAAAGAAAAAGATAAACATTAAAAATAAAAGAAGATAGACATAAAAAGAAGAGATAAATATAAAAGAAGATAAACATAAATAAATAAATATAAAAGGAGATAAATATAAAATAAGATAAACATTAAAAAAAAGATAAATATAAAAGAAGATAAATATATAAAAAAAAGATAAATCTAAAACAAGATAAATAAATAATATATATATAAGGAGAGGTCAGAAAACCTTCCCTTGGCGCACTTTGTTAACAACAAAAAAAAAAAAAAAAAAAAAAAGAAAAGAAAAAAAAAATCAAGAGCATTTCAAGACCAAACCATAAGGAACAATTAGGATTGCAGTAAAGGTAAGTAGTTTATCTCACCTTCTCTTTAAGTGTTTTATGGTAGTGTACCTTTGATATGTTGCTTTATTATGTTCTTATTTATGTTGTATTACATGTTTAAAACACGTTTCTCATCAAGGGACCCCATGCATTATGTTTGTTCACGATTATGTTAAGATCAAGTTTTAATTAGGTATAGGTTATGCTTCCAAGGCTGACAGGGCATGTATGGTTGCACCCCTCTAGGCTCAATCTTACGTTATGTTTATGCTAGGGATTAGCAAGGTATGTATGGTTGCACCCCTCTAGTCCAACCTTACGTTATCTTACTACTGGAACTGCCCACGTGTCAGGCAATGTAGATTTACTAATGATTTGATGAGGGTTTTATGTTTACGTATGTCTGCTGATATGAGGATTTAAAAGAATAGATGAGAGATATTCAAATGCTATCATGAGTTGAGTATATTATTATTCGATGAGATTCTATTTGATCTGAGGATGATGAGATGTATATGTATGTTGTGGGACTATGATGACTGTTGGGGTTGATGCCCTAAAGTCTCCTGTTCTATAGTTTGTAAACAGTTTGTACGAATGCTTGTGTTGTTAATATATGATATTTACTTCACATCTTGTATTTTGCTTATTTACTTGTTTTATTTGCTTTACCACAAACCAATAAACATAAAATCCTTGGTTATCTGTATGTGACTCAAGCATGTACGTGGTGACATACAAGTGGATCACGTCTTAAGTGATAATCAAAATGGTCTGTAGTATAGAAGGGAAACCTTATCCTGGTAATGCTATAGACGTGGCCCGCTTTGTGGAATGGTTACAAGTGTTGTGACTTGTCACAAATGGTCTGATCCTGATCATTCGTGTTGGAGACATGCGAACGGGGGCATCCTATACAAAGAGTTTGTATAAGACCTGACCACGAAGTGTTAACGTCTCGCTATATAACACCGTTCATGACAGATACTTCACTTCATTAGGATGACCATAGGTAATATGACCTCAATCCTGAGTGAGTTGGGAACTCTTGCCATTGAGGGCGGTCTTTTGATTTGTATGGGTGCGAGTGGCCAAGTCGCCGATTCAAACCTACCATTTTGGAGATTCGTCTGATTTGGAAGCTGGGAACTCAGCTACACAAGATGGAATTCACTCCTTCCCCGAGGCAGGGGTAAGTAGATATATAGCTCCCTTAAGGGCCGATTTCAGGGTTTGAACGATGTGGCGCCACACACCTTCTCTTGGCTCGAGAGGTGTTCACACATAGTTGGACTATGTTGTATTGTTCATTAGAGGAATCAGTAGTACTTAAGAAGTGAGATGTAACTACAGGGAAAAATGGTAATTTGTTCCAGTTATACTTACGATCATCTATGAAGGGTCATCATACTCATGATTGGTTATATCCGATGGACATAGAAATATATCTGTGGTAAGAAGAGTTCAGCTGTTGGTCTTTAGTGGAATGTCTGACAGTTAACAGTTGGTGGATCTTGTGGCTAAAGAGTTTAGTCAACTATACACGTACCATTGAAGCTTCTAGCCACAGGTCCATTAGGTCCCCTGGGTAGCTTGGATAAAGTCGAGAACCAGTATTTGGGTTAATTTGAAATGTTCAAATTGACATGAGAAAGTTCGATTATATATGATATAATTGGACTGGTTAATTATATATGATATAATTGGCTAAATGTATGAGATACATTATTTTGGAGGAAATAAGATATAAGTATGATTTATTTCAAGTAAAGGAGAAAATACTATAATAGATATGTGATATCAAACTATAGGATAAAAATATAATATGATTATATTTATTAATTAATTAGTTGGTTAATTATAAGATATTTATGCCAATTTTCACTTTCAGGCATGGGTTAGTGGGCAGCATCAGTTGTAGTAACCGATGAGTTAAAATGAAAATAGTTTTCATTTTTGCATCGTTCGTCATTCGCCCAAAATTTTTTCGTGAGAGTGTGTTGGTGAAACTTCTAACCGATCGCTTAAGAAAATCGAGAAACTATACGATAGTTCTTCTCCACCTAAAAGATCGTCCACCTCATGCTAAACGATCGCACACTCTCGCCTACACGATCGGATAGCTTCTCTAAACGATCGTATAGTGTGCCGGTTTTACTAAACGATCGTGTACTCTTTCCTAAATGATCGACCAATAAATCCTACACGATCGTGTAGCTCCTTCTAAACAATAAGCACTTCTATTATGCGATAGCATTGTTTGCCCTTCGACTTGCTTATCACCTACACGATTTGTGTTTCCTCCTTCTTCTACCAAATTCACCAAAGCCCACCCTTTGGGTTTTCACTCTGAGAATACCCAGGGCTCACTAGTGGTGGTGTCGTCCCCACGACGTTCCTGTGCGGTTGTTCGTGCTGTTGCTGGGCGTTGGTAGATTGCTTGGAGTTTCCGCTGCGTTTTAGTTCCGAAGATTGAAGATTGTCTTCAACTGGTATGGAACTCTGTCCCTTTGTTAATTTATTGTTCATAGCATGCTGATAATTAGATTTGTTTGCATAACTGTATGTGTTGAATGTATATTATTGTATTTCGGTCACAGTGAGATCGCAACGATCTGAACGCGCTCATAAAACTCTATGATATGAGATCCTTCAGAGATGTATATGTATGTTATATAACTATGATGATGAGGGATATATGTATGTTATATAACCATGTTATAATACTCGTGATGCTGTAATCGTGATAGTATCCTCACTATTACTTAGATGCCCACTAGAGGTTGTATTTCCTTCGGGATTTACTAGAGGTTGTGTTTCCTTCGGGATTCACTAGAGGTTGTGGGTCCTACGAGACTTACTAGAGATGTGAGCATACTTAACTACAGTAGGATAGAAATCAGTTTTTCATGTATGTTATGTATGTGTCCCATGAGGACTAGAGCAGTTTATATGTTCCACCAAAGGTAGGCATCTATGTCCCTGACCCCAGTAGTGGGGTTACTTACTGAGTATTTTATACTCATCCTTTCTAATGTTGTTGTTTCAGGTAAAGGTAGAGATGCACCGATGGTTGACAAGCGGAATCTGTGATCGAGCCACTGGGACCAGTTGTATGCTTTCGCTCATGATATTTAGATTCCTTTTCATGTTTTTAACTTTCAGTTTTGATGTTTGAAACTTACTACTAAGATTTGTTTTCAGACCTATTTATTATCATTTATGATTTATGTGTACCCTATCGTCTATTTTTAATATTTGAATTTAATGAATGTCTTTTGAAATTACCTTATTTATTTAGCATTTAATTCACTATAAAAGGGTGTCGTTTTAAGTTCCATGCATGCATGTGTTTAGTAACGGCCTAACTAGAGTCCTAGGGACTTGGGTCGTTACAGTTGGTCCATGCAGCAGAGTAAGTGTTGGACCATGCAGGCAAGCGCGCAAGGTTGCGCTGGAGCATGTGGGTGCGATTAGGTGAATGCATGAAGCATGCGTTGATGTGGCATAAGATGGGCGCATAGGCAGTATGACGTAAAGGATTAGCCATGCGATGGGTAGTAGGCATAGGCTGGAAGCTTGGCCGCATAGGAGGCTTAAGAATTTAGCTAAGTGTTCAACGCACAGTGGGCTTAGCATTGAAAGGTAAGGTTGCTCACTAAGACAAAGTAAGCTAATTATGGAATGTTAGTCCCAAAAAGGGGGCTAATGCTAATGAATATAATCCATTGTGATGTCCACAGATTTGACATCAAAAGAAGCAGTACATTAAGAGAATTGCCAAAGATAGTGAGTGACTTTAAATGCTTTAAATGTTTTAAGTAAATTGCTAATGCTTTATGAATGTTTTAGCAATACATGTTTACTGAAAGCTATTTATGAAAACTATTCTCAAATAGTTTCCAAGTAACGCATCTCTCTTTAATGTTATGTTTATGCTATGTATTTTAATGATCATGAGTATGTGTTAGTACCGAATGCTTTAGGACTAATTCATAAAGAGAATAAGAATGTGCCTGAGAACATTCAAATAGCTCAGTACTGAGGACTAAATAACAAGGTATTCGAGCTTAGTCTTAGATGTGTGAGTTCAGTATGAATAGCTTAGTACTGAAGGACTAGATGAGAAGGTACTGAAGCTCAGTCTTATATTTGAATAGCTCAATACTGAAGAACATAGAGAATGTATCTGAGCAGCTCGATACTAAAGGACACAGAGAAGGTATCTAAGCGATAGTACCTAAGGTATGACGGTACTTAACTAGAACCACGTGCACGTAAGTGGAGTTTTCGTTGGTAGTGTTGAGATTACTCCACACCAACTAAGGATTGTCGTTGAGGGATCAAGGAAAAGGGTTCTCTCTCAACTAAGGGTATAGGGTTCCTTTTCAGTTAAGTAGTAATGCAGTTAAGTATAGTAAATAGTGAGCAAGATGGCCACTCTCAACTAAGGCATACTTCAGCAAAGCATAAATTATGCTTTGTCATGTTAATGATTACGTGAATAATGGTTGCCTAAGTTTGTGTTTTTAGATAAAGCTTTTAGTTTTAATATCAGATTTATGTATGATAGTTATGTTTTAATAGTTAGTCACTCACTGGGCTTCTAGCTCATGTTTTCAAATGTTTTTCCCCCCAGGTAACGGTCAGTTCCCAGAAGCCATCTTTGCTGCTGCTTTGCCACTCAAAGACTCAGGTTGAAGGAAACCTAGGTGAGGACTCTATATTTGTTAGTACACATGTTGTGAATCCTGAGCCCTAATTTCTCTACTTGAGTATGTTCCCTACTGACACCACTATGGTGAATAGGTGGATGTGAGAATTAATGTGTAATTGTAGAGAAAAGGATGAAAATTTAGAAGAAAAGTTTGAATTTGAAAGCTTGACTCTTGGGTAAAGCTTGAAAAAATTGGCTAAGTATAACCCATGCATTGGAGGCTAGAAAATTGGCTAAGTAATGTGCCATGCATTAGCCATGCTCACTTTAGAGGTTATTTGGACATTGAAGGAAGCCAAAGTGTGGCCAAGAGAAAAGCTATGCGTGGGAAAGCATGCGATAACTAATGTCTTGAGAGGTTAGCAAAGCATGCGCCAGCCTCAAGTGTGCGTAGGCAATGGGCGCTGGACGTTGGAGTTGCGCGCGCTGGACGATCGTGTAGCAGTGAGTGACGCTAGACGATGAGGTAGACGATCGTGTAGCAAATAAGCGGCGCTACACAATGGGGTATGTGATCGTCTAGTAAGTGAGCGGAGCTACACGAGGAGGTATGCAATCGTATAGTCGGGCATTGGACGATTGTTTAGTAAATGTGCGGAGTTAAGCGATGCGATAGGTGATCATGTAGTAAATGCCCGAAGCTAAGCGAAGTGGTAGGCGATCGTGTAGTAGATGCACGGTGTTAGACTATGCGAAGGGTCATGCTAAATGATAGCACTATGCGTTGGACGATAGCGTTAAGTGATGAGGCGTTGGAACTACACATCAACATCAGCGCTAGACGATGACGTTGGGCGATGGCACTACACGATGGGCATGTGTGCTAGACGATAGCCGTGCTGCGTTAGACGATAGTCGTGCTGCGCTAGATTATGGGTGTCAGCACTACACGATGGGCATCAGTGTGCTATGCGTTGGGCAAGATCTTCGGGTCACAAACATCAGCGTGAAGTCAATAAACGATGAGCTAAACGATGGTGAGCTAAACGATTGGACTGTATTGATCGGAATTAATCACCGATTAAAATTACCAGATGTCCTCAGCACCGGATTTGACTCTACGAAAGTTGAAGGTGTTGGGCTAGCATTTAATGAGAGGCGGTGAAAAGCAGTATAAAAAGGGGAGGTAGAAACTTCAAACGATCAGTGTGGTCAATTCCTTCATGCAAATTTAGAGTTCTTGGTGTCCTTGGAAAGCTCTGAGAGTCTACTTTCGGAGGTGATGAAGTCCTCATTGGATTAAGGTTGGAGAAGGAGAAAAAGTACCAGAGGTTCTGTTCTCAGGTGAATCCAGGCCATTGTTAAAGAATTGAGTCTCTAGGACAGATACGAGAAGTATGAAGTTGAAATTTTGAGGTAAGATTCCTGAGACGATTCTTAACAAGTTTTAGAAGAACATTTCTTTAGATGAGCTCTAGAATTCGAGTTATTAATTTCGTAAGATGAATCTAGAATTTTATGAACAAGCAGGCAGCTGCTTGAGTTGAGTAAGTTGACAGCTCGAAGGAAACACTTGGACAGACTAAGGGTAGTTTTTCCATGTGTTGGACCTGCTGTGTAGGCCAAGGATAGCATGTAGTAGAGTCTTGGATGCATAAGCAGCCTTGAGGAAAACCATATACAGTTGTAAGAACACTTAGAGAGAAAAGTGTTCATTGCATAAGTGGTGTTGCGTTTGTGAAGAGCAGTTGGAAGCTTTGCATGAGCCAAATCTCAAAGAAATTCCTAAGTGTCTAAACCTACAGTAAGGTGCTCTGTTGTGAAAGTCTTCAAAAGGAAGGTTAAACACAAAGCTTACTTAAGGTTTAGTCTCAAAAGGGAGACTTATGCTAGTAGCTAATATATGCTTTTGTGTCCACAGGATTAACACCAGTAATAGAAGCATATCGACCTTTAAGGAATAGTTCTAAAAGTTGTGAGTGACTAAATATTTACAATGTTTTAAGAAACCATGTTCTAAAGAAAGATCTTTCAAATAAAGACATGTTTTCTATGCTTTTTAAAGAAAGCCATTGTATGACTAGTTTTACTTGAAACTCGATACCGAAGGACATTTGAGAAGGTATCTGAGCAGCTCGATACTGAAGAACATATTTTGAGAAGGTAACTAAGAAAAAGTACCTAAGGTATGATGGTAACTTAGTATGGCCACGTGCACATAGGTAGTTAAAGTCAGAGATTGAGCATAAGGGTTCTCTTTTGACTAGTAGCTGACGTTGGGATTTAACCACAACAGTGGTTATTCTCAACTAAGGAACAGTTTTAATGTTTTCTGATAAAAACAGCTTTATATGCTTTATGCTTGGAAAATGTTTATACTTTAGTACAAGGTTACTGTAGAAATTTATATTTTAGTTTAATCTGTTTATTGAGACTTTTGCATGAGAATTAGTTTTCTTTCTTAAGTCACTCACTGGGCTAGCAAGCTCACCCCATTTTCAAATGTTTTCCTTTCCTCCAGGTAGCGGTCAAATCCTCAGGAGGTAGCTCTGCATCTGCTCTGCCACTAAAGGACAAAGATATTGTAACCTGTCTGTTAGGTGGTTACAGTAAATATTGTACACATGTTACAGTTTTTCATATAGGGACTAAGGTTTTGGGTATCGAGACTTGTGAAACTAGTAGTATAATCTCTCTAAACATATTGTGTGTAAACTTAATGTTTTTAGCTTAGAGGCATTAGCTGTGTATGAGTTTGCACATTGGTATCAGAGTTATTTCCGCAAGAGTTATTAGGCAGTAAGTGTCAGCAAAAGGGTTGATAACTGCTGCAGTCATATACTTTCCTAGGCTTAGAGAGTAGTCTGGGACGGGGTGTGACACATGTGTCTATCATATAGGGACTAGTGTTGTATGTTGGGCTCACTAAGTTGTAATATACATAAGTGTATGTATGATTAATGCTTAAAACCTTGTAATGTAAGTGTGTAAAGTTTCGAGTAATCTGTTCAGTATGTTGAATAAATGTATGTATTCAGGGTTCGAAACAAGTGAAATAGGTTTGTTAGGCAGTAAGTACCAACAAAAGGGTTGGCAATTGCTACAATCACATCTCGTTCCAGGTTAAAAAGGTATAAATACCACCATAAGGTTTCTCTTCAATTCATAACACAAATTCTCTCCAAATGACATTAGAAAGAGTGTTTGAGGGCAGATTTGGAAAAAGCTTAGCATTCATGAAGAGCATGGGTTGATAGCAAGACTATGCATTGATCAAGTGGTTCCAAAAGGTGGAGATGCTATGGGACAGTGAGGTCATAAAGTAGCATCAACTTAGAACGAGAAGTTCTCCCAAATTACTCGTGCGTTTTGATTGATTCCAAAGCCACTTGAAAGCTCTGAGAGTCTAGTTTTCAAGGCAGAGCTATCGAAAAGAAGCTCAAAGGAATCGTGCTAGAGAGTGAAGGAAAGATAGAAGGGTCGATCTCTCGGGTAAGCTTAGGCCAGTCTTGATGATTTGAAGATTCCAACCAAACCATGAGGAGTTCTGAGTTTAGATTTTAAAGGTTCAAAAGGGAGCCCGAGGAAACCAAGGAACTTGGAAAGAGAAAGGTGAGTGGTATTTCCTTTAAGATCTTAAGCATATGTTTTAGAATATATGATATATGTTTATATTGTGAATGAGTAACAAGAACGAGCATGAGAGTATGTGACCGGGATGGTCAGGGGTTCAACAGACTTAGTTCTTGAGCCCAGAGCAGAATCTCATGGGATGGTCAGGGAGCCATGAGGTCTAGTTCCTTAGCCTATGAGAGGAACCTCGTATAGGATGGTTAGAGGGCCGACGGGTTAACTTCTGAGCGTATAAGAAGGGAACTATGTGCACATAGGGAACATAGGAGAGTATGCATTTATACTTAGTATCAGTTTAACTATCTACCGTGTTTTTAGGTAGGGTTGAGAACAGACTCATTCGAGATAGAGGTTTGGATGTTAACCTCGTAATTGTAATATGCTTGTATTTTTATGAGTTGAAAGAGACTCTAGAAGTTGCTTACCACTCACTAAGCTTCTTGAAGCTCATTCTTTTCTTTCATGTTTTTCTTCCCAAGTAGCAAAAGATGAGGAGTTTCAGGGTGCTGCTAAGGTCAAGGTCTACCATGCCACAGTCACACTTCCGATTTAAAGTTGTTGATGTAAACTTTGTAGTTAAATTTGGGAATTGTATGAAATTTATATTTTTTGTAATAAGATGAGTTTAGTCAAATAGTTTTTTATATCCATGGCTTAAATATTAATGAGTGCAAAAGGTTTAGAGGGGCAGTAAGTATCACAAAAGGGTGGTATCTGCCGTCCTCACGCCTCCCTTCGGTTTTTAGAGGTAGGCTTGGGAGAGGGTGTGACATTGTAATTTTGTTAAAATACATAATCTGTTTGTGTTTACTGTAAACTAAGTTTAAAATCAAAATGGGATTTGGATGAACCGCTTCCACTCATGGATCTCTGTAAATGATAATGGGCAGAAATGTACGTTATCATAGTGCTAAGTTCTTAAATAATGTTGGATTGTGTTGATGAAATATGTTAATTGTGTCCATTAAGCATAAATTTCATAATATTGCGATCACATACGTTCATCGCATTAGAACAGTTGATTTTTGTATTTTTGTACGGAATATGCATTGACGCAATGCAAGAATTGCGATCATAGGAAATCATTGGTCAAGTGCAACTTCATCACAAGGCTTGCGATGATTGTGTTTGTAAACATTCACCCAAGAAGGATTGCCGCAACTTGGTCAGCGCAACATGGTGGGCACATCTCGGTGCAAGGCCAATTAAGTGCGATGGGACAGAAAGTTGATGACAGTCGAATCCAAATTAAGTTGACAGCCGATAACGGTCACAAAGTACATTCAGCTTCTCAGTGACAATTATCCAGCGCATCAGTCAGGAATTAAAGTCGTCCCATCTGTAAAACCATGAGAGAGAAGCCACCTTTCACCATGGATGCTCTATAAATACCAAGGGTATTCTTCAGAAAAAGGGGTTCACCGTTTTAACGATCTTTTGTTCCACAAGTTCACGCCTCTGTCCATAGTTTTCCTTTCCATTTTAAGGCGAAGCAAGAGAAGAGTGGTAACGCCGGAGATCACTTAGGGCAACTCGAGAGAGAACTTTAGGGCGTAGATGCAGAGATCAGGCCGATTCTCGCGAGAGCGAGATTATTTTTTTAGCACGAGTAGAAAAATAGTGTAAACACTTGGTAGCAAGAGATTGTTATCAGGCTCTTTATTCTATACTTGCATTTTTATTTTGTACTTTATCTTCATATTTATACAATGGAAGTTCTATTCCTACATCTGTTTACTCTCTTAATATGCATGAGTAGCTAAACTAGTCGAATGGGTTGAGAAGAACTAAGCTAACATGACCTAGGAAATTCATTGCTTGCGATTGTCTTGTTTTATGTTGTGCAAATACCCTTTTGAGTTACTCGAGAGAGAGTCTAAAGAAAGAACCTAATGACTCGAGAGAGCTAGGTTAGAATCTGGACTCAAAAGAGCAAGATTAGACTTGCATAAACAAGAGATAGGGACTTAGAGATAAGCTCTGTTTGTCAACGAATCGCATGCATCCTAGAGATAGAAATGATATTATGTGATCGCCTTATTTGTGTGAGTGCTATCCTGTCATCGCATAAATAAGAATAGAGGCTTATGTGTAGGTCCTATAGACTTATTGCATATATCGCATGCATTCTAGTATTAGAAGCCGTAGCTTTCGCATCGAGAGATGGTTTACTATTGTATACATATTGCATGATCGCAATGCATGAACGCATTATAGGAAGTGTTAGCCGAAACCCTTCTCAACCCGTTCACTGCATATTCATCGCATCTCCCGTTTACCAACTCTTTTCAAATTCCGCTGCATTTATTTATTTTTCATCAACGCAAACAATAAACCCAACAATTTATTTATTTATTCGGTTACCGCAAAGTCTTCATAAAAATTACCAACGCAATCTGCTTTCACAAGTCCCTATGTTCGACCCTGGACTTACTAGGAAACTCAGAGGAATTTACACTTGAATTCCACTGGGGAAACTTGAGTGCACAACACAATTTCATCAATGCATAGCATTCACATTTCTACTTCATACAACCAAGCATCAAGTTTTTGGCGTCGTTGCCAGGGACTTCGGCAAAATAGTTTGCTAATGGTAATTTTTTTGATTTCTTTGCAGACTCTCAATCTCTGACGAATTACGACCCAGAGATTGAGAGAACGTTTAGAAGGAAATTGAGAGACCGCCAACAGCAACCACAATTAGACAAAGAAAAGATGGCGGAGCAGCTTGGAAATGGAGCACCAAATGATAACAATGTCATGGCAAATCCAATTCTGTTGGCAAACGATCACAATAGGCCCATTAGGGACTATGCATCGCCAAACTTCTATGATTTCTCTCTGGGAATCACGAGGCCTGCCCTCGACGGAAGTAGATTCGAAATGAAACCGGTGATGCTGCAGATGATCCAGATTGCAGGTCAATTCGGAGGAAGGCGTTGTGAGGACCGTATGCCCACTTCTGAAGTTTTATTGAAATCTTCAATACTTTTGTGTTCCCGAACATCTCTGTCGAAGAAGTTCGACTAACGTTGTTCCCATTTTCTTCTCTCTGTGATCAGGCTAGGAAATGGCTGTATTCTCTCGAACTGGGAGAGATCACTTCTTGGGAACAAGTAGTGGAGAAATTTATGAAGAAGAATTTTCCGCCTACCGAGAATGCCAGACGAAGGAAACTGATTACAAATTTTGAATAAGACATGGATGAATCACTCAGCGATGCTTGGACGAGGTTTAAGAGGTTGGTCTGGGACTATCCACATAATGGGTTGCCAGACTTCCTTCAAATGGAGATCTATCATAGTTTGAATCCCGCTTTACAGACTGCTGCCAATGCGGTAGCCGCGGGTGGTCTACTTGATAAAACATATGACGAGGCGAAGAATATCTTAGATCGCATCTCTAAGAATCATGAAAATTGGAGAGAGAGTGACCAGAGATTGAGACTCAAAGACACGTGGCAAATAATGGTGCCATTGCTTCATTAAAGAACCAGATGACCGTAATAATGAATTTAATCCAAGGAACTGCAATCAGCAGTCCAACACCACAAACTGGGCAAATCAACGCAATCAGTTAAAACACCACAAGGTGTGTGACTTGCGGTGATGGGCATGCGATGGAAGATTGCCTGAAAAATCCACAATCTATCTATTTTGTAAAGAATAACCTTTTTTCGAACACCTATAGCCCCGGGTGGAGAAACCACCCCAATTTTACTTGGAAGAATCAACAAAAAAAATTTCAACCTGTGGCGCAAAAAGAAGGACCACCAGGATTCTTCCCACGCAACAACGGTCAAACGAGCAACCAAGCAAGTAGCTCACAACCACTGCAATCCTCTTCTTTGGAGAGCCTATTAAAGCAATACATAGAAAAAAACGAGACCGTACTTCAAATTCAGGCCACGTCCATCCGTAATCTCGAATTATATATGGGCCATATTGTGTGTGAGTTGCAGAATAGACCGCAAGGGGCTTTTCCAAGTTCAACTGAACTTCCATGCAACCCGGGGGGATCAAGTAAAGAGCAATGTCAGGTTATGACATTGTGCAGTAGGAAGACTGTGGAGGGAGAAAAGAAGGAGCTTAGTAGAACAACTTCCATTGCGGCTGAACCTGAGATTGCGGTGATGCAAGAAGAAGAAAGAGAAAAAGAAGTAGTAGAACCAAAGGTTGCGTCGACCTTAAAGCCAACTAAAATGAGAATCGTGAAAGTTCAGTTACCCCCTTTCCCACAGAGACTAAGGAAGAAAAAGAACGAAGAGGTACAGTACCAACGCTTCTTATCTATGTTAAAGCAATTACATGTTAATATTCTTTTCAGTGAAGCGATTGAGGAAATGCCTGCCTATGCCAAGTTTCTGAAGGATATGGTAACTAAGAAGAGGGGATCTGAAAAATTTACCACGGTGGCGTTAACGCAAAGTTCAAAATCCATCATTCCACCGAAGATGACCGATCCTGGGAGCTTTACCATTCCATACTCCATAGAAGGACTATACATCGGGCAAGTCCTATGTGACTTGGGAGCCAGCATAAATTTGATGCCTCTGTCAATCTTTAGACAATTGAATGTGGGGCAACTTGTGCCCATAACAGTGACTCTCCAACTGGCCGACAGATCTCTGGTTCATCCAGAGGGAAAGGTGAAGGATGTGCTGATAACCATCGATAAATTTATCCTACTAGCTGACTTCATCATTTTAGACTACGAGGCCGACAAAGATGTACCCATCGTTCTGGGGTGACCTTTTCTATCAATGGGTCATGCTTAAATTGATATGCATAAAGGGGAAATCACTTTGAGTCTCAATGGACCGAAGCTCAAGTTTAATATAATTCATGCCATGAAGTTTTCGGATGAAGGAGACCTGCATGACTTTGATGATGACCAAAATTCGATTGAAGAAGAAAAGTTTGATGAAGAGAATGAAGAAGAGGATGCCAACGCATCCGTTGCTGCCTGCAATGTGATCATAACAAAAAAAAAAAAAAACAAGGAAGAAGAAATGATCGCAAAGCAAGAAGAAGAGCCAACAGAAAAAGAAGAAAGAAAAATGATGCAACCTTCCCTAGTGGAGCCACCAACACTTGAATTGAAGACCCTACCAACCCATTTGAAGTATGCATTTTTGGGGCAGAATGAGAAGCTGCCAGTTATCTTTTCGTCTGCGCTCAACGAAGATCAGGAGAATGCGTTGATGAGCATTCTAAGGAAGCATGTGTGAGCAATTGGCTGGACGCTCATCGACATTAGAGGTATTAGCCTTGCAACTGCATGCACCACATTTGTCTTGAAGATGATCAAAAAGCAATAATTGAACATCAATGCAGACTCAACCCTGCGATGAAGAAGGTTGTCAAGAAGGAGATTATCAAATGGCTAGATGCGGGCATTATCTATCCTATAGCAGATAGCATGTGGGTCAGCCCCGGGCAATGTGTGCCAAAGAAAGGTGGAATAACGGTAGTCCCAAATGAGAACAACGAATTAATACCACAAAAGACCATCACTGGATGGCGTATATGCATGGACTACCACAAGCTGAATGCGGCCACAAAGAAAGATCATTTCTCTCTGCCATTCATCGACCAAATGCTAGACCGACTAACAGGGAATGATTTCTACTACTTCCTAGATGGTTATGCCAGATACAATCAAATCATGATAGCTCCAGAAGATCAAGATAAGACCACATTCACCTACCCATATGGGACATTTGCTTTTCGCAGCATGCCGTTTGGCCTATGCCACGCCAAACACGTTCTAAAGGTGCATGATAACTTGTAGAAATACAAGTTATTTTGGCTCTTAAGTTGGAACAACTAAAGTTTTTAATGATAAAATCTCCTCATTTTTGGAAGAAACGCATGGAATTACTCAAACATTAGCAAACTCATGCAAAAGAATGTTTATTACTAAATATTGTGGCACTAACGCATTATATTGCAAGATTTCAACAAGAAGCTAATACATGTGTAAGAAGTGTCACAGGCAAAAGTTCTAACGCATGGGTCATGCGTCGGAGGGATTCAACGCAAAGAAGATTCATTGATTCAGGCTGTTTGTGTCAAATCACCACTTGCAAGCATGGGCACCTGCAACTGGCGGTGTCTGAAAAGCTTCTGAGTGTCAGGCGGCTGACCAGGGCATGGACTTTAATGATGCCCATCACCAAGCTGGAGATGACCAACGACTATAAATAGATGAAATCCCTCTAGAGTTCGAAATATACACAGAAATTTCAAGTTCTCAATCTCATAATTAGTGTAGTCGTAGTGTTAGATCTTTAGAAGTTGTGTTGTGGTGCCAAGAAGATCAAAAGGGAAGATAACCACCATCACCACCGGTCAAGGAGCGGAGGAAGCCGAGCTTGAGAAAGACACTTCATCCAATTCCTATACAACTGATTGTACACAACTAGAATTGAGCCAAAGAGATACAAAAGATTGTACTTTGCGGCTTGACTCAGTTCCTTTCATCTCATTTATCGCTTTCATTTCATCTGATTAAATGTTGCTTTTGAAAAGATAATCTCCTTCTTTATAAATCCATATATTTGATCCATCACACTTTGCCATTGTTTATTTCTTGTTTATGTTGAATGCATCTATACTTTATGTAAAACTTCATTTCAAACGCCTAAGCCAACTTGATCAATTGGTAAAAGCATCCTTAGCTTAGATTATTCGAAAGAGTAAATAAGCCAGCATCAAGTAAAATGCCTAATACATCTAGAGATAGACTTATTGGTGTTTATTGCATTCTGTGTTCGACGCATGCATCCTAGAGATAGGTTTTTTATGTTATTCACATTGAGAAGTGTCAAATAAGAGTCTAATGCATAAACAAAGATAAGCAAGCCACCTCATCCACATCACATTCTGGTTCGTGTACATTCATCTTAGATCGACGCATACCACTTACATTAAAATCTGTTTTCACATGATCCATCGGTCACTACTCTAACTCTTTTGTATCTTCTTGCACAAGCACAACACCTTAGTGTAAATAACACATTTCTTCATATATTTTAGGAAACTCCTACAACAGCTACAACGCAAGGTCTGCGTTAACTTAACCTGAATCCTTGAGTTCGATACTGGACTTACTAGGAACCTAAATTGGATTTATACTTGGGTCTAATTTAGGAAAACTTGAACGTTAATAGAAGGAGTGTCGTGCGTTCTGTTGCACATCTCTAATGCATCAACACGTTACAAATACATAAACGTATCATAGCATCAACGCATCATTCATACTTAGAACTTATTCTTCTAATTTATTTTATACAATACACTCCTAGCTCGAATCACGATAGCAACGAACAGTGCATGGTGGCCATCTTTTCAGATTATCTCGAGGACTCCGTGGAAATATTTATGGACGACTTCTCCGTTTATGGGAATACTTATGAAGTCTGCCTAGCCAATTTAGAGAAGATTCTGAAGAGATGTGAAGAGACGAATCTGGTGCTCAACTGGGAAAATGGCATTTCATGGTTAAGAAGGGCATAGTGTTGGGACATAAGGTCTCCTGGGATGGGTTGGAGGTGGACAAAGCAAAAATTGAAGCAATTGAAAAACTTTCACCTCCAACCAGTGTAAAGACTGTGCGAAGCTTCTTGGGGCACGTTGAATTCTACAGACGATTTGTCAAAGACTTTTCTAAGATATCACGACCACTGAGTGCATTGTTAGAGGTTGATAGGAAATTTGAGTTTGACAACAACTGCCTCAACGCATTTCAAGTTTTGAAGAATGCGCTGATTACCGCACCCATATTGATTGCGCCGGATTGGACACTTTCTTTTGAAATAATGTACGACGCAAGCGGGTATGCGATAGGAGCAGCTTTAGCGCAAAAGAGAAAAACAATTTTGCATCTCATCGCATATGCGAGTAAAACATTAAACCCTGCTTAAACAAATTATACCACCACAGAGAAAGAACTCCTGACTGTAATTTTTGCGTTCGAAAAATTTCGGGCATATCTTTTGGGAACAAGGTACTCATCCACACTGATTACTCGACGATCAAATACTTAATGACAAAGAAGGACAAAAAACCGAGGTTGATCTGATGGGTTCTCCTCCTTCAAGGATTTGATATAGAAATAATTGACCGAAAGAGGATAGAGAATCAAGTTACGGATCACTTATCTAGACTGGAAAATCCTGAAGTTGACCGTAATGAGTCTGAGGTGAGTGTCATATTCCCAGATGAGCAGCTATTCCATATAGAAGAATGGCCTTGGTATGCAGACATAGTCAATTATTTGGTTTGTGAGCAATTTTCTGAAGATTACACCTACCACCAACAGAAGCTCAAGAATGAATGCAGCCACTATTATTGGGATGAGTTAAATCTGTATAAAAGAGGTGCAGACCAGATTCTTCGATTATGCGTACTAAATGCTACTCAACAATGCATATTGTCACAATGCCACGACTCACCATATGGTGGGCATTTTGGAGGGTAGCGCACCGCAGCCAAAGTTTTATAAAGTGGATCCTTCTGGCCTACATTGTTCAAGGATGTGGCTAACTACGTAATGAAATGTGATCGGTGCCAACGCACAGGTAACATTTCATGGAAAAATGCAATACCAATGAACACTATCTTAGAGCTTGAATTATTCGACGTATGGGGGATTGATTTCATGGGAGCATTCCCTCCTTCAAATTGGAAACATTATATTTTACTAGCCGTAGATTATGTCTCCAAGTGGGTAGAGGCCATAACATGCGCCGCAAGTGATGCGATGGTAGTCTCCCAGTTCTTGAAGAAAAATATTTTTACTCATTTTGGCAATCCTCGTGCCATCATAAGTGATGAAGGATCCCACTTTGTCAATCACAATATCAAGGAGCTATTGCGTAAGTACAACATTCTCCACAAATTGGCCACCGCATACCATCCGCAAATGAATGGTCAGGCCGAGGTGTCCAATCGAGAAATTAAGCTGAAACTTGAAAAGGTAGTAAAGCCTTCGCGGAAAGATTGGGCAACGAAGCTTGACGATGCGTTATGGGCATACCAGATCGTATTTAAAACACCAATAGGCATATCCCCATATGCGTTGGTATTTGGTAAGGCGTGTCATTTGCCTTTGGAGCTGGAATATAAGGCACTGTGGGCAGTAAAGAAGCTGAACTTTGATTTGAAGAAGGCAGGCGAAGCACGAAAAACGCAATTGGTCGAGCTAAAAGAATGGAAGAATAACACATATGAAAATGTGAAGATTTATAAAGAGCGCACCAAGCGCTGGCACGACCAACGCATATGCGGTAAGAACCTCCAAGTCGGGCAAAAGGTCTTACTCTTCAACTCACGTCTGTGACTCTTCCCGGGAAAACTAAAGTCACGTTGGTCCGGACCATTCATAATTGGACAAGTATTCCACATGGCATGGTTGAGTTATCAAATGATGACGGAACCAATATATTCAAAGTCAATAGGCAGCGAGTAAAGGCATATCATGGAGAAGGCTGGCATCGCCAAGTCGACTCCGTGGAACTAAAGAACTTTGAATAAAGAAGGAAGTAGGTGGTCCCTGCGTTATCAAATGATTGCAATCTATCGGGGACGCAAGTTTTGGGAAGCATCAACTCTTCAATTCTTCTCCACTAATCGGAATTTTCACTATATCTTTTCAATCTTGATCTATCCTTATTTTACTATTACTATCTTGATTTCTATTTCTACAAAAAAAAAAAGGAGATTGGGATAATGAGTTTTGTTTTGTTTAAAATAATTTGATCCTTTCTTTGTTTTTCTTGCAATAATCGAGGCACTGGATTGCAGAGATGTTACGTGAAGAAGCTACTTATCTTACTCCATCACCGCAATCCATAGAAGATAGATCGCCGCAAAGATGGATGCGTCAATACACAATGTGGGTGACAACGCAAAAATTTGGGGGTGTATTATTCCTTACCTTTATTTCAAATTTTGCGCTATCACATTGCATTTTAGCTTTCAAAGTTTTATCACCGCATCCTCTTTGATCACCGTAATCATTTGACATAGATAAATTTAGTAGGTTACCGCATAATGTCTCTTTGCCAAGTATGATTTCAATGATGAAAAATATGCTTCTATGTCTTTCATATATACTAGAGGCAACTTAATCTGAAGATAGTCACCTTGTAAAATATTTCTAAAAGTTAGGAGTTTGCTAGCTCTCTTTCAAACTCTCTTTACAACGCATTCTAAGAACATCGCATGACTTATTTTAATCTTTTGGCAATAAGAACATTGCCGTATTTTAAATTTGGGGGTGAGGTATTTATTTTCGACCTTGCTATTTTGAAAACAAAAATTAAGAATAACAACTTCATTGTCAACGCAATGGGAAACCCATGTTAATAAGAGTTAAGTTGTGAAAGACACTTACCCGTAGTTGGATGTTCACATGACACATGTGGGGGCAAGCCAAAACGAAAGTAAGTCACCAGGATCAACGCATAAATAAATGACCGCAACTCCACTGCTAAATAGGCATGAGTTTAGTATGAGAAAAAGTACATGCTCGTAGTTGGATGTCCGCATGACACCCGTGGGGGCAAGCCAAAATGAAGGCAAGGCACTTGGATCAACACAAGGTCAGAAAAAAATAGCAATGAAGAAAATTTTTATGCAAGGATAAAATCATTTGACACCCCGGAAAAAATTTTCTTTTTGAATCAAATCATGTGATGTTCTGGAATTTAGTAAAGTCCTTTTGAAAGGTAAGCTTGCAGTCCCTAGGTCTTAGAAATATTTTAAGAAGAGACTTGAATAAGACTTAAGGAAATTCTGGTATATAGGATTTGAATGAAGTATTCTTGAGAAATCTAGGAGAAGAACATTGCGGTTGACTTGCTAAAGGAATCTTTAGCTTATGCTTGAAGACAAGCATTGTTTAAATTTGGGGGTGTGATAACAGGCAGAAATGCACATTATCGTAGTGCTAAGTTCTTAAACAATTTTGGATTGCATTGATGAAATATGTTAATCTGTGTCCATTAAGCATCAATATCATAATATTGCGGTTACATGCGTTTATCGCATTAGAACAATTGATTTTTGTATTTTTGTGCAGAATATGCGTTGATGCAATGCAAGAATTGCGATCATAGAAAATCATTGGTCGAGCACAACTTCATCGCAAGGCTTTGCGATGATTGTGTTCACAAACATTCACCGGAGAAGGATCGCCACAACTTGGTCAATGCAACATGGTGGGCGCATCTGGATGAAAGGTCAATTAAGCGCGATGGGACAGAAAACTGATGACAGTCTAATCCAAATTAAGTTGACAGCCGATAACGGTTACAACGTACATTCATCTTTTCGGTGACAATTACTCTGTGTATCAGTCAGGAATTAAAGCCATCCCATCTGTACAACCATGAGAGAGAAGCCGCCTTTCACCATGGATGCTTTATAAATACAAAGGGCATTCTTCAGAAAAGGGGTTCACCGTTTTAACGATCTTTTGTTCCACAAGTTCACGTCTCTGTCCATAGTTTTCCTTTCCATTTTAAGGCACAGCAAGAGAAGAGTGGTGGCGCCGAAGATCGCTCAGGGAACCTCAAGAGAGAACCTTAAGGTGTAGAAGAAGAGAGTGGGCCGACTCTCGCGAGAGCGAGATTATCTTTTGAGCACGAGTAGAAAAACAGTGTAAATGCCTGGAAGCAAGAGATTGCTACCTGGCTCTTTATTCTATACTTGAATTGTTATTTTGTACTCCATCTTCATATTTATACAATGGGTGTTCTATTTCTACATTTGTTCACTCTCTTAATATGCATGAGTAGCTAAACTAGTTGAATGGGTTGAGAAGAACTAAGCTAACATGACCTAGGAAGTTCATTGCTTGCGATTGTCTTGTTTTATGCTGTGCAAAATACCCTTTAGAGTTACTCGAGAGAGAGTCTAAAGAAAGAACCTAATGACTCGAGAGAGCTAGGTTAGAATCTAGACTCGAAATAGCAAGATTAGACTTGCATAAACAAGAGATAGGGACTTAGAGATAAGCTCTGTTTGTCAACTTGCATCGCATGCATCCGAGAGATAGGAATGATATTGTGTGGTTGCCTTATTTGTGTGAGTGCTATCCTGTCATCGCATAAATAAGAATAGAGGCTTATGTGTAGGTCCTATAGACTTATCGCATATATCGCATGCGTTCTAATATTAGAAGCCGTAGCATTCGCATCGAGAGATGGTTTACTGTTGTATGCATGTTGCATAATCACAAAGCATGAAATACATTCTAGGAAATGTTAGCCGAAACCCTTCTCAACCCGTTCACTGCATATTCATCGCATTTCCCGTTTACCAACTCTTTTCAAACTGCTCCGCATTTATTTATTTTTCATCAACATAAACAACAAACCCAACTATTTATTTATTTATCCGGTTACTGCAAAGTCTTCATAAAAATTAACAACGCAATCTGTTTTCACAAGTCCCTGTGTTCGACCCTGGATTTACCAGGAAACTCAGAGGAATTTACACTTGAATTTCACTGGAGAAACTTGAGTGTACAACGCAATTTCATCAATGCATAGCATCCACATTTCCACTTCATAAAACCAAGCATCAGTAAATGAGTTCCTTCAGTTCCAATCGTTGTCGTCACCGATGTTGTTTGGGTCTTTGTTGTCGTGGGCGTTCTTTCGTTGGTTGGTCATCGTCGTGGGCATTTTTTTTGGTGGTTGGTCATCATCGTCAGCATTCTTCGACAATGTTGATTGGGTCTTCGGTGGTTGGATTTGTAGATTTGGGTCATTGTTCGTTGGATCTGTAGATTTGGGTCATCGTCAAATTGTTTGGGTCTTTCTCTTCTCCTTGGATCTGTAGATTTAGTTGAGTTCTTTCTGTGGAAGTTAGTGGTGGAGTTCCCCATCCATAGATTCCAGTGGGTCGTCACTGACATGGTGGATTTCACCATCCATAGCTTCCGTAAGTGGTGGAGTTCTCTCTTCTACTTGGATCTGTAGATTCCAGTGGGTTAGCTCACTGTCCGTCCAACTTGTTCCATTCGTGGAGGTGGGTCGCCGTCGTTGGATCTATAGATTTAGTTGTGGGCTTTTCTAATCTAGTCGTCTATTTTCTTGATTTACTCGTGAGTCTTCCGATCCAGTCGTCGGTGTTGTACCTTCGCCAGATCTACCGTTTCAACTCTGTTTGCAAGGTTCGACGCACGTCGTTGTTCCAATTTTCTTTTCATATGTATTTTCAATTTAGTAATTTAAAGTTATTTCATTTATTTTATTTTTATTCTAATGATTAAGCTTCTTGAAATTTTGAAATGTTGGAATTAAATAAGTTGAAGGATATATACTTGGTTGGTAGTCTTGCTTGGTATGGTTCAAGTGTATATCAAAATCTTTTTTTTTTCAATTATATATAAACTAATTTGGTCTTACTTGGTTGATTAAACTTGATTGGTGTGGTTTAATTGTTATTTTATTCATTTTATTTTTATTCCAATGATTAAGCTTCTTGAAATTTGTTAATGTTGGAATGAAATTAGTTCTAGAACATGTACTTTATTGATAATCTTGTTTGGTGTGATTAAAGTGTATATTAGAACCAATTTGTTAATGTTTTAGGTCTTATTGTTGATTATGGTTAAATTTAAAAGCTTACGGTTACATAATTTTTCGTTATTATTGTTTGTCTTTTTTGTAGATTAAGTTGTATATTTTACAATCATGGATAAGTTATGGATGAAAATGAATAGAATGTCAGTTGAGTATGGTTTAGGGGTTGAGATGTTTATTAAAAATGGTCTACCACATTCAAATATACCGAATGTCATGAGTTGTCCATGTTTGAAGTGTGTGAATGCAAAGACTTTAAATGTGAACACAATAAGAGATCACTTATTTTTTAATGGTATAGATCAAAGTTATCAGACATAGATTTTTCATGGTGAATCATTACTGATTAAGAGAAAAATGAAAATGTGTCTACTAGTGAAAGAGACAAAGTTGATGAGGATGATGATGATGTTGATGATGTTGATGATGGTTATGGTAGGAGCATTCAACAATTAAGAGTGTTAACCACTCCTTCAAATATAGAAACACCAATTGCACCATCAAACTCTTGGATGGACATGCCATACTACATGAACCAGTAGACATGATCAGTATCAATTTGAACGAGCAAATATTTGAAAGAGACAAATTTGTTTATTTAGGTTGTGATGATCTGATCCACTATGGCAATACGGTTGAAATTGGTTAATGTGTATATTGACATACATTGTAGAAGTATTACTCATCTAGATTCACAATCTTCATGTATATTTTTTTTTTCATGTTCTTTGTTTAAGTATCTTTGGGATGAATGTGGCCGTGATATTACCAAGAAGTTTTTTTTTTATTTTATTTTTTATAATTGATCAAGAAAAAATATCGCACATGTGAAGTCTCTAGATCTTCGATCTAGAAATTTAGCCAGCCGACTAGAATTGGCTAATTTGGACAAAGTTGTTCTTATTCCATATAACACATGGTAAGTAAATATAAGTTCTTTAGTTATTTTTAATTTGCATTATACGCGTACTACTATTTCAACATTTTTGCTTATTATAGTTATCATTGGATATTAATTGCAATCAATCTTCAAGAAAATCGTGTTTATGTTTTGGACTCCATTCGAAGTAAAGTTCAAGAGGATTTTCATGGAGTTATAAATATGTAAGTGCTGAACTTTCTTGGCTCTTAATTCAAGTATTTATGTTTGACTAATGTTTTCAAACTATTTACTGGATTGAAAACATGGCAAGCCAAACACGATCTCCAACACCATCAGTCTTCTCCAAAATGGAAACCTATATAGGTAAATTTGTATTCATGTTTTAACGATTTATATTCATTCAAACATAAGAATAATTATTTTCAACTTCTTCATATGCAGTGCCCCTATCAATTAGATTATGTAGGATGCGGGTGCTATGTGCAAAAGTATATACACGAAATAGTGCATAATCCTACTACTTCTATTACTAGCCTCGTACGTTAATTATTTATTTATTTTATACTAGCTTTAATTTAATAAATGATGTAAAATTATGTTGAGTTTATCTTTTTTTTTTTTTAGTTCAATACAAAAAATGCATATACCTAAGGAGAGATTAACGTAATTCAAACACACGTTTTGTTGGCCTATTTGTGTAAGGATGTACTTCTTGTTTTTTTTGTCTCAATAGAATGTAAATGCTAGTTTAGAATCAATCTTGACGAGTTTTGAATAAAATATGCAAGTTTCAAATGAATCTGAAGTACTAATCGTTGGTTTGTGGATAAACGAATTGTTATCTAACCATGATCTTTTATTGGAAGATTTATGTATAATTTTTTTGTTTATGGGTATTTGGTGTAAGTATTCATGGAAGTACTAATTGATATTTGTGAATGGAAGAAATGATTATTAATATATAGAGGTGGTTGATATTTCTAATTGTAGTTTTGGAGAGGCAGGTGGTTCCACATGAGTGTTGGATATGATAATTATAATTATTGTTCTATGAAAGTGTGTTATCGATATACAAATGTTGGTTAGCATGTTTATTTCATATTTGATAAGTACGTATAGAATGGATTGAAAATATTAATTCTTGTTTGTGGATAAATTATTATTGAAATGTGCTTCATTGTAGGTAACTTTGTACTCAATTTTGTGGTAGAGTGTATTGTTCTATCTATTATTATATTTCAGCTTTGAGTTCAGTGAATTTATAGGTGGAAGATAAATATTGTTGGCTTGCCATACAGAATATAACAAGCACGCATTACATTGAATAATTTTTTAATAAAAAACAATGACAAATATTTCTTGACCCAACACGAGACATATAATGTTGTTTTTAACTTTTTTATTGACATTAAAAATGAATTGGACAATGACATTTTAAAATAAGCAGACAATAATTTAAAAAAACGAACAATAATTATGGGCTTTAATATTGGTTGAAAATTGACATTGAAGATCATGTTATAAAGGTCTTTCATGTCAGTTTTCTTTAATGTCAGTTTTAAACCGACATTGAAGATGGTGTACAATGTCGGTTTAAAAGCAACATGAAAGACCTTTTATATCACGATCTTCAATGTCGGTTAAGCCTTTTAATGTCAGATTTAAACTGACATTAAAGTCCAAAATTCTTATGATGATCTTATTATTGGGTTTTATGTCCTAAAACTCATGGTTTGTATACAATAAACTTATTTGGTTAATCAATATAGATGTTGTTGTAGTTTGATTCAATAAAGTTGTTATTGAATGCATGAATTGCTCGTTTCGTTTTAGAAATAACCTAAATCTAATAAACTAAAATCATGGTTATTTCACGAGTACTTGAACTTTATGTGGAGACATAAGAGAGGATCAAGTTCGAGTAAATAGCCAAAATGGTCTATAATATACAGATAAGGCTGGGTACCTTATTCTGGGGACACTATTGGATGCGACCCACTTTATAGATGTTACAATTTTTGTAAAATGCTACAAACGAAGTGATCTCGATTCGTTCATGTGGAGACATGTGAGTGGAGCGTCCTATGAAAAGAGTTTGTATAAGATCGAACTAAGAAATAAGTCACTCTTACTTTATAGCACTGTTTACTGTTTAAGACCGACTATTTCATAAAAGATGACCTAGGTAACTTGACCTTAATCCTAAACTAACTATGAACTCCTGTTTATTTAGGATTATCTTTAGATTTTCATGGGTGAGGGGTTGCCTCCTGGCTCAATAAGCCTCTCATTTTAGGGTAAGCTGGGTAGATAGCTGAGGACATAGGGCACAAGATGAAATTCCCTCCTACCTGCTTTTAGAGATAGTAGAGAGGTTGTTCCCTTAAGTGCATAGAGAGGTTGTTCCCTTAAGTGCTAACTCCAGGTCTTGAACAAGGGGTCCCGCCATCTCATTGGCCTGAGTGGGACTCAATTTAGTGATTGGATCACAAACCAATTGTTCATTAGAGGATAAGTGAGACTTAAGAAACAAAATATAATCTCGGGGTAAATTAACTTATGACCCAGTCGTTATTATGGACAACTTGTGAGAGGTTGACTTACTGATTATGGTTATATCGAGTGGATACAATATATAGGGAGGGAAGTGCAACTATTGGGCTTTAGTGAAGTGACCCAATAGTTAACGTATGTTGGTTAATTAGGTTAAAAAGTTTAATCGGTTAATCTCAGATTGTTGGAGCCCATGATCTGTGGGTCTATTAGGTCCCCCTACTAGTTTACAAACAGATTAAACTTTAAAATAGCGTAATGAGAGAATTTGAAATGTTCAAATTCAAACTAAGGGAATTAGTAATTATATACGATATAATTACACGTTTAATTATCGAATTAAATAAAATTGGAAAACTGGATAATATTTAAATTTGATTTAACTATTAATTACATGAATAGAGATTCATGGTTATAGAATTGGTGTTCAATTAATTTACTATTTGATATTAAATTAATCTAATTAATTAAATAGTTTAATTAATTAGTTGGAATTAATTTTATCAAACAATTAATAGTTGGAATTAAATTTTTGTCAAAATTAATTTTATAAATTTTTCAAATTTTTGAGATTTTATTTCACATTAATTTTTTTAGTTTAAAATCAATTAAATTGAAAATTGAATTTCAATTTTAAGAAATTGATTTTAAACTAAAGAAATTTGAAAAATTGGACTTAGTGGGTTTATGTCACACCCCGCCCCAGACCACCCTCTTAGCCTAGGAAAGGGCATGACTGCAACAGTTATCAACCCTTTGGCTGACATTTACTGCCTAATAACTCTGGTGTAATAACTTTGATACCAAAATATAACTTATACACAGCGGAATATCTTTGGGCCAAAATTTATTAATTCAGAAACATAACAAGTTTAGAGTCATTACAACATCAGATTCATAAGTCCCAAGCCCAAAAACCCTAGTCCCTACATGAACAACAGTAACATGTGTACAATATTTACAGTAACCACCTAAACCAATGGGCTACAAAATCGTTATCCTTTAGTGGCAGAGAAGATGCAGAGCCTTCTGAGGATTTGACCGCTACCTGGGGAAAAAGAAAACATTTGAAAATGGGGTGAGCTTGCGCCCCGTGAGTGACTTAAGAAAGATAATTGATTCTTATACAAAATCTCAATAAAGAGTTCAACTGAAATATAAGCTTCTGCAGTACTTGTACTGCTACAGTATAAACATTTTCCAAGCATAGCATATAAAGCTGTTTTAATCATAAAACAGTAAAACTATTTTTCAGCTGAAAGTAACCCCACTGTGGGTAAAACTAATCCCAACACCAATTACTAGTCAAGAGAGAACCCTTTTGCCCAATCTCTGACTCTAACTACCTACGTGTACGTGGTCATACTAAGTATCATCATACCTTAGGTACTTCTGCTCAGATACCTTCTCAAATGTCTTTCAGTATCGAGCTACTAGGATACCTTCTCAAACGTCCTTCAGTATCTGGTTGGTTTGGTATCTTCTCAAACGTCCTTCAGTACCAATAGATACCTTCTCAAATGTCTTTCAACATCTTGTTGGGTGGATACCGTCTCAAACGTCCTTCGGTATCGTGTTTTAAGTAAAACTAGTCATAAATGACTTTCTCTTTAAAGCATGTAAAGTATAACACATATAAAAACATACCTTTAAAGATACTAATGCATACTTGGTATATTTAACACATATAAATAGCTTTTCAACAAACTTCCCTCACATGCATGCGTGTAAAACATAAATCATAGTTTGCTTGGAAATTACATTGAAAAACTAGCTGGCATGAGAATAATCTTCTCTAAAACATGCTTTCTATAAAACATTGTAAATTAAACATTTTAAGTAAATGTTTTAGTCAAACGTTTTAGTCACTCACCTCAATCGCTTAGGAACTTTTCACTCTAGTAGTTCCTTTTCTACCTCGAACTCCCTTTTCACCCCAGAATTCAGATCCAACTTATAGCTCCGATTACTCATAGTTCTAGACCTTATTTTAAGATACTTCCTTCTACAAACATATTAAATGTCTTAGGAATCTTACCCTAAAATTTGAGCTCAGAACTCCTTGTGGTTCGGCCGGAATCACAGAATTTTCAAGACTGGCCCAAGTTTAACCGACAGCCTGAACCTTATCTTCTTCTCCGTTTTCAGCCGGATCCCTTCAACCTTGAAGCCATACCCTGAAAACTAGACTTCTAGAGCTTTCAGGTGGCTTTGGAATCACTACAAACGCACGAGTCAATTGGGAGAACTCCTCGTCCGAAGTTGATGTTGCTTTCTGTCCAATGCCTCGTCTTTGAAATTCTAAGACCAATGCATGGATTTTGCTCTCAACGCACGTTTTCCTCAACTTTCCCACTCTTTCCAAATGTAATTTGAGTTTTGTTCTGAAGAATGAAGCCTTTGGTCTTATTTATAGGCGTCCAAACCTTCCCCAAAGTTGACACCTCCTACTTGGCTGCATGTCCAAGTGTTCCTCTCTCATACTACCAACACATTTTCATCTAAGTGTCTTCCTCCTATGAAACCAATGCTTGAGCCTCCAATTGCATGTCCTAAATTGCAACCACCTCAAATTTTTAAGGCTTAAGGCTTCCTCCCAAGAAGACACCTGGTTTGATGACATTTTCTATGTGACCTCACCCTTTGTATGCATCCAACTCTTGGATGCTCAACACCTAGTCCACAACCCACGCATAGCCTATAATCAATGCATAACAAGCCAATTCACTACCATCACAATCCAACTTAGCCATCGCAAGAGCTAGCCATCACCAACGCATAGGGTGACCATCCATCCTCGATGCATGGCTCACTAGGTAGCATCACATGGCTTGCTTGGCATGGGCGCATGGTGCTGGCCACCGATGCATAGGTGTGCTTGGTCGCTCGACGCATGGGCGTGCTTGGCCACATGGCTGCGCGCGGCACTTTGAAGCTTGATCGAGTGCACGGATGCATGGGCGTGCTGCCTCTACGCATGGGCGTGTGGCTTGTGCTAGTCGCTCGCTCGCACGGCTACTTGGACGCACGCATAGGTTGCACGCTTAGCTTACTCAGCAGCGCATGGCAACGCTCGACGCATGCGCGCATGGGCGCTCGGCAGGTACGCGCAACGCACGGGGCATGGCTGCTCGTCAGGCACGTGCAACACACGACGCATTTTTTTGATAGCGCGCTCAGCACGCGGGTGTGCCTACTTGATGTATCTCGCTCTCAATGATCTCACTCTCGTTGATCTCGCTCTCAACGATCTTGCTCTCAACGATCTCACTCTCGTTAATCTTTCTCTCAACGATCTCACTCTTAACGATCTTACTCTCAACGGTCTCGCTCTTAGTGCTCTCAACGATCTCACTCTTAGCTACTGCGAGTGTTGTTTATCTCCATGCAATCACTACACGATTGCCCACCTCATTGTATTTTCATCCCTACAAACGCAGGTCACCTTTCTTCTCATTCCATACTAGTTTTCACATCAACCCACTTATCACACAAATTTCAATAGGGAACACACTTAAGTAGAGAAATTAGGATTCGAGGTTCATATTCACCTCCCTCTTATGAAAATTTCGTCCTCGAAATTTCGCTACAAGTTCGTCAATTAAACAACTGCGGATACTTGTTTCTGATTTGCTCTTCGGCTTCCCATGTTGCTTCTTCCGTATTATGGTTTCACCATAGCACCTTTACCAATGGAATTGTCTTATTCCTTAAGACCTGTTCTTTTTTGTCAAGAATCTCCACTGGTTCTTCTTCATAAGACAAATTCTCTTTCAACTATACCGGTTGCTCAGGAAACACATGGGTCGGATTTGGCACATACTTTCTAATCATTGCCACATGAAACACATCATGAATACGAGATAACTCTGAATGTAAATCCAATCGATATGCCATTGGGCCAACTCTTTCTATTATCTCATAAGGTCCAATATATCTCGGGCTTAATTTTCCTTTCATACCGAACCTGAGTATTCCCTTCCACGAAGATAATTTCAGAAATACTTTATCACCAACTTCGAACTCTAATTCTCTTCTTCGCTTATCAGCGTAACTCTTTTGCTTATCCCCAGCCGCTTTAAGATCATCTTTTATAATCTTAACGTTGTCTGATGTCAGTTGTACAAGTTCTGGACCTAGTAATTTTCTCTCCCTGACTTCATCCCAACATATCGGAGTCCTACATGGTCTCCCGTATAGTGCTTCATACGGTGCCATTTCGATACTCGAATGGTAACTGTTGTTATATGAAAATTCGATTAACGACAGATGCGTATCCCCACTGCCCTTAAATTGCAATATACACACTCTCAGCATGTCTTCTAGTGTCTGAATTGTCCGCTCAGACTGACCATCCGTCTGTGGATGAAAAGTGGTACTAAAATATAACTTGGTTCCCATAGCTCTCTGCAAACTAGGCCAAAATTTCGATGTAAATCTGGAGTCTCGATCTGATACTATTGAAACTGGAGCTCCAAACTGACTCCTAATTCGATCAACATACAACTTAGCTAATTGGTCTAGGGTAAAAGTAACTTTAACAGGTAAAAACTTAGTGGTTTTTGTCAATCTATCCACAATTACCTATATACCATCATAGCTCACTGGTGTCTTAGGTAATCCAAACAGGAAATCCATCGTAATATGCTCCCATTTCCACTCTGGTACTGGGAGTGGATTAAGTAATCCTGCTGGCCTCTGTTTGTCTGGTTTAACTTGTTGACATATTAGACACCTGTCAACATACTCCACTATTTCTCTTTTCATACCAGGCCACCAGTATGATCTCTTTAATGTTCTGTACGTCTTCGTACTGCCCAGATGCATAGCATAGGCCAAACTATGTGCTTCTTCTAGGATAGCTTGTTTAAGTGCTAAGTCCTTGGGTACGCATATCCTACCTTCTTTTAGTAGCCCTTTGTTAGCTCTTAATTGGTAGTCCGTCCTCAATCCTTTATCTACTTCTTCAGCTAACTTCTGAAGATCGGAATCCTTTAATTGTTCACGTAGAATATCTTCTACGAGCGTAGGACGTACTTGAAATGAAGCTAGTAACCCTCCTTTTTGACCGATTGATAATGCTGCCCTAGCAGTATACAACTCATGAATTAATGTACCCTTCACTGAATTGATACTAGCTCTAGCTGATCTAATTTTTCGACTTAAAGCATCAACTACTACATTTGCTTTACCTGGGTGATAGTCAATATGGTACAGTCATAGTCTTTGATAAACTCGAGCCATCTTCTCTGTCTCAAGTTTAGTTCCTTCTGATCAAAGATATGCTTTAGACTTTTATGATCCATAAATATATGACACCGCTCACCAAACAGGTAATGTCTCCACAACTTTAAAGCTAACACAGCTGCTGCTAATTCCAAATCATGTGTAGGGTAGTTACATTTATGCTTCTTTAATTGTCGAGAAGCATAATCTACTACCTTTCCCTCCTACATTAGCACACATCCTAACCCTTGTCGGGATGCATCATAATAAACCTCAAACTCTTTACCTAGTGTAGGTAGAGTTAATACTGGTGCTGACACCAACCTCTGTTTCAATACTTGAAAACTATGCTTACATTCTGGCGACCACTCAAACTTCACATCTTTTCTGGTCAGGTTTGTCAATGGAAGAGCTATCTTAGAAAAGCCCTCCACGAATCTCCTATAATAACCTGCTAAGCCTAGAAAACTGCGTACTTCGGTTACATTCAGCGGTCGTTCGCAATTAACTATTGCTTCTATCTTTTAGGAATCAATGCTAACTCCGTCAGCTGAAATTATATGCCCAACGAATACAACTTGATTTAACCAAAAATCACAATTACTAAATTTGGCATATAACTTATTTTTCCTTAGAATTTGTAACACCATCCTCAGATGTTCTTTGTGGTTCTCCGCACTACTAGAATATACTAGTATGTCATCTATGAAAACTATCACAAACTGATCCAGATAATGATGAAATATCCTATTCATCAAATCCTTAAATACTGCAGGAGAATTTGTCAATCCAAACGGCATTACTAGGAACTCAAAATGTCCATATCTAGTTTTGAATGCAGTCTTTGGAACATTTGTGTCTTTCACCTTCAACTGGTGATAACCTGATCTCAAATCTATCTTAGAGAACACTGTGGCTCCCTTTAGCTGATCGAATAGATCATCTATACGAGGAAATGGGTACTTATTCTTAATGGTCACCTTATTCAACTGTCTATATTCTATGCATAATCTAAGAGTACCGTCTTTCTTCTTAACAAACAAGACTGGCGCTCCCCAAGACGACACACTGGGTCTAATGTACCCCTTATCTACAAGTTCCTGTAACTGAACTTTTAGTTCCTTCAGTTTTGTTGGTGCCATTCTATATGGTGCCTGGGATATAGGTGCTATACTCGGAACTAACTCAATAGTGAACTCTATTTCCCTGTCAGGTGGTAAGCCTGGTAACTCTTCAGGGAATTCATCTAAGAATTCTTGTACCACAGGTACATCCTTAGGTCTCAGTTTCTTATCCTGTGAAACTACTACATAGGCTAAATAGGCTTCACATCCCTTACTCAACAGCTTTCTAGCCTTCACAGCCGATATTAAACTTCCTGGAAGTATTCTTTTACTTCCAACCAAGGTTATTTCTTTTTTATTTGGTTTTCTAAACACTATTTCTCTTCTAAAACAATCCATAGTGGCATAGTATTTACTTAGGAAATCCATACCTAAGATAACATCAAACACTAGTAATTCTAGTGGAATCAAGTCAACCCAAAAACTCTGATTTCCAAGAATTACTTCAAAATTCCTATAATACTCATGTACCACTAGAGTATCTCCTACAGGCGTAGAAATAAACAAATCCTCATTCATACGCTCAGGCACTCTATCTAATATAAGGCACACATGCTAGATATGAATGAATGCGTAGCACCAGGATCAAATAATGCATAAGCGGATTGATTACATAAAGTTATCGTACCAGTTATGACTTCTGAAGCCTCTTCTACTTCCTGGTGTGTCATAGCGTAAAGTCTACCCGTTACTACTACTGTTACTGTTTCTATTGGGATCGTCCAGCTACCCCTTTCTACTTAGCTACACTAGATCCTTCACCTCTAGTTCCGGTCGCTCTAGGTTGGTCTACAGTCTGGGTAACTCCTCTTTGCTCACTCTGTGCTCCATGACCTAGTTGAGGACAATCTCTCTTGAAATGCCCGTTTGTCCGCACTGAAAGCACACATTACTATTTCCATAACATACTCCTGTATGGGGTCTACCACAGTTTACACACAGTGGTCTCTTTCCTGTACTAGTTACGGACTCACTAGCACGACCTAATACCGTTCTACCACTTGGTTCAGCTGTAGGTCTTGACCTCTTTCGACCTGAACTTTGTTGGCTCATGCCTCCAAAACTCCTCATACCCGACTGTTCAGAGAACGGGGATCTAAAACTCTTACTCCTCGTTTCTTCAGGCTTCCTAAACTATCCTTCACCTGGCTGGAGTATATCTACCCTCGCTACACTCTACTCTAGTCGGATAGCGGTCTCCACTAACTGAGTGAAATTCACCCAATTGAATTTAGAGGTAACAAGTGTACGTATCTTTCTTCTTAGGCCATTCTCAAATCTCCTACACCTCTTCTTTTCTTTCGCGATGATCGGAAGGGCATACTGAGATAACTTAGTAAATTTTTGCTCATACTCAGCAACCGTCATCACTCCCTGAGTTAACCTAAAGAAGTCCTCCCTCTTTGCTTCTTTAAAAGCACTAGGGTAGTATTTATCCTCAAATACTTGTCTGAACTCAGCCCAAGTGATATTTTCCAAACTACTCCTTCTAGCTTCTATCACGTTCCACCACTTTTTAACCCCTTTCTGCAGCAAGAAAGCCGCTAACTCGACCTTACAATCCTCAGGGTATCTCATAACCTTAAAACATTTCTTAATCAAATTCAACCAAACCTCAACATCTACTGGATCTGTGGCTCCATCGAACGTCGTGGCTCTTAAAAATTTCAACCTCTCGACACCGAATTTCTTCTCTGGGTCGGTCTGAATCAATCCTACACTCGTCGCCAATCTCTGAGCGATTCTATCAAACACTCGATCCTCCATCTAGGGATCTACACCTACCCGTGGTGTACTCGACTCATTTGCAGAAGTCACTTCTTGCTCTATTGAGTCTCTAACTCTTTTCCCCTTCGGATCTGGGTCCTGTCTAGCTTCAGGACCTCCACTGGTAGAGACAACATTCCTCTCCTCAGCATATTTACCTAATTATTAAGTACACATGTTAGGGACTTACTTATGGGACTTAACCTAATGCATGAACTCTCCCTTTCATCCAAAACCTTTTTCTTTAGTACTAAGCTAGTATCAATTTCCCAGAAACTTATGCTTTGATATCAAGCTGTCACACCGCACCCCAGACCACCCTTTTAGCCTAGGAAAGGGTATGACTGCAGCAGTTATCAACCCTTTGGCTGACACTTACTGTCTAATAACTCTGGCGGAATAACTTTGATACCAAAATATAACTTATACATAGCGGAATATCTTTGGGCCAAAATTTATTAATTCAGAAACATAACAAATTTAGAGTCATTACAACACCAGATTCATAAGTCCCAAGCCCAAAAACCGTAGTCCCTACATGAACAAAAGTAACACGTGTACAATATTTACAGTAACCACCTAAATCGACAGGTACAAAATCTTTATCCTTTAGTGGCAGAGCAGATGCAGAGCTTATCTTTTGAGGATTTGACCGCTACCTGGGGAAAAGGAAAACATTTGAAAATGAGGTGAGCTTGCATCCAGTGAGTGACTTAAGAAAGATAATTGATTATCATCCAAAATCTCAAGAAAGAGTTCAATTGAAATATAAGCTTTACAGTACTTGTACTATAGTGTAAACATTTTCCAAGCATAAAGCATATAAAGTTGTTTTAATCATAAAACAGTAAAACTATTTCTCAGTTGAAAGTAACCCCACTGTGGGTAAAACTAATCCCAACACCAACTACTAGTCAAGAGAGAACCCTTTTGCTCAATCTCAAACTCTAACTACCTACGTGCACGTGGCTATACTAAGTACTGTCATACCTTAGGTACTTCTGCTCAGATACCTTCTCAAATGTCCTTCAGTAGTTTGCTACTAGGATACCTTTTCAAACGTCCTTCAGTATCCGGTTGGTTTGGTACCTTCTCAAACATCCTTTAGTACCAATAGATATCTTCTCAAATGTCCTTCAGTATCTAGTTGGGCGGATACCTTCTCAAATGTCCTTCGGTATCGCGTTTTAAGTAAAACTAGTCATAAATGACTTTCTCTTTAAAGCATGTAAAGATAACACATATAAAAACACAGCTTTAAAGATACTAACGCATACTGGGTATATTTAACATATATAAATAGCTTTTCAACAAACTTCCCTCACATGCATGCGTTTAAAACATAAATCATAGTTTGCTTAGAAATTACTTTGTAAAACTAGTTGGCATGAGAATAATCTTCTCTAAAACATGCTTTCTATAAAACATTGTAAATCAAACATTTTAAGCAAATGTTTTAGTCAAACTTTTTAGTCACTCACCTCGATCGCTTAGGAACTTTTCACTCTAGTAGTTCCTTTTCTTTTTTGGGCTCCCTTCTCACCCCTAGAATTCAGATCTAAATTACAACTCAGATTACTTATTGTTCTAGATCTTATTTTGAGATACTTCCTTCTACAAACATATTCTAAACTGTCTCAGGAATCTTACCCTAAAACTTGAGCTCATAACTCCTCGTGGTTCGGTCGGAATCCAAGAATCTCCAAGACTGGCCTAAGTTTAACTAACAACTTGACCCTTCTATCTTCTTCTCCGTTTTTAGCCCAATCCTTTCGAGCTTGAAGCTGTGTCCTGAAAACTAGACTTCCAGAGCTTTCAGGTGGCTTTGGAATTACTCCAAACGCACGAGTCAATTGGGAGAACTTCTCATCCTAAGTTGATGTTGCTTTCTGTCCAATGCCTCCTCTTTGAAATTCTAAGACCAAGGCATGGATTTTGCTCTCAACGCACGTTTTCCTCAACTTTCCCACTCTTTCCAAATGTAATTTGAGTTTTGTTCTGAAGAATGAAGCCTTTGTCCTATTTATGGGCATCCAAACCTTCCCCAAATTTGACACCTCATACTTGGCTGCATATCCAAGTGTTCCTCTCTCATACTACCAACACATTTTCTTCTAAGTGTCTTCCTCCTATGAAACCAACGCATGAGCCTCCAATTGCATGTCCTAAAATTAAACCACCTCAAATTCTTAAGGCTTAAGGCTTCCTCCCAAGAAGGCACCTGGTTTGATGACGTTTTCTATGTGACCTCACTCTTTGTATGCGTCCAACTCTTAGATGCTCAAAGCCTAGTCCACAACCCACACATAGCCTATAATCAACGCATAGCAAGCCAATTCACTACCATCACAATCCAACTTAGCCATTGCAAGAGCTAGCCATCACCAACGCATAGGGTGATCGTTCATCATCAACGCATGGCTCACTAAGTAGCATCACACAACTTACTTGGCATGGGCACATGGTGCTAGCCACTGATGCATAGGTGTGCTTGGCCGCTCGACGCATGGGCGTGCTTGGCCGCATGGGCTGTGTGCGACGCTTTGAAGCTTGGCTGAGTGCACGGACACATGGGCGTGCTACCTCGATGTATAGACGTGCGGCTTGTGTTGCTCGCTCGCTCGCACGGTTGCTTGGACGCACGCATAGGTTGTGTGCTTGGCTTACTCAGCAGCACATGGAAACGCTCGACGCATGTGCGCATGGGCGCTCGACAGGTGTGCACAATGCACGGGGCATGGCTGCTCATCAGGCGCGCTTAATGCACGGTGCATTCCTTCGATAGTGCATGGGTGTGCCTACTCAACGCATCTCGCTCTTGCTGATCTCGCTCTTGCTGATCTCGCTCTCAACGATCTCGCTCTCAACGATCTCGCTCTTAACGATCTTGCTCTCAACGGTCTCGCTCTCAGCACTCTCAACGATCTCGCTCTTAGCTATTGCGAGCGTCGTTTGTCTCCGTGCAATCACTACACGATTGCCCACCTCATTGGATTTTCATCCCTACAAACGCAGGTCGCCTTTCTTCTCATTCCATACTAGTTTTCACATCAACCCACTTATCACATAAATTTCAATAGGGAAGACACTTGAGTAGAGAAATTAGGATTCGGGGTTCACAGTTTATCTCACATGAGACACCCAATTTCCACTCAAAATCAAAGTGTTTGGTGTCATCCTCACATCAATTTTAACATTGCATAATGGAATTGAATAAAAACTCAATTCATTTTGCTTAAGATGGGACATGCAAAGGTTTTTTGGGTTGAGTTTTGTTGAAGAAGAGTTCTTCAACCTTTTTCCACAAAAACTAGAAAAACTCCACAAAGATTCCCTTGAATTTGGCTCATTTTGGGTTCTACCACCCAATCTAAGGTCCTAGAGAATAGTAGGGAAGATCAAGTGGTGGTCTACAAGGAGTTGCTGTCGAAATTCAAGCTGAATTTGAAGTTGAAGAGAGTTCTTAAAAGGTATATTTTCAAACCCTACCTTTCGTTTTTAAAAATGCTTTCTTAGTTGCTAAAATTGATGAATTAGAGTGCTTAATGATTCTGTTTGCTTCCGCTAAGTGCATACTAACTCCAACACTTTTATCAATGATGTTATCAGAAAAAGAAGCTATCAGCCACAATATGAGTGATATGAGTGATATCGGTGATAGAAGTTAGGTGAAATCTATATATTGAGTTTCTTTGAAAGTTCATAGCATTGAAGTCTATCATTGGTAGCCCTAAGTGTTAATATTTCAAGATTGATTCTGATTGATGAAAGTCTATTAGTGATATGACTAATAACTGCTATCAGTGATAGCCATGATAGAAGATTATTAATGATAACTACTGTGTTAATTTTTCAAAGTTGATAGTCATTTATGAAAGTCTATCAATGATAGCCACTAATTGTTTTCCATCACAGGTATAACTCAATCTTTCAAAGTTGTTGGTTTTCTTTCAATGTTGATAACTACTTATAACTCATTGCAAGATTGTTTCCAATTGATGAAAATATATCAATGATATCTACTGATAACTGATAACAAATTTAAAGTTAATATTTCAAGATTGTATTAATATTTCTCAAATTGAAAGCTACTACTAACAGCAACTATCAATGATAGCAATTGATAGCAGCTATCAGTTATAGCTTTCAATTTTAGAAAATCATGAAGAAGCGAGTAAAATGGTGGCTAGGCATGGGCCTTTTAGTCTTTTACCATTTTTGTTCTATATATGCAATTATTTTATCCTTGTACTACATATTCTATTATTTTGGGCTTGAATTCCATTTATGCAACTAGCCCATTTTTTTCTACTTAAGTAAAAATGACACAAGAAATAGAAAAAAAAAGGCTTGATAATCATCTATAACATGCTCATCGTTCCGCCGTAGGTAGCTAAAAATAAGGATTGATCCACAAAGTTTTGCTAATTTTTAGGGTGTTATTAGTGTATTAAATATTAAATTTTATTGAAACTTGTTATAGGTCATTTTCGAATCAATAATCATGAGCTCGAGAAAGTAGGAAGAGCATAAGAATAGGCCAATGGGCAGAGGAGGAAACAAAGGAGAAACATTGGGCCAAAAGGCCCAACTTGCCGTTTGGCCCAATTCACCCCCTCGACCTTGGAGGCTGAGGTCGAGGCGGACATTTTTCCATCTCGAAAGAGTTACCTCTCAGAGGCCGTGATTTGAGTCCCCTTGGCCAGTCCGGATCGACGTTTCCTAATCCCCTTTACCTTCCTTACTCCTATTTGGGATTAGGAATTCAAAGCCACCACACTATAAAAAGGGGGCGATAAACACATCCAGAGGCATAGTTCTTCTTTCCCATCTCTAGCTTATGCTGACCCTTTGCTAAATATTGACTTAAGCATCAAAGGTTCTGTGGCAGGCACCACCCTAGTATTTTCTTTTCTTGTCTTGCAGGTTATCTTCCTTCCCCGAAATTATGAATTCACTATTAAAGGCATGTGAAAGTCAAGTGAGTTTCCTTGTCTGAATTTTGTCATCAACAAAACTCATTATGCTTTAGTCAAAATGTAACATATAAACTATTCAAAATATTACGAATATATATTAGTTTTTTTTAATATAATAGAAGTAGTGATTAGAAACAAAAATCTCTTGATTGCTAATCCATCGTTTTAGTAAGAATATATATTAGTTATCTATAACTAATCAATTGTCGGCTATATGCAGTAAGTCCACGAAGTCTTGATAAAATATTTAGCACATTTATAGTGCAAGTGTGAAATTTCATTCTAATTAAGTTTTAATGGAATAAGTCATTCATATGTATATATATTTTGAGTATAATAAAAATAAAAAAATTGCTTCGTAATCACTAATATAATTATGGTATACTTACTTTAACGAGTCTAACATATATATTATTCAAAATATTTGAAGAATATATATTAATTATCTATAATATATCAATGGTCCGGCTGTAGTATCTAAAAATAAAGATAAGGATCCACAACGTCTTGCTAATCTTGAGGTCATTACAACATTATTAGTGCATCAAGTATTAAATCTTATTTTAATTAACATGTTTTAGGCAAACAAATAAGTTAAATGTGACATATATATTATTCAAATTATTTTAAGCAGGAAAGATAAGCACGCACTAGTTCCAAAAAAAAAAAAAAAAAAAATAGATAAATAAGCATGCACTATGAATTTTAGAATTGATCTGTTTATGCGCATGCATTGGATTAGCATGAATGAGTATATTCTTTAATTGAAAATTTCAATAAAAAAACTGAAAATTTGACATAGCTTTTAAGACCAACCAAGTTTCAGTTTAAAAATTCAATTTACTCCAACATTTTTTTTCTTTTAAAATCTATATTTATAAATGTATTATTTTTTTTAAAAAAAATTATCTTTTTAGTCTCAAAATTTTGAAGAATATGTGTATTTGATTTCTATGTTTAAAATGTACATTTTTAGTCTAAAATTTGTAAAAATAAGTCTATTTGGTTCATGAGTTTTCAAAATGTAACATTTTGGTCAAGTTTATAAACATAAGTTTAAAAGGTCCTTGAAGTATTTTTTGTTTAGTTTTTTAAAAATAATTATATGACATTTAAAATTAGTAAAAGAATAGTTTCAGAGAGGACGTGATTTTTGAAAATTATTCTTCTAATTTAAAATGTAAAATAATTATTCAAAATAATAGTATAAAGTTATTTGAGAGACTTTTTAAACCTATTTTTAAAAATTCAAAGATTAAAAAGGTACATTTTGAAAATTCAAGAACCAAATGGGTCTATTCTTAGAAACTCGGGGACTAAAAAAGGAACATTTTTTAAACTCAGGGCATATTCTTTTAAAGTTGAGGACCAAAAGTGTAATTTTTCATTTTTTTGGGACTAGTTGCATATATATAATGAAAAATGGTAAAAGACCAAAAACCCACGCCCATCCACCATTTTGCGTGCTACTTCCTAGTTTTCTCAAATTCAAAGCTATCACTAGTTTTCTCAAATTGAAAGCTGTCACTGATAGCTGCTATCAATGATAAATTTCAATTTGAGAAGTGTGCTATTAGTGAGTATACCAATAACTACTATTAGTAGTTATCACTGGTAGCTGCTATTAGTGGTAGCTTTTCGATTTGAGAAGTGTGCTATCAGTTGTTATCAGTTGAATGTCACTAATAACTGCTATTAGTGATACCTTTCAATTTCAGAAGTTTGCTATTAGTTGCTATTGCTGATAGCTGCAATTAGTGATACTGCTATCAATGATAACTTTTAATTTAAGAAACGTGTTATTAGTTGCTATCAATAATGCTGCTATTGATGAATAACTGATAGTTGCTATCAATAATAACTTTCAATTCGAGAAATATGTTATTAGTTGCTATCATTGATAACTGTTATTAGTGAGGCTCTATTAGTTATAGCTTTCAATTTGAGAAACGGATTATCAATTGCTATCACTAATATATTTTTATTAGGGATAGCCAAATAGTGGCTATTGCTGATATGAAATCAATGGTAATGTTTTGATTTTTTTTTTTTGTTGTTTGAATTTGATATCATGTCTTGTTTGTAAATAATCAAGGTCTTTTGATTAGTTTATTGATACATGTAGTGTTTTATGTTGTTATTGATGCATATATGTATAGAATGATATCCTTCTACATTAATAGTCATAAAGGATACCATTGATAGCTACTATTAGTGATATCTTTCTATTGCTATCAATATAAAGGATATCACTGATAATATTTATGTACTATGTAATGTAGCATTTGAGATGAAATGACTCCTCAAGATTGTGTGATTGTGTTAGAATTGATGTCCTAAATCTCGTAGGGTCCTATAGTTTATAATTGTATTGTATAAACATTTTCTTTATGTAATAAAATATATGATGTTATCTTTCAAAATTAGTTGAATTAACCACAAACCAATAAACTAACATCCAAGGTTATCTTGTAGCTTAAACATGTATGTAGAGACATACAGGTGGATCATGTTTAAGTGATAGCATAAATGGTCTGTATTAGATGTTGTTGGGTTGTGTGTCCTAAAACTCGCAGTTGTAAAGTTAAATGCATTCTATTATCAATAAAGATGTTATTCAACATTTCTTCAATAAAGTAGTTATTGAATCTTTAAATTGCATTCATACAATCTAAATTGCATTCATTCACCCACACCAGTTTCCCCTTTAACCCCTTATGAGGGAAAAGAATCATGTTTCACTGACCCACAACCTCCCTCACTATGCCTAAATGAGCCACAACCCAAGCACTTACGCGACTTCCACTCATATGACACATGTACCACAAAATCTTGACCTCTCATCCTGATAGTAACCAACAAAGGCAACAAAGCATCTCCATCTACCTTCACACAAACACGGGCATACGAACACCTCTTCCTATCCCTCGTAGCCTCATCCAAATGAATGGGTCTACCCATAGCACTCACAACCACTGCCAATCCTTTATTAGTCCACAACTCTAAAGGAATACGAGCTAAATGAATCCAGATTGGAAGAGACTCAAAAACAAAAGTTTTGGAGACAATACCTGGAAACCATTTACGCAGCAAAATAGGTTTGCCTCCTAGATGCCAAGGGTCGTTCTCCAGCGCCCAATCCTGAGACTCATCACGATGGAATTGAAACAGAATTAATCCATTGTCCAAAATAGTAATAGTAGGCATCTCAATACGTCCCCAAGTTCAGAGAAATCACTGGATAAGGCAGACGAGCATCAACAAACAGTACTCACTAGTGTTCTCCCCCATATTTCCTCTCCTACACCACGCACCTCATCAGACGGTTCCACCATAACAACACTACCATCAACATATAGGGGCATGAACTCAAGGCTGGGCGATGATTTCGATCCAAATAATCCAACCTATGAAGAGTTACCTGATCGGCTCCCAAGGCTTGAGAACTGGCCTTATTTAGACTCAATCGACCATGAGAAGTCAACGAAGCACCACCAACAGACCAGACCGAGCTGCTCCCGGTCCAACACCTCCCCAATTGGATGTCGTTGTCGTACCACCCTTCACACTGCCTAATGAAAAAGGCCCAGATTGAGACGCCCCACCACCCATTGCAGTCTCAAGCGACCCAGCCGTAAACGACCCATGACTACTACGCAACCATCCGGATAACCCAGCCCACAGACACGTGATTCGGACAAGACGCACGCATCGAAGGCCCAACTCCTAGCCCACACTCTTCAGAACCCGACCCGCCATCTCCACAAATCGAAGACCATGGACACGGCCCATGCATCTTCAACCCACCATTCAAAACCCCACCCACTTCAGAAATGGCCCACTCGCAACCGTAAGATAGCCCACGATCCTCACCACTTATACGCAGCCTAACATCCAACCCCAACCCAACTCTTTCTAACCTTCCACCTAAAACCCGGTTCGACCCACCCGAGCGGTTCCCTCCCAGTTCTAACTCATCTTCTTCTTCGATAGCCTGTCTTCCCCCTCCTATTGGAATTGGTATCCTAATTCTCCTGGAGTCTCATTGTTTGTAATTATACACATTATTTTATGAATAAAATAACTGTTATTTCATTCTGGCATTTACTCATATCAAATAAACAAAGTTCCATGGTTATTTTATGTATACTTAAGCATGTATATGTGATATACAAATAGATCATGCCTTAAGTGATAACCTAGATAGGTTTGTAGTATAAGAATTAAGGTGGGATACCTGATCTTGGTGACACTACAGATACGACTCGCTTTGTAGAGGTTTGCAAGTGTTGTAAACTACTACAGATTGTAGATCCTAACTATTCACGTGGAGACATACGAGCGGGGGTATCCTATACAAAGAGTTTGTATAAGACCGGACCATGAGATGACTAGACTCAGTATGTAACGCCGTTGATATAGGAGACTTACATCTCACCTAAATGACCGTAGGTGACATGACCTTAATCCTGAGTGTTTTGAGAACTCCTGCCTTTGAGGGTAGTCCTTTGATTAGTATGGGTGAGAGTGGCCAGATTGCCAACTTAACATGCCTATTTTTTTAGGGACTTGTCTGATGTAGGAGCTGGGAACTCAATTATGCAAGATGGAATTCACTCCTTCCCTGAAGCATGGGTAAGTAGAGAGATTTCTCCCTTAAAGAATGATTCTGGGGCTTGAACATAGTGGCCACAGCTTCTCTTTGGAAGAGAGGACTCATTCATGGTAGAATTATGACTTATGTTCATTAGAGGATTTAGTGGTACTTAAGAAGTTAGATGTAACTACATGGGCATAATGGTTATTGGCTAAGCTGTACTTACGAGCGATCTGTGTGTTGGGTTTTATGTCTTAAAACTCATAGTTTGTAAATTGATAAACATAATCTATTCTATTTTGTTTTTTGATAAAATTGTTATTGAAATTGTAATCTTGAATCCAATAAACTAAGGTCCTGAGGCTATTTAATGTAGACTTGAACTTTATGAGATGACATAAAACATGGATCAAGTTCGAGTATATAGCTTAAAATTGTCTATAGTATAGGGATAAGGTTGGGCGCTTTGTTCTCAGGACATATGGATGCGGCCTACTTTGTAGTTAGTACAAACGATGTGATCTTGAATCGTTCATATAGAGATATGTGAGTGGGGGCATCCTATGCAATGAGTTTGTATAAGACTGGACCACGACTTAGTCACTTTTTCTTTATAACACCGTTTACTGCATAAAACTGGCTAATTCAAATTTGATGACCTATGTAACTCGATCTCAATCATGAGCTAACTATGAACTCTTGTTTATTCTAGATTATCCTTAGTTTTGCATGGGTGAGAGCAGCTCAACAGCACTGGCTTAATAAGCATCCCATTTCAGGGGTAAGACCAGGTAAATAGCTGGGGATATAGGGTACAAGACGAAATTCACTCCTACCTGTCTCTATTGGTAGTAGATAGGTTGTTCCCTTAAATGTTGACTTCGAAATTAGAAAAAGGGGCCCCACCCTCTCAATAGGCTGAGAGGGACTCGATTTGTTGGTTGGATCACAAATCAATTGTTTTTTAGAGATTCAGTGGGACTGAAGGAACAAAAAGTGTTCTCGAGGGTAAAACGGTATTTTGACCCAGCCAAGACCACAAACAACTTGTGAAAGATTGATTTACTAGTTATGGTTATATCAGATGGACAGAAATATATCTACAGTGAGGGGAGTGCAACTATGGACTTTAGTGGAATGACCCGTTAGTTAACAAATGTTGATTAATTAGGTTAAAGAGTTTTATCGGTTAATCTCGGATTATTGGAGCCCATGATCTGTAGGTCCATTAGGTCCCCCTACTAGCTCATATGGATTAAACTTAGAACAGTATGTTGGATTAATTCGAATTGTTCGAATTAATAAAAGGGATTAAAACCGACAAGTATATGCGATATCGCTATCGGTTTTTTATGGCGCTCTACATTCAAATGTGATTTGAATTTTGAAAATATGAATGCGGATTCATGTTCGGGAGGTCAAAATTAATAAAGAGGGTCAAAACTGTAAAAAGTCAAAGGGTTAACTTTTTTACTAGGAAAAGTCAAATTTTGACTTTGACCAAATGGAAAAACACCATTTTGCACTTGACTAGAGTTAGTGGAATTATCCAACATTTTTGTTGGATAATCTCACTAACTTAAGTGGACTATGTGTAAATATTATAGAATGACACATAGCCCACTTTAGTTTAGTGCTTTGTGAGGTGCTGATTTTTTGTGAGTTTTTACATGCATTATATGCATGTAATTGTTTTATAAAAGGAATTTTTATAAAACAAGTTTCTTCTTCTTTTCTTTTTAGCAAGCTGAATTTTCTATAATTTTGGTTTCCAAAATTCTCAAAAAAATTCCATTTTTTCTCACATTAACCTTGAACCTCCCTTGCTTCTATTTTCATTGCTTCATTCATTGGGTCCCACAACCAGGTTCTGAGTCCAAAATATAGTAAGGAAATTCTAGTGGTGGTCTAGTAGAGTTTGGGTCAAGATTCAGCAAGAAAAAGTTTTTTTTCGGGAGCTACAAAGGTTGTACACTATCCCTTTTAGTTTACTTTTTTTTTTTTTTGCATGCTAATTTCCTTTTAGTTAGAAGAAATTAGAGTGTAATTAGATCCTTATTCCGCTGCATATTTCTCGTGTTCCATCATGTGGTATCAGAGCATGCTTTAATTACGCTAAATATCTTTTGGTGGGTATTTTTTCTTTTAAATGTTGAATGAAATGTGGACTAAAGTGGATATATTACGATTTTGGCATTGTATTTCTTTAAATTTCTTGTGGAAATTTGTAATTGCTTACATGTTTATGAGCATTAATGTGTGAAAAAGGGTTTGTAATTGTTAGTCATTAGAGTTGAAATTAGGTTGTAATTTCTCAGTTTTAGGAGATTGGACAGCTTCAAAAATTAAAGAATTTTGGTTCCAGACCCGACGACCCGTCCGCCAGCCCGAGGTCCTACCCAGTTCGGAGTAACCTCGCCCCCGCAGCTGTCGATGAAGTCTCCGACCCGGTTTCACTTGCCCACTCCCGCCTCCATGACCCACGTGCCCATGCATTTTTCGTTCGACCTGACTCGGCCCGCGCTTCCATTGACCATGCCAGCACACGTTGACTGGTCGGTCCAGACGGTCTGGATCGGTTCATTTGACCTGGTTTAGCCGGTTTGATCGGTTCAACTTGGTTTTTGGTGTTTTTGGGCCGGTTCGAGTGGTTTCTGAGCAGTTCCAAATGGTTCAAAGTGTTTGAAGCCGGTTCCAGGAAGTTAGTTGTTGATTCTGTAATAAATTAGTTATTTGTTTGTTTTTAATGCCAAAATCGGTCCACTTTAGTGTTGTTTACCTATTATGCATGTGATGTATAATGTTGGTTGATTATGTGTGCATATAGTATGCCATAAAGTTTTAAAACCCCACCATAGGAAAAGCATGTGACATACATTTGTTATATGTTATAAGTGTTATAAAATATATACTATGCATGCTTAGTTTTAATATAAGTGTTATATTAAAGCATCTTTGTTTGAAGGAAACATGTTATAGATGAATGCTCTAGGGTTATAATTGTTATAACTTATTTTATAATTGTTATAAAATAACCTAGACTTCTAAAATCTATAATAAAGATAAGATGCATGCTCACTTAGGGTTAACCATTGAGAAATCCCAATTTTCATAGAAAATAGGTTGATATCTTATAAAACCGAAGTTACAAGAAAACTCACCCGGCAAGATCTTGGCAAAAAGTCAGATAAAATGACTAAGGTGGAAGTTTTTAAGTTGACGGTTCATGGAACACCTACTACCTGGTGATCGAGCTGACGTCTGAGTTAGGTTAAACCGGTTTTATGAGCATGCGTGAGCGGTGTGAGGTAATAAAATTTTATTTATCACCTAGACATCGTAGGTTAAAAATCTAGTATAGAAGTTATACTCGGATGAATCACCTATACTTAGATATTTTTAAGTTAGCCGAAATGTATCGCTAAGTATTTTATACCCTAACCGTCTAGAACACTTCAGCTGGAGAGAAGTAATGTACTTTTAGCTCTAGCATCCCTAAGAGTTCACATTGTGAGATTCATGCTTAGCTTTGGGCCGCCTTGTGAGCGAAATCCATTCAGAGAGTGTTTGCATGAGTCAATACCAAGGTGAATAGGGGAAGTTGTTCATAGTAAGTGGGAGAAGGAAGTGTGTCAACACATCCTACAGTCTCTTCCATTAGGTCGCACCGTGAGATTCCTATAATGCGCCTGTATGTCTGTCCTGGAGCGACCTTACCAATTGGAGGGTTGTATTATAGGATTTGGAACTCCGTGAACTCTAGAAATTGATAGGGTCTCTTAGGTCCGTTTTCATTCTGTCTTTCCAACTTCGGGAGCATAATGATTCTGATCTTTAAGGTCTAAAAATGGAGGGTCACACTTACGAGATTTACTAATTGTTATTAAATTATTGACCAAAGTAGCGATAACTAAGTTACTATAGGAATAAGTATAGGTGGTAGTATCTAGTCAAGATAGTCTTGGTTCAACGGAGGAATAGTCTATCACCCCTAGGTGAAGGTTATTCTAAACCGTTGAAATATCGTTGCAAATATAATAATGATGGGTACATTCTTTTTTTGCTAAACTTGATTGGATTTTAAAGATTAATATTTTTTACTAAAAAGGATATGTTTTTCTTTTCAGCATGATTAGCTCTTTATTTCAACTATTAGCTTCGAAAAACTTAACGACAACAACTATTCAACATAGAAAACAAATATGAATCCAATACTAGTAATAGATGACCTGAAATTTGTCTTAACTGAGGAATGTCCTCAGGCCCCTGCCTAGAAAAAGAAGCACAAGGTAAATATGATTTACTAGTTGTTGAAACATGTGTAGTGGAGTATGATACCTCAACCTGGATATTGGATTCAGGAGCCACTAATCATATTTGCTTCTATTTTCAGGAAACTAGTTCCTGGAAAAAGCTTGAAGAAGGCGAGATCACCCTCAAGGTTGGAACAGGAGAGGTTGTCTCAACCGAAGCAGTGGGAGACTTGAAGTTGTTTTTCAACGATAGATATATCATAATTAAAAATGTTTTGTATGCTCCTAACGTGAGATGGAATTTAATATATATAACATGTATATTAGAACAAACAAATAAAATATCTTTTGAAATTAATGAAGCGTTCATTTTCAGAAAAAGGTATTCAAATTTTTTCTGGCATACTTGAAAACAACTTATCTAAGTTAAGACCAACTAAAGGAAAATTTGTCTTAAATACTGAGATGTTTAGAACAGCCGAAACTCAAAATAAAAGACAAAAAGTTTCTTCTAATGCTTATCTATGGCACTTAAGACTTGGCCACATAAATCTCAAAAGGATTGAGAGGTTGGTAAAGAATGGACTCCTAAATCAATTAGAAGACAATTCATTACCTCCATGTGAGTCTTGTCTTGAGGGAAAAATGATTAAGAGATCTTTTACTGGAATAGGTCTCAGAGCCTCAATACCCTTAAAGCTCATATATTCGGACCTCTGTGTACCGATGGATGACAAAGCTCGAGGTGGGTATGAATATTTCATCAGTTTATTGATGACTATTGAAGGTATGGTCATATTTACCTAATGCATCACAAGTCTGATTCTTTTGAAAAGTTCAAAGAATATAAGGTTGAGGTTGAGAACCAGTTAAGTAAAACAATTAAGATACTACGATCAGATCGAGGTGGGGAATACATGGACTTAAGATTCCAGGACTATATGATAGAACACGAAATCAAGTCACAACTCTCTATACCTAATATGCCTCAGCAGAACGATGTATCTGAAAGAAGAAACTGAACCTTGTTGGACATGGTTCGCTCAATGATGAGCTTTGCTAAGTTACCTTATTCCTTTTGATGACATGCATTAGAAACTGCTGTCTATATTTTGTATAACGTTCCCTCTAAAAGTGTTTCAGAAACACCTTATGAGCTATGGAAAGGGCGTAAAGGCAGTTTACGTCACTTTAGCATTTGGGGATGCCCGACACACGTATTGGTGCAAAATCCTAAAAAATTGGAACGTCGTTCAAAACTATGCCTATTTGTAGGTTATCCAAAAGAAACAAAAGGTGGTCTATTTTACGATCCTTAAGAGAATAAGGTATTTGTATCGACAAATGTCACATTCTTAGAGGAAGACCACATAAGAAGTCATCAACGTCGCAGTAGACTAGTATTGAATGAAATTTCCAAAGACGCTACAACTAGAGCTAGTTCATCTACTAAAGTAGTAGATAAAACTAGGACATCTGGTCAGTCACATCCTTCTCAAGTGTTGAGAATGCCTCGACGTAGTGGGAGGGTTGTTCATCAGCCTGATCGTTACTTGGGTTTAATAGAAACATAAGTCATCATACCTGATGACATCATAGAGGATCCATCGACCTATAAACAGACGATGAAAGATGTGGACCGTGATCAGTGGGTCAAAGCCATGGACGTCGAAATGGAGTCTATGTACTTCAATTCTGTCTAGGAACTTGAAGAGAGGGACTGGACTATGAAGAAACTTTCTCTCCCGTTGCCATGCTTAAGTCAATTATAATACTCTTATCCATTTCCACATTTTATGACTATGAAATTTGGTAGATGGATGTTAAGACAGCCTTTCTAAACAGTGATCTTGAGGAGAGTATCTATATAGCTCAACTAGAGGGGTTTATTGCACAAGGTCAAGAACAAAAGGTTTGTAAGCTTCAAAAATCCATTTATGGGTTGAAACAAGCTTCTAGATCTTGGAATATAAGATTTGATACTGCAATCAAATCTTATGGCTTTGAACAGAATGTTGACGAGCTTTGTGTTTACAAGAAGATCGTCAATTCTACTATAGCATTCTTAGTTTTATATGTTGACGATATTCTACTCATTGGGAATGAAGTAGGTTACCTAACTGACATCAAGAAATGGCTATCAACGCAGTTCCAAATGAAGGATTTGGGAAATGTGCAGTATGTTCTTGGGATTCAGATTATTCGAAACCGCAAGAACAGAACACTAGCCATGTCTCAAGCAACTTATATAGACAAAATGTTGTCTACGTATAAGATGCAGAATTCAAAAAAAGGTCTATTACCTTATAGATATGGAATTCATTTGTCAAAGGATCAATGTGTTAAGACACCTCAAGGGGTTGAGGATATGAGATGCATTCCCTATGCTTCCGCAGTAGGGAGCCTGATGTATGCAATGTTATGTACTAGACCTGACATATGCTACGCAGTAGAGATAGTCAGTAGGTATCAGTCCAATCCTGGATATGATCATTGGACTGCCGTTAAAAAATATCCTCAAGTATCTTAAGAGAACGAGGAACGACATGCTCGTGTATGGTACTAAGGATTTGATTCTTACTGGATACACTGACTCTAATTTTCAAACGATAAAGATGCAAGAAAATCTACATCGGGATCAATGTTCATTCTGAATGGTGGAGCAGTAGTATGGAGAAGTGTGAAGCAAAACTGTATTGTAGACTCCACAATGGAAGCTAAATACGTAGCTGCATGTGAAGCACCAAAGGAAGCAGTATTGTTGAGGAAATTCTTGAAAGATTTGAAAGTCGTTATAAATATGCATCTGCCTATTGTCACGGTCATGCTTGTCTAGGGCCTATTGCCCATGGCCGTATGCTCGGTCCAACCCCTTTTTATCATACTTTCATGTCATGTATTGTATTAATTTAGTTAGCTTGCTTTCTTTGCATTTTTGTTGTAAGTGACCGCTCGCCCTTTTGCATATGCAAGGGTGTCAGTTGGCTTTTTGTTCAGAATGCACTATATGAGGATAAGACTAATCATCACTTCCCTACACCCGGAGTAGTACTCTATAAAGCCATTGTTGTACATTGCTTTCTAGTCTACTACAATCTTTCTTTCTTTACTCACACTTTAAAAAATTCTTACGAAAACCTTTTTCTCCAAACCCATTTTCTAAAACCGTTTTCCCTAAAACGGGGGTAGAGGTTGCAAAAGGTTCTCGATGTGCCACTAGCGGTCCGGGTTTGAGTTAGCTGACTTGTTCGTGAGCGGAAACAAGTGTCGTGCAATCGCTAAGAGAAGCTTCCAAAAAAGCGATTGTGATAGATGGTATCAGAGCCAAGCTGGCTCATAGAGGGAAAAATCAGTGATCATGTCAGCGACGAAGAATTTGAATAAGTCCCATGTGGACAGGCTGGTAGAGATGGAAGAAAAAATGCTCTACCTGAGAGAAGTCCCGGACAATATCCGTTTCTTGGAGACTTGGTTGCAAGAAGTGTTCAAGAAAGCTGACGGAATTGATGCGGTAGTTGGCCGCCTAGACGGGTTACTCGTCAGAGAACTAATGATGAGGGTGGAGACCCTTGAGACAAAAGTTGCATGGTTCGACAGTTTTGAACATGGTGATAGCTCATCGGGCTCTATTGCCCACATAGAGTAACGCGTCGAAGAGTTGGACGACTCCCAGAAAGCGATAATTCAGATGCTAACCTATTTTTCTGAAGACTTTTGATCGGCCCTTGACGTTGTTAGAGTCGAGATAGCAGATGTGAGTGCAAGGGTGAATCTCACCATCTGAACAGTAAGGAACCAAGCCCCATCTGGGGGAGAAATGGCAGTAAACAGAATAAAAATCCTAGAACCGAAACCCTTCTGTAGGGTGTGGGAATTAAAGGCTCTGGAAAACTTCATCTTCGACCTTGAGTAATACTTCAAGGCGATGAACACTATGACAAAAGAGTCGAAAGTCACATTAGCAACAATGTATCTAGCTAAAGATGCAAAAATGTAGTGGAGATCGCGATTTGCAGACATACAGGAAGGATGATGCACAATAGATACTTGGGATAGGCTGAAACAAGAACTTCGTTCGCAGTTCTTCCTTGAGAATGTTGAGATCTTGGCTCAACGAAAAATCTGAGAGTTGAAGCAAACAGGCAACATTAGGGACTACATAAAGTAATTCGCAGGACTCGTGTTGGATATACGTGACATGTCCGAGAAAGACAAAGTCTTCTGCTTTTTTGAAGGGCTGAAACCATGGGCGAAGTCAATGTTATATGAACAAAGAGTACAAGATCTCTCCTCTGCCTATGTGGCAGCAAAATGATTATATGACCTTAGCACTGACTTGCAAGACGTGAAGAAACAGCCAACCTCCTCAAATAGTGGGAACAAAAACAATCGTTCCAGCCCTTCCAGGCTTGAGGGAGGAGACAAGAACACCGGGGGAGACCGTAAGCCCTCCCAGTCGAGATCAGGAAAAAACTGGCGGGGGCTGCCACAACAGCATACAACTACAACCACCCCTATCTTGTTTCATATTTAGAGGACCACACAGAGAGGGTGAGTCCGAATCGGACTGCTTTCAATGCTTTTCAAGCCACATTGGCTTCTAGCTCAGAAGATAAGGCTGAAAAGGGCGAGACGGAAATTGAGCCGGCTATAGAGAGTGAGAATCCCAGGATGGAGGTGTTGAAATTCTTATCTGTGCTTCAAAAGAAAATGGCAAAGAAGACGAAGCCACTAGACCAGAGATCGACCAAAAGCACTATGGTCAACTCTGGGGCAACCCATAACTTCATGACTGAAACTGAAGCTCGCCATCTGAACTTAACCTGGGAAAGAGATGCGGGGAAGATGATAGCTGTGAATTCTGTAGCCCTGCCGATTACGGGGATAACAAAGAGAACACCGATGAAGTTAGAGGACCGGAAAGGCCTTGTTGACTTCGTAATTGTTAAGATGGACGACTTTGATGTGGTGTTGGGGATGGAATTCCTACTTGAACACAAAGTTATACCGATGCCCCTCGCCAAATGCCTAGTAATTGCCGAATCTACACCCATCGTTGTTCAATCTAGTATCAAACAGCCAAACGGATTGAGAATGATCTCAGACCTCCAACTGAAAAAGAGGCCTTGCCCACGATGAACCCACGTTCATGGCCATCCCGATGGAGTCAGTCAAAGCTGCAGAAGAAGAAATCCCCCGAGACATTCTATTTGTCTTGGAAGAGTATCGAGATGTCACGCCCGAGAGCTTGCTCAAGTCCTTGCCTCCACGAAGGGGGATTGATCATGAGATCGAGATGTTACCAGGGGCGAAGCCGCTCGACAAGAATGCATATCGTATGGCCCCGCCAGAGTTGGCCGAGCTTCGAAAGTAGTTAGATGAACTGTTAGATACATGATTTATTAGACTGGCAAAGGCCTTTTACGGAGCCCCGATATTGTTTCAAAAGAAGAAAGACGTAAGCCTCTGGTTATGCATCGACTACCGGGCTTTGAACAAGCTCACAGTTCGCAATAAATACCCCCTTCCTATCATCACTGACTTATTTGATCGGTTCCACGGTGCCAGATATTTCTCGAAACTGGACCTGCAGTTGGGGTTTTATCAGGTTCGGATTGCTGAAATAGATGAACCCAAGACGACCTGTGTCACAAGGTATGGAGCCTTCAAATTCCTCTTGATGCCCTTTAGCCACACCAATGCTCCGACAACCTTCTGTACTCCGATGAACCAAGTGTTTCACGAATACCTCGATGAATTTTTTGTAGTATATCTAGACGAAATCATGGTATATAGTACCTCGATAGAAGACCACCAACATCACCTCCAACTAGTCTTCAAAAAATTGAGAAAAAACCAACTATATGTAATGAGAGAGAAGTGCTCCTTTGCTCAATAGTGCATAAATTTCCTCGGCCACGTGATTGAGTGTGGTCAGATTGGCATGGAAGAGGGTAAGGTGGCAATGATCAGGGATTGGAAGGTGCCGACATCCGTGACTGAATTACGATCCTTCCTCAGACTAGCCAACTACTATAGACGGTTCGTAGAAGGATTCTCAAGAAAAGCAGGGCCATTGACCGAGCTATTGAAGAAAGATAACCAATGGAGTTGGACTCCCGAATGTCAAGTCGCCTTCGAGGGCTTGATGAAATTGATGATTGAAGGGCCGGTCCTCAGAATTATCGACGTGACCAACCCGTTTGAAGTTGAAACTGATGCTTCTGACTTTGCGTTGGGCGGTGTTCTCCTCCAAGATGGACACCCCATCGTATATGAGAGTAGGAAATTGAATGATGCAGAACGGAGGTATGCCACCTCTGAGAAGTAGATATTGGCAGTAGTTCATTGCTTAAGGGCCTGGAGATAGTATCTCTTAGGGGCCAAATTCGTAGTCAAGACTGACAATAACTCCATTTGCCACTTTTTCAACCAGCCGAAGTTATCGTTAAAGAAGGTATAGTGGTAGGAGTGTTTAGCAAAATTTGATTTCCAATTTGAGCATAGACCAGGGAAATGCAAGTAAGCGGCCGATGCTCTTAGCCAGAAGAGCAAACATGCGGCCCTGTGCATGTTCGCACACCTGAAAGCAAGTACGTTGAATGGAACAGTGCGAGAAACTGTCAAGACACACTTGGCAAATGACACATTGGCACAGGCCATTATACAGTTGGCCAAAGAGGGGAAGACATGCCAATTTTGGGTTGAAGATGACCTATTGTACACCAAGGGCAATCACCTCTACATCCCCAGATCTGGGGTGTTACGAAGATCGTTGATGAAAGAGTGTATCGACAAACCATGGGCAGGACATAATGGTTGGCAGAGAACTTATTCCCTCCTAAAATAGGTTACTATTGGCCGAGCCTTCGAGACGATGTCATGCAATTTACCAAGACTTGCCTTGTTTGCCAACAAGATAAGGTTGAAAGGGAGAAATTAGCGGATCTGTTGGAGCCCCTACCTATGCCCTCTAGACCAGGAGAGTGTGTCTCTCGACTTCATCACCCATTTACCCAAGGTTGGAGAGTTCGAATTGATCCTTGTTATCATTGACCGGTTCTTAAAATATGCCACATTTGTCCCAACGCCGAAGATATGTACAGCTGTGACGACTGCCCAACTGTTCTTCAAGCACATTATGAAATTATGGGGCGTCCCCGCGAGCATTGTTAGTGATCGGGACGGTAGATTCACTGGGACCTTTTGGACAGAATTGTTCAAGATATTGGGATCAACTCTGAACATTTCCTCTAGCTACAATCCCCAAATAGACAGCCAGACGGAACACTTTAACAGTATGCTCGAGGAATATTTGCATCACTTTATCGACGCTAGACAGAAGAACTAGGTCCAGTTGTTAGATGTTGCTCAGTTTAACTTCAACGGCCAACAAAGTTCTGCGACTGGAAAGACGCCCTTCGAGGTAGTATACAGTAGACAACCACTCATGCCACATCTGGTGGACCATCCCTATATGGGTAAAAGCCCTCAGGTACACAAGTTCACTAAAGAGTGTAGCAAAACCTCTGTGATAGCTCACGCCTGTCTAGAAAGAGCATCAAGAAGGATGAAGAAGTGGGCCCTTAAATTTCAAGCTGGGGATAAAGTACTGATCAAGCTGCAACCAAAACAGTTTCGTTTTCAAGGTCAGAGAGACCAACGCCTAGTACGAAAATACGAAGGACCAGTGGAAGTGATTGAGAAGGTCGGGAAAACCTCGTATAGGGTTCAGTTACCCTCATAGATGAGGATCCATACTGTGATCCATGTGAGTATCCTAAGGCCCTATCATCCCGATCCCGATGACGAGCAGTGGAATATGTTGATGCGCCTACCTGTCACGATGAAGAATTCAGCTGAAAAGGAAGTTGCACAAATTCTGGATAGACGTATGCACCGTATCAGAAGATCGAGACGAGAACTGACAAAGTTCTTAGTGATGTGGAAGGACCTCCCTAACAAAGAAATCAATTGGGAACGTGCAAAAGATTTGAAAAATGCAGCTCCAGCAATCGCCAAATTCGAACAGGGTTGACTTTTTCACTAGGGAAAGTCAAAGTTTGACTTTGACCAAATGGAAAAAGACCATTTTGCCCTTGACTAGAGTTAGTGAAATTATCCAACATTTTTGTTGGATAATCCCACTAACTTAAGTGGACTATGTGTAAACATTATAGAATGACACATAGCCCACTTTGGTTTAGTGCTTTGTGAGGTGTTGATTTTTGGTGAGTTTTTACATGCATTAGATGTATGTAATTGTTTTATAAAAGGAAGTTTTATAATACAAATTTCTTCTTCCTTTCTTTTTAGCAAGCAAAATTTTCTATAATTTTGGTTTCCAAAATTCTCACCAAAATTCCCTTTTTTCTCACATTAACCTTGAACATCCCTTGCTTCTATTTTCATTGCTTCATTCACCGGGTCCCACAACCCGGTTCTGAGTCCAGAGAATAGCAAGGAAACTCTAGTGGTGGTCTGGTAGAGTTTGGGTCGAGATTCAGCGAGAAAAAGTTTTTTTTTGGGAGCTCCAAAGGTTATACACTATCGCTTTTAGTTTACTGTTTTTTTTTTTTTTTTACTTTTGTATACTAATTTCCTTTTTATTAGAAGCAACTAGAGTGTAATTAGATCCTTATTTCGTTGTGCATGTCTCGTGTTCCATCACTGTGAAGGGCTGTTGCACTGCTGATTAGTTAAGATGGACACATAATATATCTATAGGAAGGAGAGTTCAACTGTCGATCTTTAGTGGAGTGCTTGGCAGTTAACCGATGGTGGATCCCGTGACTAAAGAGTTTAGTCAGTTATTCACGTATCGTTGGAGCTTCGAGTTACATGTTCATAAGGTCCCCTTCGTAGCTCAATATATTCAAGTTGAGGATCAGTTCTTGGTGTTGATTTGAAATGTTCAAATTGACAAGAGATAATTCGATTATATATGATATGATCGGTATGCTGTATGAGATACATCAAGTGGAGGATTAATGTAAATGAGATTTACATTAAGTGCTACGAAATAGAAAAAGAGCTATGGTTTATATGTTTCATGTGATGAAATATTAAAACTATAGGTTATAAATATATTATGGTAAGTTAGTTATCATTTATATTTATAATAATATTAATTATTGGATAATTATCTCTTTTTCTCTACTAACTAATTGAGTGGAAGGTTATTGGTGGTTTCATGGTAACCGTGAGATAAAAGGAAAAATGTTTTCCTATTTTTGGTAAGGAAGATTTGTAAAAATGTTGATTTGAGATTTCCAAACTCAGAAAATACTCACGAATAATTGTCAAGTAAATTAGATTTACTAAGCGACAACTTGGAGTTAACTAAACGATCGTAGAGTGTTCTTACGCGATAGACATTCAGCTAAGCGATCGCATAGCTTTTTCTAAACGATTGGGCATCGACCTATACGATAGGTCCTTCCATCTCCCACTTGCTCAATCGTTTACATGATTTTGGTTCCTCCCTATTTCTGCCTCAAACCAAGTCCACACAGAGCCCACCCTCTGGATTCTCACACTGAGAATACCAAGGTAACCTTCTAGGTGGTGTCATACTGAACTCAACACTGTCGAGGTTCTGTGGAGGTCGTTCATGGTGTTCGGGGTGTTTGTGACCTAGGCGATCGCTTAATTCGAGTGTGTGGTGTTCGTGCAGTGTAGCGGTCGTGTTGAACGAGCTTTTGTGTGTTGCTGTGTTGCTGTGATCGAGCGTTCGTGATCAAGGAACTCAAAGATGAGTCTGCAAAAGTGTGTTACTCTTGTCCTTGATCTTTTGTATAACATTTTGTAATTTTTTATTTTATTTTAGCATAACCGTATGTTTTCGTTTATGATTGTAATTGTAAAGTTCATATACGATTGTAATTTGGAATGATCCTTCCACTGCTCATGGAAATCCTCGCATTCGATTCCCTTCATCCCCCCTGTTGTCGCCACTGCCTCTGCAACCAACAATGGTGACTCATCCACAACCCCAGCCCCTGAAATCTTCAACCCACCAGCCACACCCTCATCTCCCCCAATCAACACCTCATTTGCCCCTACCAACATTTTATCCCCAGAATAGCCATCCACCTTCACATTTGATTTCAAAACACGATATGGCTGCCTCATCGGACGAGGGCCACTCCTGTCTTAGGCACGCCTATGAATTGTTGGAGATGGAACCGTGAAGAAGAAGCAACTGTCCAATAAGATTTGATTTTTTGTGCAATGCAGTCGTCATTCGTACATGACTTGTTGGAGATTTGGGTTTAAAAATTATAAAGATATATATATTATATTTAAAATGATATTTAGGTAGTATTAAAAAAAAAAGGCATAGGCGTGCCTAAGAGTGCCTAGGCGCTTTGTGGAAGGCACCAGAAGGTGCGCGCCTTCCCTCGTGCACCTCGCCTTTCAGAGACGAGGTGCTAGCATTGTGCCTTGCGTCTAGGCGTGCGCTCGGCCGTGACTTTTAAAACACTACTTCTTCCCATGTTTTCAGTGACTTTACCCATCGACCACTGTCACACTCCAAGAACTAACTTCAAGCTTCGACAACCACCTCTGACGACAGCTCCGGCGACCAACTCCAAGCTCCGACAACTTTTGTGTGACCAGCTTCGACAACCACCTCCAGTGACCCAACTTCGATGACCACCTTCGTGCTACCTACTCTGATGACCAACTTGCTCCGACACCAAACTCCAACGACCAACTCTGACTACAAGCTCCGATGAAAATCACCTTCGATCATCACTTTTGAGCGAGAAATTTCAACGACCAACTTGGGGCTTTGAGAACCACCTTCGACAACAAACTCTGACAACCAACTCTAGTACCACCTTCATGCAACTAACTTCGGGCTCCAATAGTCACCTCCGACTACAATCTTCAGCAAAAATCATTTTTGATGATCAACTTTGATGACCACTTTCACTCAACCAACTCCAGGATTCAAAAACCACCTCTGATAAGAAACTTCGACAACCAACTCCAATACACTTTCATGCAACCAACTTTAGGCTCCGACAACCACCTCCGACTACAAACTCCAGCAAAAATCATCTTCGATAATCAACTTCGAAAACTACTTTTGACTACTATAAGACTGATGACTGTTAAAGTATGTTGTAGGGTTGTTGATTATATATAAAATATTATTTTGTCTACATTAAGTGCAATATTCATATGTAAAAATTTGTAAAAAACATTTTTCTTTAATTGAATTCACATATCAAATGAGTGTTAAGCATATTTAGACGAAAAGTATGTATGTAGTTGAAAAGTATGTAACATATAACAAAAAAAAAAAAAACAATAAAATGAAAAAAAAAATTCCTGGAACATTTTCTAGCAAAATGAGTGAAAAATAGAGATTTTTTCTCTGATAATTCTATAAATTTGGAGGAAATAAAAGTGAAATTGTTGAAGAAATGTAGTGACATTCCATTGGCTGTTACGATGATGGGGTGATTTAATTAAAAAAATTCATGTCATAGTAAAAATATAGAGCAACAATAGGAAGAAGAAGAAAAAGAAGAAGATGATAATGAAATTCAAGGAGAAAAATTAGCTAGGATAAAAAATTTTGATTTCGCTTTAGTTTCTCATTTTATTTAAACATATTTCTACAAGAAATGTAATGAGTTAATTGTTGTTCATTGCCCAAAAAAGAAAGAACGTAAGAAAGAAAGAAAGAAAGAAAGAAAGAAAAATTTTAAAAATTAAAGAAAAATTGAAATCCATATTTTATTCAAACAAATATGTGTAGAATTATTGAATAAAAAAATTTCAAAACAAAAATAGTAATCATAAAAGTATATTATTGAATAAAAGAGTTTAAAAAAACTGCATCAGCTGATACCTAGATATATGAACTCTGCACCCCAAACACAGACATATGAACTCCACAGATAGATGAATTCTACAGACATATGAACTCCAGACATCCTATCTCAACTCCGTATCCCAAACAACTCCTAAGTGATTTTACTGAAACTTCATGTAATTATCAAAGTCCTATCCCTATTAAGTACTAACAAAGTAAAATAATAACATATTTAGGCCTTTTAAATGTGTAAGAACAAACGTAAGGTAAGACTAACAAATTTAAGAAAGAGTTAGTACTGCATTCTTACGTGCCATGACATTTACTGAAGTCTATAACAACTTGTGTGACATTGGCTTTCTCCAATGCGTTCTACAAAATTGTCGAGTTACTTAAACATTTTCTTTCCATCCTTCACATAAGATGAAGCATCGATAGACTCAACAAACATGGTACCTTTAGGACTATTAACTAAAAAGTTAATTAATGTCCTATCTCTTCTATCTGTCCATCCATCAGCCATAATAGTACATCCAACTTTGGCCCACTCTACCTTATGGTTTTTCATCAACTCATTTGTGGCTTCTAATTCCTTTTTGTATTGAGAGGTATTCCCGCATCATAAAATCATCAAGCAATTCTTTGGATGGTGTGCCCCCTCATTTCCTTTTTGTATGCCTCATTCATCATAATCTGTTTTCCCTTTTCTTTGTCATTCTTTCTATTTTTCACCACATTTTCTGGGTTCGGTGTAAAATATGCATCCATTAGACCTTTTGTCTTGGCTTTTTTGAAGCCGGTGCCACTCTTTTATTCGAATTACTCATGCACACTTCATCTTCGTCCTCGTCTTCAATACCATAGTTTTCCACATCAATGTCTACAATCAAATTTCTTTCATCTTTAATCTTCTTTTTCTTACATATACTCTTTTATCTCTTCCTTCACATGATCTAGACATTTTCTACGTGTCGTAGCATTTCTATAACCACCAAAAAGGTGTTGTTTCATTCTAAAAACTCCTCCTTTTGTTACTTTTAAATAAAATCCACACACTAATGTATTAACATCTTTATCATTTTGCAATTTTGCATATTTCCATGCCGGATCCTTTCTTATACTGTCCTATCTAATTATTAGAAACTTAACTTGATTAGTAACTACCTTAAGAAATTGCTCACAAAAAGTTAGGATTTGGGAGCCAAGATGTACCTGAATTTTGATGACGGCTGCTGTTTTGTAGAATTTTCTTCTCTGTTTTGAAGCCTTTGTTTTTTTTGACAAAAAAAAGATTCCAATGTGGTAGCGAAGTACTGGTGGCTGGCAGCAAAAAAAAAATAGGACTTTCTTTTCTTTTCTTTTCTTTTTTTTTTTTTTAAGAAAAACAAGGCTGGACACCGGCACGTATGTCACACTTTCTGTTTTTTGAAGAAAAAACAGAACTGGACATGTCACACTCCCTGTTTTTTAGAGACTTTGATTTGAAGAAGAAGAAGAAAGTAACTAAAGTTTGGAGGAGAGATAGATCTGAAGTTTTTTTTTTTTTTTGAAGAGACCATGAATGAAGGAGAAGAAGAGAGTCTGAATTTTTATTTTTATTTTTTTATTTATTATTATTATTATTATTTTTTTTTTTTTGAAGAAACCGTGAATGAAGAAGATAGGCCGCAATTTTGACCATTAAGGTATTGTATGTTAACTTGGATGCATTTCGAGTTTGTCATGATCATGGATTTGTTAGGAATCTTGTAAGATAAATATTAGAAATATTTTTAGGATTGCCGAGGCATATTTGTCATTTGTTAAGGAGTTAGTTATTGAAGAGTGGCTTTGAATAGAGCAAGCAAGGAGGGTGAAGAAGACAGTTTTCTGGACATAGTTTATGTGAAAATCCATGTCTCTCAAAGTATTTGGCGAACTTGTAGTTTTCCTTCTTAACACTATTAATATTTCCATTAATTTTTAGTTCCGATCAGAATGGTTCCACTAGAAATTTTATGTTTATAAACCTCTTCCTATAGTGTTTATGTGTTGGAAAAGAAGTTAAAGTCTTGTGTATAAAATCCTGCTTTTTGTCAATATGTTAATATCTGGTGGGCCGTCCAGTTGGAAGGATTAATTAATGAATTATTAGGTATGAACTCTACAGGGTTTATCAAGTACACGTATGGAGTATTAGAGATGCAACCAATTTTCTATGTAATTGTAGCTGTAAATATTATTCTTAATCAACAAGAAGATTTTCCATTTTAAAGGATAATTTTGTTCAATTATTCATGGTTCTTTCATAAAAAAAATATATCTGATTTGACCATGTTTGTATGCTTGCTCTATTTATGATCTTCCTGCCTCCCTCCCTCTATTTCTTTTTGTTTTCTTTTTCCTTTTTTTTTCTGAGTCTGTGCAAGTTCTTCAAAGCACTATGAAAAAACTATAGATTCATGAATCTTTTGCTTTCCTATTATGGTGCAAAAGATGATCTCTCAGGTTTTAGTGCTGATCTTGGCTGTTGATGTCTTATCCAGAAAATTCTCAGGTAGCTAATGCACGATTTCAAGCTGCTGGTGCAATTCGAGATGCTGCTATTAGAGAGTGGAGTTTTCTTACTGCTGATGTCAAGAGAACTTTAATTAGGTCATTTTTTACTTCTATGAATACTTTACTTTTTGCTTTCGTGTTTCATTGCAATATGTTTCTAAAACTGCTAGGCGCACTGGAAGGACAAAAGGAATTGTTAATTTACTTGTGCTATCTTGGCAATGGTTTGGGGCACTTGGTGGTAGATAAATGCAAAACAGTTGGGAGGTGTGGGATTTAGAAACAAAATATTGGGGTATGACAGAAGAAATTTGAAGGAAGAGGAGCAGAGTGAGATGAGTTTGGTTTTGGAAATGATTAGTTCTTGAAATGGTCATTTCTTGGTTCGATCTCTAGTTCATAAATTGCATGAAGATGATGGCCTTCTGGATTTAATTTGTTTTCAAAGATTTGGGAATGAACTCCCTCAAAAAGGGTAAGATCTTCATTTAGTCTGTTTGTTTGAAGAGCTTCAATTTGAAGATTAATGTCCGTTGTGTGGCTTAAAATCATTCTCAATGTTCGTCAAGTTTGGTGGATGCCAAAAATTTGTTTCATATGGTTTCCTTATAGGAGTTTGTGGAATCAACCATCTACTGGATTTGATGGGGCTATCATGAGTAACATCATTTAACTAGTAAAAGTGTCAAATAATTGTTATCTGGGAATCAACCACCCTTGATTGGCTTTGTGTCACTGAGGCATGTGAAAGAAGTAAAAGAAACTATAGGGGATTATGATTAAACCTATGGTGGCCTGGTGTCAGACGACGCCTGGCCACCTGTGTACGATATCAAGATTTTATGAGTTTTTCTTGATAATTAAATGTGCTTGGGTAAGATAATTGTCCTGTAGCATGCAGCTGGTTTGAATACTAATAGTTATTGTAAAAGAAAAATTGTTATGTATTCATTGAAATGGAAAGAAAGCAAGGAAGCTGTGAATTAATACTGTAAACTAATTTGTGGAATATGTGGCTGGAAAGGAATCAGAAGTGTTTAACACGGTGGTGCTCGGAGGAAGGGTTAGCTTGTGCTAAGCTAATTGTTCTTTGTGGGTATCATATTTTCTTTGATTGCTCCTATATTCATCATATCTTGGATCAAGCTTCTCAGAATTTTCAACTTACTTTGGGTTTTCTCCAATACTTTGAAAAAGCCATTGTTTTGCAACTTCTTTTGGATTTTCAATTGGCTCCATTGTCGACTTTTCTCTGGATTAATGTTGCTAAAAGCTCTTTAATCAGAATTTTGGTTGAACAAAAATCGGAGAATATTTCGGAATTCTCCTATTTCTCACTTCAGTGGTTTTTCCGTTGGTTTTTATCATGGTGTATTTTGAGTATTCACATCTTTTCATTTACTTTATGAAAAGTTCCTTTTTTGTAAAAAAAAGGATCTTAAGATAGGGAGTTTGAGGGACATTCTAAGTAAGTATTATAATTGGGAGCTTTTTAAATAGCTTTGTATGGGTTGTTGATAACTTGTAGAAATACAAGTTATTTATACTGTTTTATTTAGATATTGCGGCTAAAAGAGAGAAAAGTTGCGTCGATTGTATGGAAATTAGCTAAGAAATGCAAGAATTATGAATTATCGTAAATACACCCACTGACACTATTGCGATGGTAGAAAAGAATGTTTCCATTCTGTTTTACAGGAAATCAAGTCACCACATGCGTTAATGGCTCAAGATAAAAAGAACAACGCATCTCCGTCGCATTATGCCCGTCAACCAATAATGAAGAGACGATCAACGCAATGACGGTGCATGCGATAATCGATCCAGAGCTTAACTTCCACCGCATGCAGTAATCAAAAACAACACTGCATGCTGACAAATGATCGAAGATGCAAAAGAGCAATGCAATTGCAGAGGATTTAGACACATGTACAGCTAACCGTTGTGCATTTCTGATGGGATTGATTGCATAACAGAGAAATATTCATTCCACCATTTCTGGAGCTGCCTTAACAATAAAGTGGGGTCCACACTGCAGAGAGTCAAAGGTGAGCCTATAAATAGCCTTGGCCATTCCATTGCAAAATATACTTGATACAGGCATATTTTGATATTTGTATATTGAGAGAGAGTCTAGTCTGAAGAGCCTGATTGGAGAAGATTCGGGAAGAATTAAGAGACAAGGCCGAGAAGTTAGTCTTAGGACAAACCCTTTCAATCCCCACCGTTTAAGCTCTGTACCAAGGTCACTTCTACTGGACGTGCAAGCCTTAGAGGGAAGCTCTTCTATCCATTCAATCAATTTGCCAGCAAGCAAATCAACCGTCCAGATCTGTGTCAAGACGTTGACACTCTTTTGTATTTGTTTCGATCTCTTTATCATCAATTGTATTCACCTTCTTAGTCTATCATTCACACCATGTATCAGACGGTAAATATTAGTATTGAATGTCATGATCATTTTCATCTCCATCTTTCTGCCTATTTCCGTTCTTCCATGAATCGCTTTCTCCACGATGTTTTCTTAATCCCTTGGTAATTAATAAGAATTAAGCAAGTAAATTAATCTGTGCTAAAGAAATAAATATGTTTAGCTAAAGCATGCTAGACGACATCTTCACCTGTGAGAGCAGAAGTGAAGATGCCATTCCTCCTATTGAGAGAAGGCTGGAAGAATACGTTAACTAAAGCGAGAAGTACTTCCAGAGATTGAAGCAACCTTGCATTCATTATGTTCATCCCTGTTTCACCACGGAGATGTGGGAACGCAGCCGATCACCGAGAGGTGTACGCCAAGCGAAAGCAGAACCTTAGTTATATCTTTAACGCAATAAATGAACTTGCGATGTTTATACTAGTTATCCTTTCTGTTTCTGTTTCATACATAAAGACTTGCCACCGTATAACATGATCCTTTGTATAATCTTCACAGTCAGTTTCAAACTCAGTATCATGTATCAGTATTCTGCATCTTGTATCATAATAGCTTAGGTTTACTTTTATCGCACTTTATTTTATTATCGCAACTTTACTTTACCGCACAATTTTACTTTATTGCAATTTAAATACCTGTACACATACACTCTTTATTAATTGTAAAACCGGTCGCATATATCACGAACGTAACGCATTAACTAAGCAATCCCTGTGTTCGACCTCTGATCACTCCGAGAAGCTTGCAGTGGAATTATACTTGGATTCAATGCAAGGAAACTTGTGACAACGCATAGCATACTACAAACATTTCATTAATAACACGTACATCTAGAAGTAGTATGGCATAAAGTGTGCATGAGCAATCATTCATCCATGTGTTGCGTGACATAAGATAAAATTTTATGTTTACAAGTTTATGGCAACATGAGCTTGTAGCGCATTATCATGCATGCACATTATAGCACATCAATTCCAAGTCGCTCGGAATTTCAAGACCCATGGTTGAGGAGAACGTGAGCTTTGAGATAAGACCGATTATGCTGCAGATGATTAAGAATGTGGGGCAATTCAAAGGATTACAAGGAGAAGACCCGCATGCTCATTTGACGAGCTTTGTAGACATATGCAGCGCATTCTCTATGCCTGGTGTGACTCAAGAAGGACTTAGATTATATCTCTTCCTGTATACACTGCGGGATGAAGCAAAGAGGTGAGCTCAGTCGTTAGAGCCAGATGAGATTAACGGATAGGATCAGTTGGTTAAAAGATTCATGAATAGATTCTTCCCTCCAGCCGTCAACGCAAGGAAACGGAGGGATGTGTTGAATTTTGAACAAAAGGGGTATGAAACTTTGAGTACTGCCTGGGTGCGTTTCAGACAATTATTGAAGAGTTGTCCGCATATTGGGATTCCTGATTGCAAAATGGAGACTTTTTACAATGGCTTAGATCAACCAACGCAAGCAGTTGCTGATGCCTCCGCAGTAGGAAGATTAATGGGCAGATCGTATACAGAAGCCAAAAGCATCCTAGATTGCATCTCGCGACATTCAAATGAATGGTTAGATACCGAGTTCGAGGAAAGAGGTCTGGATCAAAGAGAGCAGAAGATGCCATTGTACCAGATGATACAATGAGCACACTGGTAGAATAGATGACCACAATGACCTCGCTTCTTTAGACTATGGCTAATCAACAAAGACATCTCTCTCAAGGTTCAGCGCAAGTTAATGTGTTGACACATGTGGCCGCAATGAATTGTGTTAAATATGGAGAGGGACATTCAGTGGAAGTCTGCCCATGGAATCAACAGCCCGTATACTCTGTCTACAATGAACCGTTTGGCAACACCTATAACCCTTGTTGGCAGAATCACCCAACTTTAAGTTGGGACGAGAATCACAACCAGGGGAGCCACAATTTTCATCAGAACAGTTATCAAGGGAATCGAGGCAACCCTCTGGTCTTCATTAATCCGGACTATAGCCCAGGTAATTCTCAAAGTATACCACCCAATGACCAACCGTTCTTATTAGATACCTCTTGCAGTACCTCATCTCTGGAGACGTCATTGAAACATTATATCGAAAAGAGCGAGGCAATTAGACAATCGCAAGCTGCCTCCCTTAGAGATTTGGAAGAGCAGATTGAACAGCTTGCGATTGAGTTGAAGAATAAAGCGCCTGGTACACTGCTTAGCAGTTCAGGAGCATCGGGGCCATGAGGTAAAGAGCAATGTCAAGCAGTGACATTGAGAAGTGGTAAAACAACAACCCCTATGCCACCAGTACCAGATTCAATAACAAGACCAGTGGATTTAACTGTCGATGATTACCAATCAACCAGTAATGGCAAAATTACCAGTTCAGAAGTAAGTACATCTACAAGAGATGAATCTCATCAAGACTTCAATTCTAAATCAACGCAACCTTCAGTCACCACAACACAGCAAGCATAGAACCTCAACGAAGAACCAACTAAACAAGAAGTACGATGGGTTCCTCCACCTTTCCCGTCCAGGCTGAAGAAGAAAGATAATAGTAAGCAATTTCAGAGGTTCCTGGACATTCTCGACAACAACACATCAATATTCCCTTAATAGAAGCTCTAGAAAAGATGTCGCGCTATGAAAATTCCTCAAGGATATACTTGCCAACAAAAGAAAGATCGGGGAAAATGAAACAGTTGCGTTAACATATGAATGCATTGCACTACAACATTCCCACTAAAATGAAAGATCCTAAGAGTTTTACATTGCCCTTCTCAATAAGAGGGAAGAAGATCAAAAACCCGCTATGCGATTTAGGGGCGAGCATAATTCTAATGCCCTTGTCGATCTTCAAGAAGCTGAATATTGGCAACGCAAGACCAACCGCGATCACAGTTGGCCGATAGATCGATAACGCATCCCGAGGGCAAATTAGAGGATGTACTCGTGCAAGTGGATAAGTTTATCTTCCCTGCAGACTTTATCATATTAGATTACGAAGTTGACAGAGAAGTGCCTATCATCTTGGGTCGCCCATTTCTTGCAACAGGGCGAGCACTAATCGATGTACAAAAAGAAGAACTCACCATCAGGGTTGACGATCAGCAAATGAAGTTCAATGTTCTCAATGTGTTGAAATACCCAAGTGATATGAGGAATTGCCAATATGTTGAGGAATTGCGGGAAGAGCCTTGGCACAGGCCCTTAGAAGTGTTGGAGGAAGAAGATTTTGGAATTGGCGCAATGTGGGACGAAAATTGCGCTGCAATATAAGTTGAATCAAATTTTGAACCACTCAAGTTATCTGAACGAACATCGCAACACACTAAGCCATCCTTAGAAGAACCACCCGTGTTAGAGTTGAAACTGTTGCCTGTGCACCTCAAGTATGCTTACTTAGGAGGTAATAGCACGTTACCTGTTATCATATGTGCCTCGTTGAGTAAGGAGAAGGAAGATGCACTCATCCAGATCCTGAAGAACAACGCAAAGGCTTTAGGATGGAACTTGGCAGACATTCGAGGAATCAGTCCCTCGTATTGCATGCACAAGATTCGTCTGGATGATGGAAAAACGGGATCGATAGAAAGGCAATGTCGCTTGAACCCTGCCATGAGCGAGGTTTTGAAGAAAGATATAGTGAAGTGGCTAGATGCAAGCGTCATCTACCCGAGCCCAGTGCAGTGTGTTCCGAAGAAAGGGGGGATGACAGTCGTCACCAATGACAAGAATGAATTAATTCCGACAAGGACAACTATGGGGTGGAGAATCTGTATGGATTACAGCAAGTTAAATTTGGCCACTAAAAAGGACCACTTCCCACTCCCGTTTATTGATCAGATGTTAGACAGGCTTGCTGGGAATGAATTCTTCTGTTTTCTTGACGGCTACTCGGTACAACCAAATTGCAATTGCGTCGGAGGCTCAAGATAAGACAACCTTCACGTGCCCATTTGGCACGTTTGCATTCCGTCGCATGCCGTTTGGACTCTACAATGTGCCAGGTACTTTCCAACGATGTATGATGGAGATATTTTCATATTACTTGGAGGAGTCAGTCGAGGTATTCATGGATGATTTTTCAGTTTTCGGCAATAATTGTGACTTCTGTTTATCTAACCTTGAGAACGTCTTGAAGAGATGTGTGGAAACTAATCTTGTTCTAAACTGGGAAAAATGCCACTTTATGGTTGAAGAATAAATTGTACTGGTTCATAAAATATCGAAGGTAGGATTGGAAGTTGATTAGGCGAAAATCAACGCAATTTTCAAGCTACCTCCACTAGTAAACGTGAAAACACTTAGGAGTTTTCTGAGACATGCTGGGTTCTATCGAAGATTTATTCGCAACTTCTCCCAGATCACAAGGCCCCTAAGTGCGCTCCTTGAAGCTAACCGTGAGTATGATTTTGATGATGTGTGCACTGAAACATTCCAAACATTGAAGAATTCACTCATCACCGCACCCATTCTGATTGCACCTGGTTGGACGCAACTATTTGCGTTGATGTGTAATGCTAGCGGGTATGCTATGGGCACAGTTTTGAGTCAGTGCAAGGACAAGGTTTTGCATCCTATCTACTATGCGAGTAAAACGTTGAATGATGCACAGGAGAATTATACAACCACAGAAAAGGAAATGCTAGCAGTGGTATTTGCACTGGAGAAATTTCAACAGTACTTAATCGGAACAAATGTTGTGGTGTATACTGATCACTCTGTGATCAAATATCTAATGACGAAGATGGATGCGAAACCGAGACTGATACGGTGGGTGTTGCTCCTGCAAGTGTTTGACCTAGAAATCAAGGACCGGAAGGGCACTGAGAACCAAGTCACTGATCATCTGTCAAGATTGGAAAATTGCGAGGTTCAGGAGAAAGAAAGAGACATTGAAGAAAGATTCCCCGATGAGCTGCTGATGTTGGTAGGCATTAATATTCCCTAGTATGCGGACATTGTGAACTTCATAGTTTACGGCCAAGTACCAGAGGACTATATTTACCAGCAAAAGAAGAAACTGAGACATGACGTCAAATTTTGTTTCTGGGATGACCCATTCCTATATCGACTTGGACCTGATCACATTTTACGTCGATGCATTCCTGAGCATGAAGTCACGCATGTTCTGGAGCTTTGTCACGAGTCCCCTTACGGAGGACACTTTGGGGGGCAGCGGACCACTGCAAAGGTCCTATAAAGTTACTATTTCTGGCCAACACTGTTTAAGGATGTCCATGCCCATGTTGCTTAGTGCGATAAATGCTAGAGAACGGGGAATATGTCTAAAAGAAATGAAATACCTTTGACGTCAATCTTGGAGGTCGAATTATTAGATGTATGGGAAATCGACTTTATGGACCCATTTCCACCATCAGAAGGTCATCATTACATCCTGGTCGTGGTTGATTACGTATCAAAATGGGTTGAGGCCATCGCATGTGCGAAGAATGATGTGTCCACAGTGGCGAAGATTCTCAAGAAGAATATCTTTGCCCGATATGGAATGCCACGATGAAGGCTCCCACTTCATCAACTGCATAATCACCAAACTGTTGACTAAATTTAACGTCAGCCATAGAGTTGCAACCGCTTATCACCCACAGACTAATGGGCAAGCAAAGGTTTCTAACCGAGAGATCAAAACTATCTTGGAGAAGGTAGTCAGTACCTTTAGGAAGGATTCGTCACCCAAACTCGATGAAGCGCTGTGGGCATACAGGACTTCCTATAAAATGCCAATTGGCATGTCCCCATATGCCCTGGTCTTCAAAAAATCTTGTCATCTGCCTCTCGAGTTGGAGCACAAGGCGATGTGGGCATGCAAGAAGCTGAACTTTGATCTAGCAAGTGTGGGGAAAGTCTGGAAATTGTAATTGAACCAGCTGGTTGAATGGCGAAGGGACACCTATGAAAATGCCAAGATCTATAAGGAGAGAACTAAGAAGTGGCATGACGACCACATAAACAACCGGACATTCATCAAAGGTCAACAGGTACTATTGTTTAACGCACGTTTTCGATTGTTTCTAGGGAAGTTGAAATCCTGTTGGTCTGGGCCATTCCGGATCAAGACTATCTTTCCCCACGGCGCAGTGGAACTGACAACTGAAGACGGAAACAACGCATTTAAAGTCAATGGTCAACGGATTAAGCCTTATTACGGGGGCGATGTGGATCGACACATGGGTACCATTGACTTGGGCAAGCAGGATTAACCGCTTGCGGGAGATGCTATTGCGGTAATTCTGAAAACTTCTTCCAATCAGCATCCCTATCTCTATATTTAATTGCTTTCTTTACAGCTTTCATTTACTGCTTTCTAAATTGTGTTATTTATTACTTATTAGAATTAGCCTTTAATGCTTTATGTATTTTCCTTCAAGTTAATTCATTAGTGTATTTTCATGTCATGTTTAATTCCTTTAATTCGTAGGCATTAGTAGCGATGTTCTTAAACTTTTTGTGAATGATTGGATGATACGTTGAACAACACAAAGTCTTTTCAACTTGCATTATTGATGAATTAAAAAAAAAAGGAAAATAAAAATTGGTATGTAACATGATGATGGGTGCATTTCATGATAACAGATACACTTTGCATCCATTACACCCAAATGCATTGCGTTGAGGGGGGTGTGTTGCGCTCGTATGTGTTCTTTGCCTGTCCTTAGCGAAAATGCACTATGTTGAGGTAGTCTTGCGCTGGTAGAAATACTGTGTGCCCGTCCTCCAAAAATGTGTTGAGTTAAGGGGTGTGTTATGGGAGTACATACATTGTTGCCCGTCTTCAGCAAAAATGTATTTGCATTAATGGAAGCGCGGTGTTAATTTTAATCGTGCACCCGTCTGGATCAAATTCAAAAGATAACTACAATTCATTATTTTTCTATGCTTATCTAAATTCTTTGATTCTTTGTATAGGCAAACAAAATTTTGTATTGCGATATTTAAAATCACTTGTATATTTAGTTAATTTTCAATACAACCGAGTAGCAATTCTCTCTATATGTCTGTGCCTCTTCTTTATCGTCCTTCGTCAACTTTGTTATATTCTTAATCTTTCATTTTGCGTTTTTCATTGCGCTACCATGATGTATAATATGCATACACTTAGAAACATTTCCCACACTTTGTAATTTCTAACTAACAATTAGTTAATTCGTAGCTTAGCGATACTTTACCTTTTATCTTTCAAAGTTCTGCTCAAACCTTCTTTTTGAAATTTTGTCTAAGTGTTTGTCTATTCTATCCAAACAGCGCAATGAGGATCTTGCGCATCTCTAAATTTGGGGGTGGGGAAGATCTGAGCAGATGAGATCAAGAGTATGCCGTCATTAAGAAAAATGCATTCAATTTTCCAAAAATAATAATAAAATCATACAAAACTCCAATGTCAGCGCGAGGGAAACCTCAAAAACATTCCCAACCTGATAAGAGTTAGTTGTGAAAGGAACCTGCTCGTAGTTGAATGTTCGCATGACACCCATGGGAGCAAGCCAAAACGAAGGTGGGTTTCCAAGAACGATGCATATGAAAAGAGAAAAATGAGAAAAAGAAAATAAAAGAATGCAAGAGACAACTCCTCTGAAATTCAAGAGTTAAAGTTGAGATTGGCATACAACCATAGTTGGATATTCGCATGACACCCGTGGGAACAAGCCAAAACAAAGGGTGTGACCATGATTACCAGTCTCTAATAAAGGATGTAAGATTTGACCACCTCATCCGGACGCATCAAGTTGTTTTTACAAGAAGAGGTAAACATTCTTTTTAAAACTAGAAAAGTATTTTTTAGCATAAATTTGTTATGTAGAAGAATAAAGTAGGGCTTTGTTATGAATTAGCAAGGATAGAAGGAAATTGCGTTGTCAAGTAATGTTGCCTAAGTGGAACATAAGAAGCAACCAATCGACACAAAATTTAGGATAGGAATTGAGAATTATTTCCTTAGTAGAAGATATGCTTGAGGACAAGCATATATATAAATTTGGGGGTGTGATAACTTGTAAAAATACAAGTTATTTATACTGTTTTATTTAGATATTACTGCTAAAAGAGAGAAAAGTTGCGTCGATTGTATAGAAATTAGCTAAGAAATGCAAGAATTATGAATTATCGTAAATACACCCACTGACACCATTGTGATAGTAGAAAAGGATGTTTCCATTCTGTTTTGTAGGAAATCAAGTCACCGCATGCGTTCATGGCTCAAGATAAAAAGAACAACGCATCTCTATCACATTGTGCCCGTCAATCAATAATGAAGAGACGATCAACGCAATGACGGCACATGCGACCGTCGATCCAGAGCTTAACTTCCATTGCATGCGATAATCAAAAACAACACCGCATGCAGACAACGATCGAAGATGCAAAAGAGCAATGCAATTGCAGAGGATTCAGACACGTGTACAGCTAACCGTTGTGCATTTCTGACGGGATTGATTGCATAACAGAAGGAATATTCATTCCACCATTTCTGGAGCTGCCTTAATAATAAAGTGGGGTCCACACTGCAGAGAGTCAAAAGCTAAGCCTATAAATAGCGTTGGCCATTCCATTGCAAAATATACTTGATACGGGCATATTTTGATATTTGTATATTGAGAGAGAGACTGGTCTGTAGAGCCTGATTGGAGAAGATCCGGGAAGAATTAAGAGACAAGGCCGAGAAGTGAGTCTCAGGGCATACCCTTTCACTCCCCACCGTTGAAGCTCTATACCAAGGTCACTTCTACCAGACGAGCAAGCCTGAGAGGGAAACTCTTTTGTCCATTCAATCCATTCGCCGGCAAGTAAATCCACTGTCTAGATCTGTGTCAAGAAGTTGGCACTCTTCTGTATTTGTTTTTATCTCTTTATCATCAATTGTATTCACCTTCTTAGTCTATCATTCACACCATGTATTAGACGCTAAATATTAGTATTGAATGTCATGATCATTTTCATCTCCATCTTTCTGTCTATTTCCGTTCTTCCATGAATTGCTTTCTCCACGATGTTTTCTTAATCCCTTGGTAATTAGTAAGAATTAAGCAATTAAATTAATCTGTGCTAAAGAAATAAATATACTTGGTTTCTTGCGGTGGAATTATACTTGGTTTCAACACAAGGAAACTTGTGACAACGCATAGCATACTACAAGCATTTCATTTATAACGCATACATCTAGAAGTAGTATTGCATAAAGTGTGCATGAGCAATCATTCATCCATGCATTGTGTGACATAAGATAAAATTTTATGTTTACAAGTTTATGGCAACATGAGCTTGTAGCACAGTATCATGCATGCACATTACAACACACCAATTCCAAGTCATCAGTTGTGTGAATTGTGTCGGATGGAGTTTTTATGTTTTCATTGTTTACTTTTTAAAATAACAATGGCTTCACGTCTTGTTCCGAAAAATCCATTCAACTATTTATTTTTGTGCATTAGTTGTCCAGCAATTAAGAACTTGTTTTTTGTGTTGTTATTTGTTAAGCAGTTCTAAACTTATTTGTATAGAAATACTTATTTTCTTTTAATCAAGGATTTATGGATAAATATGTTGCATTCAACATGCAGCTTCCGTCTGTGCTATGTAATGCAACATGCAAACTAACAAGAATGCTATGTTCAAGCAAAGGTAATTGTGGCTGCTCAATTAATGAAAAGGGGCTGGTAGGCTTTCTTATGTTGTTTCCTACAAAATTTGGATTCACATTTCTTAGACAGAAATGAGTACGGCTATATGTCATATGCAATTAACTACATAACTTAAACACAACTACGGTATATTAGTTGCACAGTTGTATCATAATACAAATAGGATCCATAATACTTCCAAAGAATTCAACAAGTAACAATTAAACTCATTTTTTTACAAACAGTACAACGGTTCTACAATTCCGAGACTTAACTACAGAGTTTACATCAACAACTCTTAAAATCGAAAGTGTGGCTATGGCATAGCAGACCTTGACCTTAGCAGCACCCTGGAACTCCTCACCTTTCACTACCTGGGAAGAAAAACATGAATGAAAAGAATGATCTTCAAGAAGCTGAGTGATTGGTAAGCAACTTCTAGAGTCTATTTCAACTCATAGTAAAACAAACATAGCACAACTACGAGGTTATATTCAAACCTCAACCTTAAATGAATCTTTTCTAGATTATATCTACACACATGGTAGATAGTTAAACTGATACTACTTATAATGAGTCTGTTCTCAAACTCTACCTACACAAACACGGTAGATAGTTAAACTGATACCAGTTATAAACACTTACTCTCTTGCGTTCCCTATGTGCACATAGATCCCTACCTATGGGCTCAGAATCTAGGCCTATCGGCCCTCTGACCATCTCATGCGAGGTTCCTCCCATAGGCTCAGGAACTAGACCTCTCGGTCCTCTAACCATCCCGTGAGGTTTTGCTTCGGGCTCAGGAACTCGTTCTATTGACCCCATGATCATCCCGATCACATATTCTCATTCTTATTCTAATTACTCATTCACAACATAAGAATATAAACATACTCTAAAATATATGCTTATGACATAAAGGAAAATACCACTCACCTTAATCAGATAGGAACCTTTCTTTCTAGAAGTTCCTTGGTTTCCTCGGGCTCCCTTTTGAACCCTAAATTCTAGATTCAACTTCAAGCTTAGATTACTCATAGTTTCATTCCTTATTTTGAGACACTCCTCCTACAAACATGTTCTAAAATAGCTCAGTAAGCTTACCTTAAAATATCAGCTCAGAACTTCTTTTGGTTTGGCTGGAATCCTCAAATCATCAAGACTGGCTCAAGTTTACCCGAGAGCTCGACCCTTCTGTATTTTCTTCACTATCCAGCCTGATTCCTTGGAGCTTTCTTCCTTTAACAGCCATACTTTGAAAAATAGACTCTCAGAGCTTTCAAGTGGCTTTAGAATCACTTAAAACGCACAAGTAGTCTGGGAGAACTTCTCGTCCCAAATTGATGCTACTTCAGGATTTCACTGTCCGACAGCATCTCCTCCTCTTGGAACCATTGATCAATGCATATCTTTCTCCAAATCAATACTTTGAAGAGGATTTGTGTTATGAAATGAAGAGACATTTTGGGTAGTTTATTGGCCTTAGGAACCGATCCTTCTCATTTCTTAAGGCTTCCAATGCATGATACCTCATTCTTTAGAAACTTTTGGAGTGTTTGCACTATGCTTTGCCACCACCTACTTCCTTGCCATTCACCTACTTCCATGCCACTCACCTACTTGCATGAAGTTTTAGTTGTCTTCCTCATGCATAAATCTTCCTTGCATGAAACTCTATTTGTCCACATCCTACTAACTCAAGCTCAACCTTTTCTCGGTTTAGCCACTTGTCTGGGTGAATCCATCAGCCTTGTATACCGTAAACGCACAGACACTTCACTATGCGCTCATCATCTAGCTCATCGTGTAGCTCTTGCACTCTCGCATAGCTCCATTTTCTAGTGATCTCTCACTGTCGCTTGTCACCTAACGATCTCAATTTCGCTCATCGTGTAGAGCTAACCCCATCATCTAACGTATCACGCCCATCGCTTATCGTGTAGCGCCATCGTCTAGCACTTGCATCTATCGCCTAGCACTCGCACCTAACGCATCGTCTAGTGTCTATGCTCATCATCTAGCGTCCAAGTTCATCATTTAGCGCTATCGTCTAGTGCTATCGTCTAGCGCTTATGCTTATCTTGTAGTTCCATCGCCTATCGTCTAGTGCATCGTTTAGCACCGGATGTAGCTACACGATCGTCCATGCATGCAATACTCTAATGTCTGGCGCCCATGCTTGTGCACACTTGATTTTGCCGAATGCATGTTAACCTCTAAAACATGGTTGCCGCATGCCTTGTCCAACACATGGATTTTCTTCACTCGGCCACTCTTTGATTCTAGGCTTAATCTGTAATTAAAAACTTTGCCTCATTAGAGCCTCATGCGTTAATGTTTCCTAACACCAAACGCAAAGTTTCTTTTTGACTTCATACTTAGCCAAATTTTTACTAATTAAGGCTCAATTCAAAGCTACTCAAAGAAAATCTCTTCAAACACTTAGAATTTTCCTTCTTTCAACATAGGATTTAACTTATACTTAGTTAATTCACTTAATTACCTGCTTAAGTAGGGAAATTGAGATTAGAGTTTAATAGCTTACTCTGTAGTTGTTACAAAGAGTTGTAAAGATACTACAAACGAAGTGATCCAGATTCATTCATGTATTGACATGAGGAGTGAAGGCGTCCTATACAATGAGTTTGCATAAGATTGGACCAATAAATGAGTCACTCTTACTTTATAATGTTGTTTATTGTATAAGACTTACTATTTCACTTAGATGACCTAGGTAACTCGATCTTAATCGTGAGCTAACTATAAACTCCTGTTTATTTGGGATTATCCTTAGATTTGCATAGGTGAGGGTTGACTTAATAGTGCCGGCTCAATAAACCTCCCATTTCAAGGGTAAGACCAGGTAGATAACTGGGGATATAGGGTGCAAGACGAAATTCATGCCTACCAGATTTAAGGATAGAAGAAAGGTTGTTCTTTTAAGTACTGGATCCAGGTCTTGAACAAAGGGTCCCACCCTCTTACTGGGTTGAGAGGGTTCTAGTTTAGTGACTTGATCACAAACCAATGATTTATTAGAGGATCGGTAGGAACTTAAGGAACAAGACTTAATCTCAGGGGTCAAACAGAAATTAGACCTAGCCGTTATTACGAAGAACCTGTGAAGGGTCGACTTACTAATTATGGTTAAATCATGTGGACATAATATATCTACAGTGAGGAGAGTGCAACTATGGGCTTTCGTGCAGTGACCCATTAGTTAACGAATGGGGTTTAATTCGGTGTAAAAAGTTTAGCTAATTAACTCGAATCGTTGGAGCCCATTATTTGTAGGTCCACGAGGTAACCCTACTAACTCGTAAATGGATTAGTTTTTAAAGTAGCGTGATAAGTTAATTTCAAATGTTCAAATTATAATTAAGGGAATTAGTAATTATATGTGTTATAATTACGCGTTTTAGAATTAAACGAAATTAGAGAATTAATTAATATTTAAATATAATTTAAATATTAAATTCATGAATACATATTAAGGTGGAATTTGTGTAAAATTAATTTAATATCAAATATTAAATTAATTAGAATTAATTAAATTGTTGAATTAATTATTTATGAATTTTATTTAGAAAATCAATTTGTGAAATTAGTTTTTATAAAATTAATAAAGCTTTCATTTTTTAAATCAAATTGATTTTTTAAATCATTTTGTAAAATTGAAAAAGTTTGTAAAACACAAATTTGAGAAAAGATGGTATTCTCCACTACACCTAACCAACTAGCTTACTCAATTTCCCACTTGCTCTTGCTTCAATTTACCAAGCATGAGCTGCATCTCATGCAGCCTTCTTCTATGCATGATTGTCATGCAATAAATAGAGAAGAAGGAAGTAGAAATCGGGATGCAAACTATTAGAACTTGCTTAAGTTTTGTTGAAAACTTATAAGCTTGAAGAAGGGTTCTTTAAGTTGCATTAGTGGTGTGTTCTTCTCCAAATTCCATTCAAGCTTATCTTGAGTCCAACAACTCAATCTAAAGCTCAAAGATAGTAGGGAAGATCTTGAGATGGTTCACAAGAAGAATTGGAGAAGATTTTCAGCTGAATTCGAATTTCAAGAGGTTCTACTGAGGTATGACTTGAAACCCTCTTATTATTATATGAGCATGTTTTATTTGCAGTCAAAATTAATGAATTAGAATGCTTATTGATCCTTGTTGCTTCAACTGCATGCTGACATATTCCTTCATATAGTTGATAAAGTCTATGTAAACTATTTGATATCTATTAGACGAAGTACAATGACAATTCAAAAGGTTCTTATCCTTAGGAATACCAGGTTAACTAACTACTTGAAGTGTATGTTTGTGTATATTTGTTTTCTAAAAGAAAAACCTTTTGTTTAAATTAGCCACATGTCTTCAAGTTGTAATGGTGAAACCCCCCAAAATGTAACTAGGTGATAGAAAGTGTCTCAAGTGCGAGAGTCAGGAACTATTTATTTTTGTGCATTAGTTGTGCAACATGCAAACTCACCAGAGCACTATGTTCAGTCAAAGGTTTCTGTTGTGGCTGCTCAATTAATGAAAAGGGGCTGGTATGCTTTCTTATCTTTTTGTTTCCTACAAAATTTGGATTCACATTTTTTAGACAGAAATGGGTAAGGCTGTATGTAATAGGTATGCAATTTTATATGATAAAATTTAAACGCAACTAGTTGCACAATTGTATCATAATACAAATAGGATCCATATGATTACTTCCAAAGAATTCAACAAGTAGCAATAATGTACTAGCTCATAAAATCTTAGCTCTTCAGTTAAAAAGGTGTTCTAACAATATTTGTAACAAATAGTCAGCTATTCTTCAGTTGGTTTTGTCCCTTATGTTGTTTTTCATTCGGAGGTCTTTTATATTTTGTACATTAATTTCTTCTCATTATATCAATGAAATTTTTTGTTTCATTTCAAAAAAAAAAAAAAAAAAAAAAACCACCAGTCAGTCATTCATGAAATGTGCTAGTCTAGACTAGAGAACTTAAGGATGGTCCCACCCTTCATTTGTTGCAAGGATGAAGCTGCCAAGTTCTCCAAAAAAGTTAAGTTTTTCCTCTTTCTCACAGTAGTACTAATAAACACTGAAGAAAATGTTCAAAGAATTCTTATATCTCTTAACCCAAGCTGGTGGATCATGCTTAGTTGGAAGCTTTTCTTTAGAGGGTTGTATTTGAGGGCTTGTTTTTTGTGCCATTGTATTCTTTCATACTTTGAGCCATTTTTTAGTTGTAATTATTGAGTTACCACTATCTTTTTCTTTCTTTCCGTGTTATGTAATTGTTGTTTCTCCTACTTGAGAACGAATTGTCACAAATGATCACTAGTACAAAATCTACATTACTTGACATTTGTAGTTTTTAATTACTTGATATTTCTATGGAAAAAAAGTCAAATAATATGATTTTGTACAAAAAACTGTCAAGTAAAAGGTTAAAAAAATGGAGATTGACGGAATATTTCAGATATTTTCACGTGAATCTTTACTTGACATGATTTTTGTGTCAAGTAATATAAGGTCTACTTGACATTTTTTTCGTGTCATATAAAAAAAAAAACTGCCTAATAATATTTTTTTCTTACTTTAATGAAAAGCCTCAAATTTATTATTTCATTTTCTCCATTTCTCTCCTACCCCAAACCCTGGTTGTCCGCATTTCGCCAGTCGTCACCGCCCTAAATTTATCAGGTTGTCCGTCAGTGTTGTCGTCCATGGCCGTCCGCTGCCGATGGTGTCGTCTTGATGGTCATCCGCTACCGTTGAGATCTGCTGTCGGTGGTGTCGTCTGGTGGGTCGTTCGCTGTCGCTGGGATCTGCTACTAGTGGTGTCGTCCAGTGGGTCGTCCGCTACTACTGAGATCCATTGTCGGTGGTGTCGTCCGATGGGTCACGTCCATGGTGCCACTGGGGTGGTTCGCTGGTGCCATTGGGATCGTTTACTGCTGTGAGTAAGTATTTTTTATACTTTTTTAAATTAAAAAACTGAGTTTAGAACTTTAGTTTGCATTTTTGTTATGTGTATGTTTTTTTTAATTGAAATGTGTATATATCTATTATGTGTATGTTTCTTTTTTTTTTTGTTTTTTTGTTTTTAGTTTCAGGATGAAATTTGTAATTAGATTAGATGATGCAATTTGGGGATGCACTTACGGATGATGTTTCTTTTTTTAGTTTGAGGATGTAGTTTTTTTTTTTTAGTTTGAGGATGCAGTTTATGATTAGTTTGTGATTGAGGATCCAGTTTTTTTTTTTTTTTTTTTTTGTTATGTGTATGTAGTTTGGACTTTTGAGTTTGGTTGGAGTGTTGTGATTAGATTAGATTGGTCGTTTATTATTATTATTGCTGATATTTTGTTGCTTGGTTTTATGTGTTTTTGTGATTCTGTTGGAATATAATGTTTGATTATTTGGACCAAATTTTGGAATTATCATATATTTGGGTGGGTTGATAGAGTACTGTAAATTTTTGGAATTATCATACTATTGTACGATTTGTCTTGTAAATTTTGGAATCGTTCATGTAAACATGAGTAATAAAAGAATGGAATTGTTTATTTTAGTATTCTCAATTGTTACAGTGGATATATTGAGCTGATATGTAGACCTGAAATATATGTCCAATTGTTTAGATGATGAAATTGTCTTATTGGAACAAATGTAATGCAGGAAATGAGAAATGGAAGTTAAATTTGAATGTTTAATTTGGAAAAAAAAGACATACATAACATTGAAAATGTGTCAAGAATTAGATTATTTGACCATTATTTCGTATGAAGATAAAAATATATTTGACAAATAAAAAATTTCAAAGTAATCTCAATAATAATTGTCAAGACTTAATACACTTGACATGTCATTAGTGTCAAGTATATTATATTTCTTGACACAAAAATTGTGTCAAGAATTATTTCTCTTGTCGTTTTTACAGTATCAAGTTATGACATTATACTCGACAATCGAATAGACGATGCTTTTATTAAGCATCAATTATACCCTCTACTATTGGAAAAACATCAAGTAATCCAATTTCTGTAGCAGTGGATAATGATCAGCAAAAGATAAAAAAAAAAAAAATCCTCTATTGCTAAAATCCTACCTTCAACCTCTCTTGTTAAAACCCTTGTCGCCTTCGACAATCACTGTTGTCGTCGACTGATGTAGGTGCTTCAAGCCTCCTCTCCTCTCCTTCTCACCAAATCCCTCCCTCGTCAAAACTCGAGTTGAACAAGAAAAGCCAACCAAACTGACTTTGGTTTGTCGTGGTTAATTTTTCATAATGCAAAATTGACCATTGATTGGTCAGTGAACTCAAAAAAGAGTAAAATTGATCGACCGTATCAATATATATATTAAAAGGAAAAAAAACTTCTGACAATCCACGATGTAGCCCACACATCACTCAAAACCATACTAGTAAGGCTAATATAATATAATTATTTTTGTATGAACTCGTCAATTTCGTCTTTTCTCTCGTTTATTTTCTCTCCCTCTCTTATCTGTCTTCTCTTTTTCCCCTTCTTTCTACCTTTTTTTCCCTTTCTAAAATCCCACCCACAACACCTTCTCTCTAATTTGTTTCCTTGTCAGAATCCTGCCGATGAACGCTACCTCACAGCTCCACGACCATGTTTCTTTTCTTCTTCCCTCATTTTCTCGCCACAGTGCCACTGCAAGTCCACCAACACGCATATCTCTTTAGAACGGCTCTGACGAGGTTCTCCCCAAAATCGATCGATCGTTAGTGTATTCGGTCATGGGTCGTTCCCAGTTATCTATCGCTTCTATCTTTTGGGAATCTACACTAACTCCGTCAGCTGAAACTATATGCCCAAGAAATATGACTTGATTTAACCAAAAAGCACACTTACTAAACTTGGCATATAACATCTTTTCTCTTCACATTTGCAACACCAACCTCAGATGTTCCTTGTACTTCTTTGCATTATTAGAATATACACTTATCGTCTATGAAAACTATTACAAACTGATCTAAGGATGAAATATCCTATTCATCAAGTCCATAAATACCACATGAGCATTCGTAAAACCAAACGACATTACTTCACTTAGTCCATACCTAGTTCTAAAAGCAGTCTTTGAAACATCTATTTCCTTCACCTTCAACTGGTGGTAACCTGATCTCAAGTCTATCTTAGAGAACACCGTGGCTCCCTTTAACTAATCGAAAAGATCATCTATACGAGGCAACGGGTACTTATTCTTAATGGTCACCTTATTCAACTGTATATAGTCTATACTGAGAGTACCATCTTTCTTCTTGACAAACAAGACTGGCGCTCCCCAAGGTGACACATTGGGTCTAATGTACCCCTTATCCACATGTTTCTGTAACTGAACTTTTAACTCCTTCAGTTCTATTGGCGCCATCCTATATGGTACCTGGGATATAGGTGCTATACCTGGAACTAAATCAGTAGTAAGTACTTCCCTGTCACAATAAGCCCTGGTAACTCTTTAGGGAAAACATCTAAGAATTCTTGCACCACAGGTACATCCTCAGGTCTCAGCTTCGTATCCTGTGAAATTGTCACATAAGCTAAATAAGCTTCACATCCCTTACTCAACAGCTTCCTAGCCTTCACTGTTGAAATTAGACTTTCTAGAAGTATTCTTTTACTTCCTACCAGGGTTACTCTTTTTCACCTAGTTTCCTAAACACTATCTCTTTCTTAAAACAATCCACAGTGGCTTGGTGTTTACTTAGGAAATCCATGCCTAAGATAATATCAAACTCTAGTAACTCTAATGGAATCAAGTCAACCCATAAACTCTGATTCCCAAAAATTACTTCACAATTCCTGTAATACTCATGTACAGACTTATCTTCTATAGGTGTAGAGATAACAAATCCTCATTCATACGCTCAAGCACTCTATTTATATGCAATGCACACATGCTAGATATGAATGAGTGTGTAGCATCAGGATCAAATAACACATAAGCGGACTGATTACATAAAGTTATCGTACCAATTACGACATTTGGAGCCTCTTTTGCTTCCTGGTGTGTCACAGTGTACACTCTACCCTGCTACTGTTGCTATTGCTGTTGCTGTTGGGGTCGTCTAGCTACCCATTTCTGCTTAGCTACGTCAGATCCTTCACCTCCGGCTCCAATTGCTCTAGGTTAGTCTACAACCTGGGTAACTTCTCTCTGTTCACCCTGTGCTCCAACCTAGCTAGGGACAATCTTTCTTGAAATGCCTCGCTTCTCCACACTAAAAAAAAACATTCCTATCGCCATAACATACTTTTGTATGGCACTTACCACAGATTCCACACAGTGTTTTCCTTCCTGTACTAGTTACTGACTCGCTAGCACGACCTGTTACCGATCTACCACTCGGTCCAACTGCAGCAGGTCTTGGCCTCTTTCGACTGGAACCCTGTTGGCTCGCACCTCAAAAATTCCTCATACCTGGCTATTCAGAGAACAGGGGTCTAAAACTCTTACATCTCATTTCTCCTGGAATCCTGAACTGCTTCGCACCTGGGTGGAGTATATCTATCCTCGCTACACTTCGCTCAACTCTAATAACAGTCTCAACTAACTAAGTGAAATTCACCAATTAGCTGTAGAGGTAACGGGTGTACGTATCTTTCTTTTTAGGCCATTTTTAAATCTCATGCATCTCTCTTTCTCTTCTGTAATGATCGGAAGGGCATATTTAGATAACTATGTATATCTTTGCTCGTACTTAGCAACCATCATCGATCCCTGAGTCAGCCTAAGAAACTCCTCCCTCTTTGCTTCTTTAAAAGCACTGGTAGTATTTATCCTCAAATACTTGTCTAAACTCAAGCCAAGCCATAGCTTCTGAACTGCTTCTCCAAGCGTCTATCACTTTCCACCATTTCTCAACCTCTTTCTGCAGCAAGAACGCTGCTAACCCAACCTTACGGTCCTCAGGGCATCTTAAAACATTAAAAAATTACTCACGGCCAATCTCTGGGCGATTCTATTAAATACTCGATCCTCCATCTGGGGATCCACATGCATGGGGTACTCGACTCATTTTCAGAAGTCGTTTCTTGCCCTACTGGGTTTTTTTAACTCTTTTCCTAACTAACCTCAGGGCCTTCATTGGTAGGGTCAACATTCCTCTCCTCAGTCTACCTGCTCAATGTGCCACTTTTCCTTGGCATCTTTGCCTAGTTAACTTGTACACATGTTAGGGACTTACTTATGGGACTTAACCTAATGCTCATCTCTCTCACCCAAAATCTCATGCTCTGATACCAAACTGGTATCAACTAATTCCTCAACTTTCCCAAAAACTTATACTCTGATACCAAGTTGGTCATATAGGGACTAAGTTTTGGGTATCGGGACTTATGAAACTATAATGTAATCTCTCTAAATATTTTGTGTGTAAACTTAATGTTTTAAGCCATAGAGGCATCCGTTGTGTGTGAGTTTGCACGTTGGTATCCGAGTTATTTTCGCTAGAGTCATTAGGTTATAAGTGTACAAATATTTACACTAACCACCTAACAGATGGGTTACAATAACTTTGTTCTTTAGTGGCAGAGCAGATGTAGAACTACCTTTTGAGGATTTGACCGCTACTTGGGGGAAAGGAAAACATTTGAAAACGGGGTGAGCTTACTAGCTCGGTGAGTGACTTAAGGAAGAAAATTGTTTCTCATGCAAAAGTCTCATAAAGAGATTAAACTGAAATATAAATTGCTACTGTAACCTTGTACTGTAGTCAGTATAAACATTTTCTAAACATAAAACATATAAAGTTGTTTTCATCACAAAACATTAAACTGTTCCTTAGTTGAGAATAACCCTACTGTAGTTTAATCCCAACGTCAACTGCTAGTCAATAGAGAACCCCTTTGCTCAATCTCTGACTTTAACTACCTACGTGCACGTGGCCATAACTAAGTACCATCATACCTTAAGTACTTTAGCTTAGATACCTTCTCAAAACTTGTCTCTCGGTATCAAGCTACTCGAATACCTTTCCAAATGTCCCTCGGTATCGAGTTTCAAGTAAAACTAGTCATACAATGACTTTCTCTTTAAAGCATGTAAAGCATAACGCATAAGAAACATGTCTTTAAAGATGCTAACACATGCTTTGTGTAATTAAACATACAAATAGTTTTTCAATAAACTTTCATGCATGGCATGCGTTTAAAACATAACTCATGGTTTGCTTGGAAATTACTTTATAAAACTAGCTAGCATGAGAATAATCTTTCTTTAAAACATGGTTTCTTTAAAACTTTGTAAATATTTAGTCACTCACAACTTTTAGAACTATCCCTCAAGGGTCGATATGCTTTTATCATTGGTGTCACTCCTATGGACACAAAAGCATATATTAGCTACTAGCATAAGTCTCCCTTTTGAGACTAACACTTAAGTAAGCTTTGCGTTTAGCCTTCCTTTTTGAAGACTTTCACAATAACGAATGTTGTAGGTTTAGACACTTAGGAATTTCTTTGAGATTTGGCTCATGCAAAGCTTCCAACCGCTCTTCACAAAAGCAATACCACTTATGCAACCAACATTTTTCTCTCTAAGCATTCTTACAGCTGCATATGGTCGTCCTCAAGGCTGTTTATGCGTCCAAGACTCCACTGCAAGCTCTCCTCAGCTTACACAGCCTCTAAAGCACGGAAAAGCTCAGCCCTTGGTCTGTCTAAGCATTTCACCTCGAGCTGTCAGCTTACTCAACTCAAACAGCTGCTTGCTTGTTCATGAAATTCTAGAATCATTTTATGAAATTAATAACACGAATTCCAGAGCTCATCTCAAGAAATTTCCTTCTACAAACTTGTTAAGAATCATCTCAGGAATCTTACCTCACAATTTCAGCTTCAGAATCTTCGTGGTCTGTCCTAGAGAATCAATTCTTTAATGATGGCCTGGATTTACTCGAGAACAGAACCTCTGGTATTTTTTCTCCTTCTCCAGCTTTAATCTGATGAGGTCTTCTTTCAGCAATGTTAGACTCTCAGAGATTTCCAACGACACCAAGAACTCTAAATTTGCATGGAGGAATTGATCAAACTGATCGTTTGAATTTCAACCTCTCCTATTTATACTACCTTCCACCGCTTCTCATTAAATCTTAGCCCAACACCTTCAATTTTCATAGAGTTAAATCCGGTGCTAAGGACATCGGGTATTTTTAATCGATGATCAATGCCGATTAATACAAGTCCAATCGTTTAGCTCACTGCCCCGTCGTTTAGCTCATCGTTTAGTGACCTCATGCTGATGCTTGTCACCCGACGATCTCGCCCAACACATAGCAAACTGATGCCTATCGTGTAGTTCAAGTGCACCCATTGTCTAGTGCATCACGACTATCGTATAGCGCCTATGCCCATCGCGTAGTGCCATCACCCAGCGTCATCGCCTAGCGTTGATGCCGATCGTGTAGTTCCAACACCCCATCGCTTAACGCTATCGTCTAACACATAGCGCTATTGTTTAGCACAACCCTTCGCATCGTCTACCGCCGCACTTTGCTGCTTGATCACCTACTACATCGCTTAGCTCCACACATTTACTACACGATCACCTACCTCATCGTTTAGGCTCATTGCTACATAATCGCCTACTGTCGTGTAGTGCCGCTAACTTGCTAGACGATCATTTACTTCATCATGTAGCGCCGCTCATTTGCTACACGATCGTCCAGCATGTGCAACTCCAACGCATGGGTTATACTTAGCCAATTTTTTTGCTTTACCCAAGGGTCAAGTTTTCAAATTCGAACTTTTGTTCTAACTTTTCACCCTTTTCTCTACAATTACACATTAATTCTCACATTCATCTACTCACCACACTAGTCTCAGTAAAGAACATACTCAAGTAGAGAAATTAGGGTTCAAGACATCAAGTGAATTGAATTTTTGTACTATCATATTGAATTCAGGTTTGCTTTCAGTCATGTTCATGGATAATTAAGAATAATGCACTTGAAATATAGAAGTGGAAGTTTTAAATGATAAAGAGATCAAAGGGACATTTATAAGCAAAATATTCTAAACAAAGTATTACACGAGAAGTAATCTTGAAAAGCAAAATATGCATTTTAAAGCAAAAGAACAATAATGAAGAAGACCCCCTATGGGATTTCTTGAGAGAGAAAATATATATCTAAATATTTTACATTTTTGGACAGAAAAGAATAAAGAATAAAATTTTGTCTAGACAACATTGTAGTCCCAATTTTTTAAAAAGAAATTCTTGTCCTTTCCAATATCGTTATAACTTTTCATACTGTAATATTGAACTGCTCTTTAGTTTAAAGGTGGAAGGAGGTCTCTCTATTCATCTTGACATCTTTATCGACTTTTAGGATTGCGTAAGAAAACAGGAAAAATTGAACTTTGTAGGCACTTATGAATTCAACCCCTCTATTTGACTTTGCACCTTAACCATAGATCATAATCAAGTAAATCCCAACTAATGTTATCAAAGGCCTTTTCAATCAATTTGAAACCCAAGAACGTTATTCCTTTTTCTTTTATGGTCATTAGTGCTCGTTTGGCAACCAACGAGTAGTTAATAATATGACTATCATCAATGAAAGTGGTCTGATTCCTTCTTGTAGTCTGACTCCTTTTTGGGCTTTTCTCTATTTGTATGTTTGTTCTTTCCTTTTTCTCAATGGAAATCAAGTTTTTTCATAAGAAAATCACTGCCATCAATGAAAGTGGCTTGGCTTTAGGGCAGCAGCATCCATCAAATGTCTTTGTTGAGAAGGTCATACGAGTAATCATCTTAGCCATGTTGAAATGGGTTTTAAGTTACCACCTTAATCACAATAAGTTTATAATTCTTCTTTAGAAATTAAATTTCCTGTGTCTACGTTTGTTGTTCGAAACTTGAGCCATCTTCTTTGATGTGTTAGGATACATTATCCTTTTTTTTTTTTGCACTCTTCTGTGAGTGCAACATCACACAAAATCTGTTGGATGGAAGTTAGTCACTGTTCTTTTATCCATTTAATGCTTTTTTTTAGGTAGGTTATTCTATCATACAATTCTTATTATAAAGGTATCAGTTGTATAACTATTGTTTTGTGCTATGTAGTCTTTCACGACGTCTTCATTGTCTTCTTTGGTTGTAGTCTGGTCCTTCTTGGCATGATGTTTTGATTTCAAGTGGCCATAATTCATGGCTTTGGAATTTATATGCCGCACTTCGACAGAAGTTTTCATGTCAAGCCTTTTGGCTTGACTGCCCTATAGCCGTATATGCTCGAAAGCTAATCGTACAATTTAGCTCCTTCGCAGAGACAATATTTCATTCTGCTAAATGTTGCCTCCTTGCCTATCTGTGTCTCAAGTTGCCACAATTTTTTTTTTTTTTTTTGATACTCAAGTTTCCACATGTTTTGTTTATCCTTGATATTCTTTGCATATTCTTTTGTCTATATGGTAATGAAATATTTTTTGATCTGATGATGACCTTATTTAGTTGATTCTATTGATTGTACCACTGTGTCTTTCAGTTCTAGTGATGTAATTCACTTGACTAGCTTGGAGTTTGTTATGGATGAATTTTTAAAACTTAAGGACACAGTTGTACAACCAAGATTAAATCCATTTTGAGCTCTTATACATTGTACCAGTAGAAATTTCTCGTCTCTCGACTTCTTCTGCTTTTTATAGTAATACCTTACAACATGGATAATCCACTGTATTATCCCCAAAAGGAGCTGTAATAGATGATTTTCTTCTCCGAATTTTGTTTCAAGAGCAATTGAAAATGGAAAATGTGAAAGGTTAACTTGCACTCTTGATTTCTTGATGATCCTTCTTTTTAATATTTAGTCTCTTTTTCTCATGTGCAATATCTTTTTCTTGGGTTAAGTGAAATGCTTGATGGTTTTCGTGCATTGCTATCCATTGCAACCGTAACAACTCCCTTTGTGTTTGACCAACTACTTAAATCAATTAGGCCAGTAAAAGAACGTTCCTTGTGATTCAATAACATACATTGATAATCCTGCTTTTTAATTTATATGGTTGATCATATTTGATCGGATTCTTTTTCATTGATATTCCAGGCCATTTGGCACCCTTCAACTATTATCTTAGTTTGATGGGTGAAGTTGTAAAGGTTCTTATGACCCATAATAGCGACAAGGAGACATGGAGTTGGTCGGCCCGTGATATATGTCTTACTTAGGTCTGATAAAGCAAAAAAGCTACGAGACTATTGATCAAGCTACTGGACATGAACAAAGAAGCTATGAGACTAATGATCAAGCTACATGATTATTGAAGATAAAGTAAAAGCAATGACCCATCAGAGGAAATTAAGTTACCTCATATGGAGTTAGAAGAGAAAGAATGATAGTTGTTATGAATGGATTCTGAAATCAAGAGTATAGTGGTCAAAGGAGAATAAGAGAAGACTGAAGTGATAGGCCCAAGGACAAATTGCGCCAATCGAACTTGACCTATTATTATTATTATTATTATTAGTATTATTATTATTATAGAATTCTATCTTTGGTTCCCAAAAAAAATTAATATAAATACTCTACCATGAAAAAAAGAAATGTACCAAGAACGACAAAAAAATTGCTTGGAAAGCATATTTCAAATTCTAGTTGCTAACCAAAAAAAATAAATCCTTAAAGAATTGAGAAAATAAATAAAATGAATCACCAAAGAGGTTTAACTACCATTATAAATAAAAAAAAATATAAACTTTCCATTGTTCATAAGCACCTTTGGACAGAACTTTGTCCAAATTTTTAGTCATAACAGACTTCCACTTTTAGAAATCCAAGGTTCATTCTTTTCGGACTCTTTCTCGACCTTTTGTGCCTGAGTTCATCCACAATGGTACAAAACTACTTTCCAGGGTCCATAAGTACCTTTTGAACAAAACATCGTCCAAATTTTTTGTCATGGCAGACTTTCACTTGTAGAAATCCAAAGTTCGTCCTTTTCGGACTCTTTCTCAACTTTTGTGCCTAAGTTCATCCACAATGGTACAAAACTTCTTTCAAGGGTTAATAATTACCTTTTGAAACAAACTTCGTCCAAATTTTTAGTCATAGTAGACTTCCACTTGTAGAAATCCAAAGTTCGTCATTTTAGAACACTTTCTGGACCTTTTGTGCCTATGTTTGTCAACAATATTACAAAACTACTTTCCAGGGATCATAAGTACCTTTTGAACCAAACTTCATCCAAATTTTTAGTAACAACAGACTTCCACTTGTAGAAATTTAAACTTCGTCCTTTTCGGACTCTTTCTCGACCTTTTGTGCCTAAGTTCGTACACAATGGTACAAAACTAATTTCCAGTGTTCATAAGTACCTTTTGAACAAATCTTCGTCCAAATTTTTAGTCATAAAAGACTTCCACTTGTAGAAATCCAAAGTTCGTCCTTTTCGCACTCTTTCTAGGCCTTTTGTGCCTAAGTTCGTCCAGAATGGTACAAAACTAGTTTCCAGGGTTCATAAGAAGCTTCTGAACCAAACTTCGTCCAAATTTTTAGTCATAGCAGACTTCAACTTGTAGAATTCCAAAGTTCGTCCTTTTCATACTCTTTCTCGACCTTTTGTTCCTAAGTTCGTCCACAATGGTACAAAACTACTTTCTGGGGTTCATAAGCACCTTTGGACCAAACTTCAACCATATTTTTAGTCATAGCAGACTTCCACTCGTAGAAATCCAAAGTTTGTCCTTTTCGGACTCTTTTTCGACATTTTTTTTCCTATGTTTGTCCACAATGGTACAAAACTACTTTCCAAGGTTCATAACTACCTTTTTAACCAAACTTCATCCAAATTTTTATTCATAGCAGACTTCCCCTTGTAGAAATCCAAAGTTCGTACTTTTTGACTCTTTCTCGACCTTATGTGCCTAAGTTCATCCACAATGGTACAAAACTACTTTCAAGGGTTCATAAGTACCTTTTGAAACAAACTTCGTCAAAAGTTTTAGTCATAGTAGACATCAACTTGTAGAAATCAAAAGTTCGTCCTTTTCAAACTCTTTCTTGACCTTTCGTCCCTAAGTTCGTCTACTATTGTACAAAACTACTTTTCAAGGTTCATAAGTACCTTTTGAACCAAACTTCGTCCAAATTTTTAGTCATAGTGGACTACCACTTGTAGAAATCCATAGTTCGCAGTTTTTGGGCTCTTTGTCGACCTTTTGTACTCAAGTTCTTCTACAATGGTACAAAACTACTTTACAGGGTTCATAAGTACCTTTTGAACCAAACTTCAGAGCAAATTTCAACTCTTAGAAATTCAAAGTTCGTCCTTTCCAGACTCTTTCTCGACCTGTTGTTCCTAGGTTCGTTCACATAGGTACTAAACTACTTTCCAAGGTTCGTAAGTACCTTTTGAACCAAACTTCAACCAAATTTTTAATGTTCGTCAATAATGATACAAAAACTAATTTCCAGGGTTTATAAGTACCTTTTGATCAAAACTTTGTTTAAATTTTTAGTCATTGCAGATTTCCACTTGTAGAAATCCAAAGTTCATCATTTTCGGACTCTTTCTCGGCCTTTTATTCCTATGTTCGTCTACAATGGTATAAAACTACTTTCAAGGGTTCATAAGTACCTTTTGAACCAAACTTTGTCCAAATTTTTAGTCATAGCAGTCTTCCACTTATAGAAATTAAAAGTTTGTCCTTCTCGGACTTTTTCTCGATCTTTTGTGCCTAAGTTTTTCCACAATCGTACAAAACTACTTTCCAGGGTTCATAAGTACCTTTTGAACAAAACATCGTCTAAATTTTCAATCATTGCAGACTTCCACTTGTAGAAATCCAAAGTTCGTCCTTTTCGGACTCTTTCTCGACCTTTGATGCCTATGTTCGTCCATAATGGTACAAAACTACTTTCAAGGGTTCATAAGTACCTTTTGAACAAAACTTTGTCCAAATTTTTAGTCATAGCAGACTTCTTCTTGTAGAAATCCAAAGTTTGTCCTTTTTGAACTTTTTCTCGACCTTTCATGCCTAAGTTCTTCCACAATGGTACAAAACGACTTTCCAAGGTTCATAAGTACCTTTTGAACAAAACTTCATCCAAATTTTTATTCACAACAGACTTCCACTTGTAGAAATCTAAAGTTTCTCCTTTTCGGACTTTTCTCGACCTTTTGTGCCTATGTTCATCAACAATGCTACAAAAACTACTTTCTAGGGTTCATAAGCATCTTTTGAACCGAACTTCGTCTAAATGTTTAGTCATAGCAAACTTCCACTTGTAGAAATCCAAAGTTCACCCTTTTCGGACTCTTTCTCGACCTTTTGTGCCTATGTTCGTCCACAATGGTATAAAACTAAATTCAAGGGTTCATAAGTACCTTTTGAACCAAACTTCATCCAAATTTTTAGTTATAGCAAACTTCCACTTGTAGAAATTCAAAGTTCGTCCTTCTCGGACTCTTTCTCGACCTTTTGTCTCTATGTTTATCCACAATGGTACAAAACTACCTCACAGGTTTCATAAGTACTACCAAACTTCGTCCAAATTTTTAGTCATTGCAGACTTCCAGTTTTAGAAATCAAAAGTTCGTCCTTTTTGGACTCTTTCTCGACATTTGTGCCTAAGTTCGTCTACAATGGTACAAAACTACTTTCTAGGGTTCGTAAGTACCTTTTGAACCAAACTTTGTCCAAATTTTTAGTCATAGCAGAATTCCACTTGTAGAAATCCAAACTTCATCCTTTTTGGTCTCTTTCTCGACCTTTTGTCTCTATGTTTATCTGCAATGGTACAAAACTACCTCACAGGTTTCATAAGTACGTTTTGTACCAAACTTCGTCCAAATTTTTAGTCATAACAGACTTCCACTTTTAGAAATCCAAACTTCGTCCTTTTCGGACACTTTCTTGACATTTGTGCCTAAGTTTGTCCACAATGGTACAAAACTACTTTCTAGGGTTCGTAAGTACCTTTTGAACCAAACTTTGTCCAAATTTTTAGTCATAGCAGACTTCCACTTGTAGAAATCCAAACTTCGTCCTTTTCGAACTCTCTCTTGGCCTTTTGTGCCCAAGTTCGTCCACACTAGCACAAAACTACTTTCTAGGGTTCGTAAGTATCTTTTTAACCAAACTTCGTCCAAAGTTTTAGTCATAGCAAACTTCCAGTTGTAGAAATCCAAAGTTCATCAATTTTGGACTGTTTTTCGACCTTTTATGCCTAAGTTCGTTCACAATGGTACAAAACTACTTTCTAAGGTTCATAAGTACCTTTTGAACCAAACTTCGTCCAAATTTTTAGTCATAGCAGACTTCCACTTGTAGAAATCCATAGTTCGTTCTTTTCGGACAGTTTCTCGACCTTTTGTGCCTAAGTTCGTCCACAACAGTACAAAACTACTTTCCAGGGTTCATAAGTACGTTTTTAACCAAACTTCATCCCAAATTTTAGTCTTAGTAGACTACCACTTGTAGAAATCCCTAGTTCCTCCTTTTCAGACTCTTTCTCGACCTTTTGTGCCTAAGTTCGTCTACAATAGTACAAAACTACTTTCCAGTGTTCATAAGTACCTTGTGATCAAACATCGTCCAAATTTTTAGTCATAACAGACTTCCACTTGTAGAAATCCCTAGTTCATACTTTTCCGACTTTTTCTCGTCCTTTTGTGCCCAACTTCATCCACATTGGTATAGAACTACTTTCCAGGGTTCATAAGTACCTTTTGAACAAAACATCGTCAAAAATTTTAGTCATAGCAGACTTCCACTTGTAGAAATCCCTAGTTCGTTCATTTCGAACTCTTTCTCGATCTTTCGTGCCTAAGTTCATCTACAATGGTACAAAACTAATTTCTAGTGTTCATAAGTACCTTTTGAACCAAACATCATCCAACTTTTTAGTCGTAGCAGACTTCCAATTGTAAAAATCCAAAGTTCGTCATTTTTGGAATCTTTCTCGACGTTTTGTGCCTAAGTTCGTCAACAATGGTACAAAACTACTTTCTAGGGTTCATAAGTACCATTTTAACCAAACTTCGTACAAATTTATAATAATAGTAGACTTCCACTTGTAGAAATCAAAACTTCATCCTTTTCGGACTCTTTCTCGATCTTTTGAGCTGAAGTTCATCCACATTGATTCAAAACTACTTTCAAGGGTTCATAAGTACCTTTTGAACCAAAATTCGTCCAAATTTTTAGACATAGCAGACTTCCACTTGTAGAAATCCTTAATTCATTCTTTTCTGACTCTTTTTCGACCTTTTGTGCCTAAGTTCGTCCACATTGGTACAAAACAACTTTTCAGGGTTCATAAGTACTTTTTGAACCAAACTTCGCCCAAATTTTTAGTTATAACAGACTTCCAGTTGTAGAAATCCAAAGTTCGTCTTTTTTGGACTCTTTCTCGACCCTTTATGCCTAAGGTCGTCTACAATGGTACAAAATAACTTTCCAGAGTTCATAAGTACCTTTTAAACCAAACCAAATTTTTAGACATAGAAGACTTTCACTTGTAGAAATCCCTAGTTTGTTCTTTTCGGAATCTTTCTCGACCTTTTGTGCCTAAGTTCATATACATTAGTACAAACTACTTTCCAGGGTTCATCAGTAGCTTCTGAACTAAACTTTGTCCAAATTTTTAGTCATAGCAGACTTCCACTTCTTGAAATCCAAACTTCGTCCTTGTCGGACTCTTTCTCAACCTTTTGAGCCTAAGTTCATCCACAATGGTACAAAACTACTTTCCACGGTTCATAAGTACCTTTTGAACCAAACTTCGTCCAAATTTTTACACATAGCAGACTTCCACTTGTAGAAATCCCTAGTTCGTTCATTTTGAACTCTTTCTCGATCTTTCGTGCCTATGTTTGTCTACAATGGTACAAAACTACATTCTAGGGTTCATAAGTACCTTTTGAAAGAAACAAGGTCCAAATTTTTAGTCGTAGCAGACTTCCAGTTGTAAAAATCCAAAGATCATCCTTTTCAGACTCTTTCTCGACCTTTTGTGTCTAAGTTCGTCAACAATGGTACAAAACTACTTTCTAGGGTTCATAAGTACCTTTTTAACCAAACTTCGTCCAAAGTTATAGTAATAACATACTTCTACTTGTAGAAATCCAAACATCGTCCTTTTCGGACTCTTTGTCGACCTTTTGTGCTGAAGTTTATCCACAATCATTCAAAACTACTTTCAAGTGTTCATAAGTACCTTTTGAACTAAAATTCGTGCAAATTTTTAGACATAGCAGACTTCCACTTGTAGAAATTCTTAGTTTGTTCTTTTCGGACTCTTTCTCGACCTTTTATGCCTAAGTTCGTCCACATTGGTACAAAACAACTTTCCAGGGTTCATAAGTACTTTTTGAACCAAACTTCGCCCAAATTTTTAGTCATAACAGACTTTCAGTTGTAGAAATCCAAAGTTCGTCCATTTCAGACTCTTTCTCGACCTTTTGTGCCTAAGGTAGTTCACAATGGTACAAAAAAACTTTCTAGGGTTCATAAGTACCTTTTAACCAAACTTCGTCCAAATTTTTAGTAATAGCTGAATTCCACTTGTAGAAATACAAACTTCGTCCTTTTCGGACTCTTTGTCGACCTTTTGTTCCAAAGTTTGTCCACAATGGTTCTAAACTACTTTCAAGGTTTCATAAGTACCTTTTGAACCAAACTTCGTCTAAATTTTTAGGCATAGCAAACTTCCACTTGTAGAAATCCCTAGTTCGTTCTTTTCGGACTCTTTCTCAACCTTTATGCCTAAGTTTGTCCACAATTGTAATAAACTACTTTCCAGGGTTGGTAAGTACCTTTTGAACCAAACTACGTCCAAATTTTTAGACATAGCAGACTTCCACTTCTAGAAATCCCTAGTTCGTTCTTTTCGGACTCTTTCTCGATCTTTTGTGCCTAAGTTCATCTACAATGGTACGAAACTACTTTCCAAGGTTCATAAGTACCTTTTGAACCAAACTTCGTCTAGATTTTTAGACATAGCAGACTTCCACTTCTAGAAATCCCTAGTTCGTTCTTTTTTAACTCTTTCTTCATCTTTTGTCCCTAAGTTCCTCTACAATGGTACAAAACAACTTTCCAGGGTTCATAAGTACCTTTTGAACCATACTTCGTCCAAATTCTTAGACATAGCAGACTTCTACTTGTCGAAATCCCTAGTTCGTTCTTTTCAGACCCTTTCTCGATCTCTTGTGCCTAAGTTCGTCTACACTTGTACAAAACTACTTTCAAGGGTTCATAAGTATCTTTTGAACCAAACTTCATTCAAATTTTTAGTCATAGTAGACTTCCAGTTGTAGAAATCCAAAGTTCATCTTTTTCGGACTCTTTCTTGACCATTTGTGCCTAAGTTCGTTCCCAATTGTACAAAACTACTTTTCATGGTTCATAAGTACCATTGGACCAAACATCATCCAAATTTTTAGCCATAGCAAACTTCCACTTATAGAAATCCAAAGTTCGTCCTTTTTGGACTCTTTCTCGACCTTTTGTGCCTAAGTTTGTCCACATTGGTACGAAACAACTTTCCAGGGTTCAGAAGTACTTTTTGAACCAAACTTTGCACAAAATTTTAGTCATAATAGACTTCTAGTTGTAGAAATCCAAAGTTCGTCCTTTTTGGACTCTTTCTCGACCTTTTGTGCCTAAGGTCGTTCACAATGGTACAAACCATCTTTCCAGGGTTCATAAGTACCTTTTGAACCAAACTTCGTCCAAATTTTTAGACATAGCAGACTTCCACTTGTAGAAATCCCTAGTTCGTTCTTTCCGAACACTTGTAGAAATTCTTAGTACCTTTTTAACCAAACTTCGTCCAAAATTTTTATTCATAGCAGACTTCCACTTGTAGAAATCCAAAGTTCGTCTTTTTCGAACTCTTTCTCGACATTCTGTGCCTATGTTCGACCATAATGGTACAAAACTACTTTCCAGGGTTCAAAAGTACCTTTTGAACCAAACTTCGTTCAAATTTTTAGTCATAGTAGTCTTCCACTTGTAGAAATCCAAAGTTTGTCCTTTTTGGACTCTTTCTCGATCTTTTATGCCTAAGTTCGTCCACAATCGTACAAAACTACTTTCCAGGGTTCATAAGTACCTTTCGACCAAACTTCGTCCAAATTTTTAGTCATAGCAGACTTCCACTTGTCCCTTGTTCGTTCTTTTCGGTCTCTTTCTCGACCATTTGTGCCTAAGTTCATCCACATTGGTACAAAACTACTTTCCAGGGTTCATAAGTACCTTTTGAACCAAACTTCGTCCAAATTTTTAAACATAGCAGACTTCCAATTGTAGAAATTCAAAGTTCGTCCCTTTCGATCTCTTTCTCGACCTTTAGTGCCTAAGTTCGTCCACAATGGTACAAAACTACTTTTCAGGGTTCATAAGTTCCTTTTTAACCAAACTTCGTCCAAATTTTTAGTAATAGCAGACTTCCACTTGTAGAAATTTAAAGTACGTGCTTTTCAGACTCTTTCTCGACCTTTTCTGCCATAGTTCGTGCACAATGACACAAAACTACTTTACAGGGTTCATAAGCACGTTTTGAACAAAACTTCGTCCAAATTTTTAGACATAGCAGACATCCATTTGTAGAAATCTCTAGTTTGTTCTTTTCGGGCTCTTTCTCGTCTTTTGTGCCTAAGTTCATCCACAATGGTACAAAACTTCTTTCCAGGGTTCATAAGTACCTTTTGGACAAAACTTCGTTCAAATTTTTATTTATAGTCGACTTCCACTTGTAGAAATCCAAAGTTCGTTCTTTTCGGACACTTTCTCTCCTTTTTTGCCTAAGTTCATCCACAATGGTACAAAACTACTTTCCAGGGTTCATGAGTACCTTTTTAACCCAACTTCGTCCAAAGTTTTAGTAATAACAGACTTCCACTTGTAGAAATCCAAAGTTCTTCCTTTTCGGACTCTTTCTCGACCTTTTGTGCCTAAGTTCATCCACAATTGTACAAAACTACTTCCTAGGGTTCATAAGTACCTTTTGAAACAAACTTCGTCCAAATTTTTAGACATATCAGACTTCCACTTATAGAAATCTCCAGTTCTTTCATTTCGGGCTCTTTCTCACCTTCTGTGCCTAAGTTCGTCCACGATCATACAAAACTACTTTTCACGGTTCATAAGTACCTTTTAAACCAATCTTCGTCCAAATTTTTAGTCATAGTAGACTTCCACTTGTAAAAATACAAAGTTGATTCTTTTCGGACTCTTTCTCGACCTTTTGTGCCTCAGTTCGTCCACAATGGTACAAAATTTCTTTCGAGGGTTCATAAGTACCTTTTTAACCAACTTCGCCCAGATTTTTAGTAATAGAAGACTTCCCCTTTTAGAAATCCAAAGTTCGTTCTTTGTAGACTCTTTCTCGACCTTTTGTGCCTAAGTTCATCCACAATGGTACAAAACTACTTTCCAGGGTGCATAAGTACCTTTCGAACTATACTTCGTCAAAATTTTTATTCGAAATCAAAAGTTCGTTCTTTTGGGACACTTTCTCGACCTTGTTTGCGTAAGTTCATCCACAATGGTACAAAACAACTTTCCAGGATTCACATGTACCTTTTTAACCCAACTTCGTCCAAATTTTTAGTAATAGCAGACTTCCACTTGTAGAAATCTAAAGTTCCTCCTTTTCAGAAACTTTATCGACCATTTTCACCTAAGTTCGTCTACAATGGTACAAAACTACTTTCCACGATTCATAAGTAACTTTTTAACCATACTCTGTCCAAATTTTTAGTAATAGCAGACTTGTAGAAATCCAAAGTTCGTCCTTTTTGGACTCTTTCTCGAACTTTTGTGCCTAAGTTCGTCCACAATGGTACAAAACTACTTTCTAGGGTTCATAAGTACCTTTTGAATCAAACTTGATTCAAATTTCTTGACATAGCAGACTTCCACTTGTAGAAATCCCTAGATCGTTCTTTTCGGACTCTTTCCCGACCTTTTGTGCCTAAGTTCATCCACAATGGTAGAAAACTACTTTCCATATTTCATAAGTATCTTTTGAACCAAACTTCGTCCAAATTTTTAGTAATAGCAGACTTCCCCTTGTAGAAATCTAAAGTTCGTTCTTTTCGGACTCTTTCTCTTCCTTTTGTGAATAAGTTTGTCCATAATGGTACGAAACTAGTTTCCAGGGTTCATAAGTACCTTTAGAACCAAACTTCATCGAAATTTTTAGTCATAGGAGACTTCCACTTTTAGAAATCCCAAGTTTGTCCTTTTCGGACTCTTTCTCAAACTTTTGTGCCTAAGTTCGTGCACAATGGTTCAAAACTACTTTCCAAGGTTCATAAGTACCTTTTAAACAAAACTTCGTCCAAATTTTTAGTCATAGTAGACTTCCACTTGTAAAAATACATAGTTCGTCCTTTTCGGACTCTTTCTTGACTTTTGTGCCTTAGTTCGTCCACAATGGTACAAAACTACTTTCCAGGGTTCATAAGTACCTTTTGAACCAAACTTCGTTCAAATTTTTAGACATAGTAGACTTCCACTTATAGAAATCTCTAGTTCATTCTTTTCGGATTCTTTCTCGACCTTTTGTGCCTAAGTTCATCCACAATGGTACAAAACTACTTTCCTGGGTTCATAAGTACCTTTTTAACCCAACTTCGTCCGAATTTTTAGTAATAGCAGACTTCCACTCGTAGAAATCCAAAGTTCGTCCTTTTCGGACTCTTTCTCGACTTTTTGTGCCGAAGTTCGTCCACAATGGTACAAAACTACTTTCCAGGGTTCATAAGTACCTTTTGACCAAACTTCATCTAAATTTTAAAACATAGCAGACTTCCACTTGTAGTAATCTTTAGTTCGTTCTTTTCAGACTCTTTCTCGCCTTTTGTGCCTAAGTTCGTCCACGATCGTACAAAACAACTTTTCACGGTTCATAAGTACCTTTTAAACCAAACTTCGTTCAAATATTCATTCATAGTCGACTTCCACGTGTAGAAATCCAAAGTTCGTTCTTTGCAGACACTTTGTCGACCTTTTTTATCTAAGTTGTTCACAATGGTACAAAACTACTTTCCAGGGTTCATAAGTAGCTTTTTAACCCAACTTTGTCCAAATTTTTAGAAATAGCAGACTTCCACTTGTAGAAATCCAAATTTCGTACTTTTCGGACTCTTTCTCGACCTATTGTGCCTAAGTTCGTCCACAATGGTACAAAACAACTTTCCAGGGTTCATAAGTACCTTTTGAACCAAAGTTCGTCTAAATTTTTAAACATAGCAGACTTCCACTTATAGAAATCTCTAGTTCGTTCTTTTCGGGCTCTTTCTCGCCTTTTGTGCCTATGTTCGTCCACGATCGTACAAAACTACTTTTCACGGTTCATAAGTACCTTTTAAACCAAACTTCGTCTAAATTTTTAGTCATAGCAGACTTCCACTTGTAAAAATACAAAGTTCGTTCTTTTCCGACTCTTTCTCGACATTTTGTGCCTAAGTTCGTCCATAATGGTACAAAACTACTTTCCAGGGTACATAAGTACCTTTTTTACTCAACTTCGCCAAATTTTTAGTAATAGCAGACTTCGCCTTGTAGAAATTCAAAGTTCGTCCTTTTTGGACTCTTTCTTGACCTTTTGTACCTATGTTCATCTACAATTGTACAAAACTACTTTCCAGGGTTCATAAGTATCTTTTGAACCAAACATCGTCCAAATTTTTATTCATAGTCAACTTCCACTTGTAGAAATCCAAAGTTCATCTTTTCGGACACTTTCTCGACCTTTTTTGCCTAAGTTCGTCTACAATGGTACAAATTTGTCCAAATTTTTAGATATAGCAGACTTCAACTAGTAGAAATCCAAAGTTCGTACCTTTCGGACTCTTTCTCAACCTACACTCAGAGCCAAGCCCCTATCGGTCCTGCCACCACACCGCAGAACGGGCCTTTTGTGCCTCAGTTCGTCCACAATGGTACAAAACTACTTCCCAATGTTCAAAAGTACCTTTTGAACCAAACTTCGTGTAAATTTTTAAACATAGCAGACTTCCACTTGTAGAAATCTCTAGTTCATTCTTTTCAGACTCTTTCTCGCCTTTTGTGCCTATGTTCGTCCACCATCGTACAAAACTACTTTTCAGGGTTCATAATTAACTTTTTAACCCAACTTTGTCAAAATTTTTAGTAATATCAGACTTCCACTTGTAGAAATCTAAAGTTCATCCTTGTTCAAGACTCAGAATCAGCACTTAAGGGAACAACCTCTCTATTATCCCTAAAAGCAGGTAGGAGTGAATTCCATCTTGCACCCTATGTCCCCAGCTATCTATCCAGTCTTACCCTTGAAATGGGAGGTTTATTGAGTCGGCGCTATTGAGCTAACCTTCACCTATACAACTCTAAGGATAATTAAACAGGAGTTCATAGTTAGCTCAAGATTAAGGTCAAGTTACCTAGGTCATCGCTTTGAAATAGTCAGTCATAAACAGTAAACAACGTTATAAAGTAAGAGTGACTCATTTTGTGGTCCGATCTTGTACAAACCCTTTTGCATAAGGACACCCCCACTCCTCATGTCCCAACATGAACGAGTTAGGATCACTTCGTTTGTAGTAGTTTACAACTCCTTGTAACAACTACAGAGCGGGCCGCATCGAATAGTGTTACCAGAATAAGGTATCCAACCTTATTCATATACTATAGATCATTTTGACTATTTACTCGAACCTGATCCACCTTTATGTCTCTACATAAAGTTCAAGTACTCATCCAATAGGCAAGGGACTTTCAAGTTTATTGGATTTCTATTAAGTAATATGATATTCAATAACACCTTATTGAATTTTCAGAATAAGTTCCATTGTTTATAAACCACGAGTTTTAGGACATAAAACCCAACACAGAGTATGTAGATGCATTAGCCTCTTCACTAGTGGTCTCCCCCTAAAGAGGACTAACGATAAAAGGTTTTATTCTCTTGAAATGGTTATTACTTTCGAGAGGAAGGCTTAACACTTGTAGCCCCATTGAGGGAGTGGATACCCAACAAATCCACATTTTTGCACTCAAGGAGCAAATTTTCTCTGGTGGGGATTGTGATTATGAATAAAAATAGTATAGCCAAACACCCAAAAAGGACGTATGGGATAAGGTGAGTGGACAAAAAAGACTCTTTACATTCTAAAGTGGAGAATTTGAGCACACGGGAGGTCATCCCTCGAAAAGATGAGTTGCAGTAAGTACGACATCTCCCCATAGATACGAAGGTAAGAATGCAAGTATCATGAGAGATCAGGCTACTTCTAGGTGGCAATTTTTTCCCTCAGCCACCCCATTCTGTCGAAGGGTATAGGCCTGAATTCTGGTGGATGAGAGGTTAAAAACTCATGGAGGTATTAAACTCACGTCCATTTTCACTCCGAAGAATGGCGATTTTGGTTTTGAATTGAGTTTCAACGGTAGTGTAGAACTGTTGAAATACCACCATCACTTCATATTTTTTTGTAGGATTACACCCATGTAAGACGGATGTGATCATCTATGAAGGTGACAAACCACCGTTTACCTGACACAATGTATCAAATGGAAGGGCCAGGAAGGTTTATAGGGTTGTGAAGTAAAGGAGACTCTAGGCTATTTTGCACAAATACAAACATCACAAGATAAAGATGGCACATTCACATTACGAAATAAGTGGGGAAACAGATAATGAAAGTTTGGATGTCCAAGCCAAAAGTGCCAGAATAAAAAATCAATTTCAGAAACAGTAAGAGTAAATAAACTAATCCTAGACAAACTCCTATAAGAAGCATCATCGGAGAGGATATAGAGCCCCCTATTGTGCCAGGTAGTGCCAATCGTCTTCTCTGAGTTTAGGTCCTAAAAAAAACATCATTTGGTGAGAAAACAACTTTGCAGTTCAAATCTCTAGTTATTTTACTGACCTAAGCAAATTGTAAGATATATTTGGCAAATGTAAAACATTATGTAAAATCAATCCCTGAATCGGAGATAAGTGACCCTTCCAACAACAGGGACAAAAGACCCATCTGCAATTCGTATTCTCTCATTTCCAGCACTGATAATAGAAGAGGAATTGATCAGATGATCTAGTTAAGGGATCAGTTGCTCCCGAGTCAAGAATCCAGGATTCATCCCCCTCAACAAAGAAACTAAAGGACTGAGGAGTATCTGATTGGACAATATTATATAACCAAAGGTAAGAAACCCTAGACTGTAGACACCATGTAAAAAGACTAAAATGCCCTTAGGGCTAAACAACATTTTGAACAGTTTTTGTTGTAGTAAGAATGTTGTTTAAGATCAGATAATGGGCAGATGCATGAAAATCATCTATTACAACTCCTTTTGGGGATAATACAGTGGATTGATACTCTAGATTCTGTTTCGAGAGCAATTAAAAATGGAAAATGTGAAAGGTTAACTTGCACAGACTTCTTGACGATCCTTCTGTTCAATATTTAGTTTAATGGGTGAAGTTGTAAAGGTTCTTATGACACATAACAGCGACGAGGAGACATGGAGTTGGCAGGCCCGTGATATATGTCTCACTTCAGTCTGATAAAGCAAAGAAGCTACGAGACTAATGGTCAAGCTACTGGAGATTAACAAAGAAGCTACGAGACTGATGATTGCTACATGATTATTGAAGATAAAGTAAAAGTAATGACCCATCAGAGGAAATTAAATTACCAAATATGGAGTTAGAAGAGAAAGAATGATAGTTGTTACGAATGGATTCTGAAATGAAGAGTATAGTGGTTAAAGGAGAACAAGACAAGACTGAAGTGATAGGCCCAAGGAAAAATTGGGCTGATCAACCTTGACCCCAATTGAAATCGAGGCCGAGCTTCTTATGTTAGTAACCCAATGGCCAAAGACTTTAGGCTAAGAGGATGAATAGGGCAAGCCAGCACATCTAGCTTGAGAGATAATCTAGCTCATCTAGATAAAACTTAGATCAAATCCCCTATAAATACATCATTATGACTCCATATGAGGCGACTTAAACTTCAGACCTTTTCTTTATTCTACAATTCTCTTGCTAGCTTAGGCATCAAAGCACTTTTTCTTTGTTTTGTACCTCTCTTTCCAAAAATTACAAATTTACTGTTGATGTCACGTGGAGGTCAGATGCGTACAGCCAACAATTGGCATCAACAATAGCAATATTTCATAGTGAAAATAAAGCAATCGTGTACCACCAAGTAAGATAAAACTAAGAGAAGATGTCATATAAAAGAGAAAAGAGAAAAGAGAAAAGTGTATGTACCTTTCTAATTATACAAAGACAACAATGCCAAAAAAAAATAAAAAATACTACATTTGGTCTAAATGAAACAAAATAGAATAATCTATTTAACATAACCAAATGACTAAGATAAATGAAGAAACTAAAGTGAAACAAGATAAAACCAAATCTTGTAAAGATAACCATTCATAATTTTGTAAAGATAAATAAAAATTGCTTTAAGATCTAAAGTGGAACAAGAAGAGAGACATAAAATAGAACTAAAAAGCAATGGCTCCGAAAGCATAGTGAAGATTCTACATAATTATACAAAAAGTAAAACTTAAAGAATGTGACATAAAAGATCGAACGGGAACGAGAAAATTGGAATAGAGAAATAATGTTAAGCATCAAACAAAATTAAACTAGAAGAATAAAAATGTCACACAACATAGAGAAGGTGAAAAAAAATTGAATTATTCATAGTGCAAATGCTGAAAATGCCTAACATATACACACACCAAAATAATAAAATAGAGAATAAAAAGAAATTCATACAATGTACTCAATAGAACTAAATATTAAACAATTAATCCAAAAGAGGGAGGATAAAAGACAACAAAGAGAACGAGTGAAAAAAATTGACGCATCCATGCCAAAAAAAATAAATAGATAAATTACACACCTTAGGTCCAATGAAATATAATGTAATAATCTATTTTAAAAAATACCAAATGAAAAAAAAAAAAAAAATGTATGAAGAGTAACAAAACAGAGAAGAAAAAAGTGAAACTAGCTAGATGAGAATATTAGGACATCTATATATCAAATTATTTATGATAGAAAGTAAACAAAATAAAACTAAAATAATGTCCCCATTCAAAAAGACAAACAACATAGATTATGGGTGAAAAAAAATTTGTAAAATCTATTTCTAAAAATGGCCAAACGGGTTAAATAAATAAAATAGTAATAAAAAGAGATATAAAAACTAGACAGTCACATAATTAGAAAAGAAAAAAAATTGTCATACGCCAGAAGAAAAGTGAATTACTTCTAAAAATGATCAAAATAAAGAATTGCAAAAAATAAATAAATAATAATAAAAGGAGTATAAAAACTAAAAGATAGAGACTGTCATAAAAAAGATAAAAAAAAATTTGAACTGCCATGGTGCAAAAATGTAACTATGCCAAAAAAAAAAAAATAAAATAAATTCTACATCCAAAAAAAAATAAAATACGATCAAATAAGTAAAAAAGAAAAAAATACCAAAAATAATAAAACACACATCAAGCAATCTATCTGTCTAAGAGAGTTACAAAAATTGCTTGCATGCTAACACAGAAAAATAAAGTTTGGCATCATAAATAAAACATAAATATAAAAGTAGTCCTAAAATAATGTGTTTTAAGCAGAAAACTAACAAATCAACTAATAGAATAATATACAAAAGTGATACTAATGAAGAATGCTTAGAAGAGAAAGTGATAAAAAAAATAGGATAATTCATAGAAAAAATTTAGATAAAAAAGAGATCACAGAAGAGAAAGGGGGAAAATTGGAACGATCCAAAGTGCTATAAGATAATAATGTACCAAATAATATGAGAATCCTAAACAAAATAAGCTAGAAGAATAAAAATATAATATAAAAGAAACAACATGGATAATACATAAAGTGAAAATGCAACCATGCCAAAAGATAAATAAATACCAATAAAATAATAATAAGATAGAGAATACAAAAAGTGAATTTTTTAAAAAATACCCAAAATAATAAAATAGAGAATAAAAAATGGAACTAATTAAAGAATGTCAAATAAAAGAAACATCCATAGTGCTTACATATATGCATGCAAAAAAAAAAAAAAAAAATCTATATTTTGAATTTTTTTAAAAAAATCTATATTGCCAGATCAGTAAAAGAAACTAAAGTACCAAAGTGAAAGTAAAACATGTCCATAAAAGAGACCGTACTAGAAAGATGATAAAATTTGAACAATCCATTGTGCAATTTACAATGTATCAAATAAAAGGATGTCATATAAGAAATAAGAGTGGAGATGGAAAGAAATTCAGCTATACATAAATAAAAACCATGACAAAAGAAAAATAAATTCTAAGAAAGAGTGCGAGAAATAATGAAACACACAAAAATAAAACTACAAGACACAAAAAAACAATCCTACTTTATCAAAAGTGTTAATTATAAAAATTGCTTAGAAAGTAAAACTAATTAAAAAAATAATGTGCAAACATTATTCATAAAACTAACAAATCAATATAGCAAATAATAGTAGAACTAAGAAGAAAATAGCATACAAAAGTAAAACTTATAAATGAATATCATAATAGAAGAGAAAGAACAATGTGAAACTAACAATGGTGGGTGAAATTGTTAAAAAAAACAATGTGAAACTGAAAAATGTGAAATTAAACAGACAATAATAGAGAACCAAACAAAATTAAACTAGGAGAATAAATTAAATGTCACACAAAAAAACCATATAATGCAAAGGCAACCAATGCCTAAAATAGATATATAAAAAAAATAATAAAATAGAGAATAAAGAAAGTGAAATTTTTTGAATAATCCATGTAATGTACCAAACAATAAAACCAAATAAATACAATCAACCGCAAACAAAGTAAATAGATAAATTACACCTTGAGTCCAAAAGAAATATAATGTAATAATCTATTTTAAAAAAAATGCCAAATGAAAAAAAAAATAAAAAATGTATCAAATTATTTGGACAATCAATCTATCAAATTATTTAGGATAGAAAACAAACAAAATAAAACTAGAAGAATGTCCAATACAAAAAAGACAAACAACATATAAGGGTGAAAAAATTTAAAACCTTACCAATCTATATACAGTGACACAAAGAAGAAGAACAACTTTTTGATCCCTTGTGTGTAGAGTAAATACAACCACCAGAAAAGAAAGATAAATATATTCAAATGAAAAGAAAATATAAAAGTGAAGCTAGAAGACTCATACAAAATTTTGGTTCATCAAGATGGTGAAACTAAAAGAATGTCACACCAAAAGAGATCAAAGGGGTAATTGAAATAATCCATAGTGCAACATTAGAAAAAATAAATGTATCAAACAGTAGTAGAACCAAACAAAATAAAGCTAAAGAAATAAAAATGTAACCTAAAAGAAACGGAGAATACAAAAAGTAAAAATGCACAACCATAAAAAAACAATAAAACAGATAATAAAAAAGTGGATTAATTAAAGAATGTCACAAACAGCAGAATCGAAAAATCTATAGTGCAATTGAAAAACAATGTATCAAAGGATAGAACCAAAAAAATGTCAATAAAAGGGAAAGGGTGAAAACAATTGAACCATCCATATACCATGCCAAAAAATATTAATATTGATACTGATACCAATACTAATACTACTAATAATAATAATAATAATTTACTTTAAAAAATGAGAAAATGTATGAATAACAAAAAAAATGAAACTAAAAGAACAGTAAAAAAAAACCCATAATTTTTCAAAAGAGGTTGAAGTCCTTTGAAAAGTAGAGTGTAAATCTACAAGACAACTAGAAAATAAGGAATGTGAAATAAAAGGAAACATAAGAGAAATAAGAGAAAAACAAAATTAAATTTAAAGTTTTGAGAAAATATTTTGGAATGAGGAATGTGAAATAAAAAGTTTGAGAAAATATTTTGGAATGAGTTTCTGAAACAAAATTTAAAGTAAAAAATAACAGGAAAACGTTTTTTGGAAGATAGTTTTTGACAACGAAAAAAAGAGGAAGAAAAAGGTTTGAGAAAATCATTCGAAAGGGGTTTTTAAAGAGAATTTCTAAAATTAAATTTAAAGTGAAAAAAAATTATTTTGGAACTGATTTTTGCTAAAAACAAAATTGAAAAATAAAATTTCGAGAAAATGTTTTGAAAGAGAGTTTTTCGAAGCAGAGTTTTTACAGAAGAGAAAAGTATGAAATAATAATGAAAATTTTATGGAAAGAGATTTTGGGAAAACAAAAACAGAAAAGATATATATATATATATAGAAGTTAAAAGGAGGAAAATGCTTTTAGAAGATTTGAAGAAGAAAAGTTAAGGATCACAGAATACCCACAAACAAAAACGAAATAACCAGAAAGAAGTATTAAAATTGAAATTGGAAAAAAAACCAAAGGCAAAATACCCCGAAATCAAAATACCCGAAAACAAAAAAAACCTAGAAATCAAAAACCCAAAAACAAAATACCGAGAAGTCGGAGTATAATGACATCATTGCAAAAAACAAAAAAATGAAAGAATATGAAATAGAAAAACCTGAGGGAAAGCAGTTGAATGGGCCAAATAAGGCATTTTCATCCCATTGTCCAATGTTAATCTGAAATTAGAATCATAATAACAATAATTAATTAAACAATGTTTGATGCACATAATTAAAATTGAAGACAATTAATAAACAAAGGTAAATGAAATAACTTAGCAGTGGGTTGTTATAGTATGAAGAAGAAGAGAAAAACAGAGGCTTCATTTCACAGATCGTGGCCACATCAAAACCCTAAACCACAAGTATTAACCAAAAACAGCAACATAATTCAACCAATTAATATTTAATTAACGAAGAAGATGAATTTTAAAAGTAATTTAAGTTACCTGGTTAGCTAGCAGGTTACTCATTCGAATTCGTAAAAATAAAAACCCTAATTGAATCCAAGCAGAGGAGTCGTTGCTCTCCCTTTTATAACCGATCATCGCCCCAAAAAGTAGCCGTTGCCGGTCAAAACAATCTAAGCCACTGCCCACATTGATGTGAGGTGCGCGTCAAGTTCAAATTTTTTTTAAAAAATAACTAGCATGGTCAATATTATTTATTTATTATTATATATTCATTTGTTTATTTTCGTAAATAATCGTAGTTTGCTACTCAACTTTATAAAATAATCGGAAAAAAAGGGTTGAGATGGGTTTTCTGGAAATTTTCAAAAATATAAAAACGAGGGAAAATATGTACATAGAATAGTAAAATTTAATCTTCTCCTTCTTCATATAAACGCTAATAAAAGTTTATCTGTATCTATCAATGACAGAAACTGATAGAAGTCTATCACTGATTAATGACATGAAAGGTGGAAGACACAAAATCCATAAATTAGCACAGAAATTTAAGTGATTATATGATTGTTAGATCATAATTAATGCCTAAATTAGAAAAAAAAAATAACAGGGTAGCAGCTTTAATTACATTAATTAATTTCATTAAATTAGAGACCAAACAGAGAATAACAACCAATTTCGTACCTTGAAATTAAAGTGAGAGTGAAATTATTTTCGTTTTAGAAAACCAAATCTACTGTTCTTTTCTTTTTCAATTGGTTAGCTTTTGAAGATTTGAAACCATAATCAATCAAGAAAAGGAATCCAAAAGAGGAAGAGAGAAAACAAAAATAAGGGTATTTTGGTAACGTTAACTAAGTAAAATCGTAAAATTCTTAAGTTCGAAAAGTTTGGCGAAATTTATGGATTTTATAATTTTTGACTTTCTATACAAGTATGGATATTTTCTACAGAAAATCGCTTTCCAATTTTGCCCAAATAAAAATAGCTCTGTTTTTTTAAAAGAAAACATAAGTGAGTATAACTCAACCAACATTTAGTATATCAAAGACCAAGAAGTATGTGAATCAAATCCCAACGCTCCAATTATGCTAACAAAAATAATACACATATCTACTAACCTTCTTAAACTAATAAATGATTTGTAAAATAGACAATCAGTAATCAATCCATCATACAATCCACCACACAAATTATTTCACTAACCATTAGATTGCTCAAAGTCAAGCTAACGTGATAATTTTCCAATTTGATCATGAAATGTTAAAATGAGTTTAGCTCAATGATAATTGTCATAGCTCGTCCCAAACTACTCTCTGAGCTTAGGAAAGGACATGACTGCAGCAGTTATCAACCCTTTAGTTGACACTTACTACCTAATAACTCTGGTGGAAATAACTCTGACACCGATGAACAAATTCAACAACCAACTGATCAAGTAGTCCCATTTTATTACAACAATGTAATGTTTATACAAATCCAAGACTTAACTACAAAGTTTACAACAACAACTGTAAAACCCTCCGGAAGTGTAACTGTGGCTTGTGGCAGACCTTGACCTTAGCAGCACCCTGGAACTTCTCATTTTTCACTACCTGGGAAGAAAACATGAAATAACATAATGAGCTTCACAAAGCTCAGTGAGTGGTAAGCAACTTTTAGAGTCTACTTCAACTCATAAATAACAAGCATATCATAAATACGAGATTACATTCAAATCTCAGCCTTGAATGAGTATGTTCTCAACTCTATCTATATGCATGGTTGATAGCTAAACTAATAACTATTTAGAATGAGCATGTTGTCTACCTACACACACGGTAGGTAGATAACTGTCACTAAATACAATGCTTACTCTTTACGTTTCCTTTGTCTTCTATATGCACATAGCTTCCCGCTCATGGGCTCAGAAGCTAGGCCCGTCATCCCTCTGACCATCCCATACGAGGATCCTTCCACAGGCTCAGGAACTAGACCTCTCGGTCTTCTGACCATCCCGTGAGGTTTTGCTTACAGGCTCAGGAAGTAGGTCTATTGACCCCCTAACCATCTCGATCACATAATCTCATTCTCATGTAGATACTCATTCATAACATAAGCATATACAATTTACTCTAAAAGATATGCTTTAAGACTTAAAGGAAAGTACCATTCACCTTGATCGATTAGAAACCTTTCTCTCTAGAAGTTCCTTGATCACCTCGTGCTCCCTTTTGAACCCTAAATTTCAGATTCAATTTAAAACTCAGACTACTCATAGTTATAGGATTTATCTCGAGTTAATTCCTTCTACACATATGCTCTAAAATGTTCATAAAGCTTAACTCAAAATCTTAGTTCATGAATTCTCGTGGTTTGGCCAGAAACATCAAAACATCAAGACTGACCCAGCTTACCCGACAGCTCGACCCCTCTGTTTTGTCCTCACTTTTCAGCCCGATTCCTTGGAGCTTATTCTTCAGCAGCCCTACCTTGAAAACTAGACTCTCAGAGCTTTCATGTGGCTTTGAAGTCACTCCAAACGCACGAGTATTCTGGGAGAACTCCTCGTCCCAAATTGATGCTACTTTCAGACCTTCCTGTCCGACAGCATCTTCCCCTCTTGGAACCTCTTGACCAACGCATGGTCTTACTATCAATACATAGTCTCCTCCCTCTAATACACTCTTCTTTATGTCCTTTGAAGAGATTCTGAGTTCTCATCTGAAGTTCTTGGCCCTATTTATAGGCGTCCAAGATTTCTCTAAGGCCGATACCTTCTACTTGGCCGCATGTCCAAGTGTCTCTTCCTTACACTATTACCGTAATCTTGCATCAGCGCAACCCAAGGTATTTTGCTCCCCTTTTACCAACACATAGCCCTCAAATTTGCATGTCTTCTTATGCATCCATCTCATTTGCTTAAGGCTTAAGATTTCTTCCCAACAAGCCACATGTCCGGCTGACGTCCTTGAATGCGTCCATCCTTCATATGCGTTCGTCCTTCATATGCGTTCATCCAACCACAAATGTGCCCACATGCCCTCGGATGTCCAATGCATAGCACATCACCAATGCATAGCAACCTTTGGGTCGACTTGGTTCTCAACTCAACACCTCAAGGCATAGCTCACCATTACCAAGGTTCTTGCTAACACATCCCTTATGACCAACGCAACCAACCTCATGAACCTTGTTACCGCAAGCCTTAGCAATGCAAGGAAAAATCACCATGTGTCCACCTTAGCTCGTTCCATCGCCTAGCTCATACCTTAGCAAGGTCGCCACATCCATCATATCCATCGCATCCATCGCCGCATGCCATCACATCCATCATGCAGCATCACCGCATGCCATCGCGTAGCACTGCCGCATCCATCGTATCCATCGCATCCATCGCTGCATGCCATTGCTTACTACCAACGCATTCCTTCGGCCGCAACCCATCGACCGCATCGTAGTACCACCACAACAATCACATCCATCGCATCCATCGCGCCGCATACACGTATACCATCATGTCCAACGTCCAACGCCCTTGGATGCGCAACTTGAGGCTACCGCATACCCGATCAATGCGTGCACGTGCCTCCAGTGCCTTGTGCCCATGTCCGCACAACCTAAGGCTACCGCATGCATTTTTTAACCTCTTCAAGACCTTGGATGCTGCATGCACTACTAACCTCCCAAATAACCTCTCAAAGTATAATGGCCAACGCATGGCACACACTAATGCATTGTCAAATGCTTAGTCATTTTCTCCTTGGATTCCAACGCATGGTTACTCTTGGCAATGCCTCTTGCCAATACTTCGGCCAATCATGCATCCAACCTTACAAACGCATGATTGCCTTTTCAACTTATGTGTTAATGTCTCCTAACTCTTAACACATGGGTCCTTTTGACCTTACACTTAGCCAAATTTCATCAATTAAAGCTTAATTCAAAACTACTCAAGGAAAATCTATTCAACACTTAGAAATTTCCTTCACTTCAACATAGGATTTAACTTTCGCTTAGTTAATTTCCTTAACCACCTGCTTAAGTAGGGAAAATGGAAATCTCGGTTTTACAATAATTGACACATATTGAAGTCATAAGCACAGTCCAAAAGAAAATTTTGAACTTTAACTAAAAATGGATCGAAATTCATTAGAAACTGGTTCATTTCTTTTTCTTTTACTTTTCTTTTTATATACTTATAAATTTTGAATTGTTTATCATACGGAAATATTATCAATTTAAGATTTTGAATAAATCCTCGTTGAGGATGCTCAAAAAAAAAAAAAAAAAAAAAAAAAAAAAAAGAAAGAAAGAAAGAAAGAAAGAAAAAACTTGATAAAGGGCTTTACCATCGATACAAAGGGGCTCCATATCTCTCATTTACTCTTTGCGGACGATATTTTTCTTTTCTCGATAGCTAATATGGAGCACCTTAAAAATATTAAACATGTTAAATCTTTTGAACTTGTTTCGGGCCTATACTATAAGAAATTTCCCTTTTTCTGACGAACGAAATCATCAAGAAAAGTCCAAAAACTGTCAGGAAAGGTTTTTCCGGCGCTTTTTCTACTATCAATACCGTCAGGAAATACTTTCGCAATGAAAAAACCTTGTCGTCGGGGTAAAAAGATTTCACAACAGAATTTTTCTTTCAGGAAGTGTTAGCTCGTGCTAAGCTAATTGTTCTTTGTGGGTATCACATTTTCTTTGATTGCTCAGGTTCATCATATTTGTGGTCAAGCTTCTTTGAAATTTCAACTTACTTTGGGTTTTCTCCAATTCTTTGAAAGCCAATGTTTTGCAACTTCTTTTAGATTTTCAATTGTCTCCATTGACAACTCTTCTCTGGATTAATGTTGCTAAAAGCTCTTCGATCATAATTTTGGTTGAACAGAAATTAGAGAATATTTCGAAATTCCTCTATTTCTCACTTTGGTCACTTTGATTCAATAAACACGTCTCAAAGCTTCTTATTGGTGTTTGTTATCAAAAGCTTTCAGTGGTTTTTCTATTGGTTTTTATCAGGGTGTATTTTGAGCATTCACATCTTTATGAAAAGTTCCTTTTATTTAAAAGGTATCTTAAGATAGGGAGTTTGAGGGACATTATGTTTTGTTTTGTATTATAATTGGGAAGGATTTTAAATAGGTATAGGTTGTGTGAATTGTATCAGATGGAGTTTTTGTGTTTTTATTGTTTACTTTTTAAAATAACAATGGCTTCACGTTTTGTTCCAAAAAATCCATTCAACAATTTATTTTTGTGCATTAGTGGTGCAGCAATTAAGAACTTGTTTTTTGTGTTGTTATTTGTTAAGCAGTTCTAAACTTATTTTCTTTTAATCAAGGATTTATGGATAAATATGTTGCATTCAACATGTAGCTTCTGTCTATGCTATGTAATGCAACATGCAAGCTCACCAGAGCACTATGTTTGGCAAAGGTTTCTACTGTGGCTGCTATGCTTTCTTATCTTTTTGTTTCCTACTAAATTTGGATTCACATTTTCTAGACAGAAATGGGTAAGGGTGTATGTAATGGTATGCAATTAACCATATGACATAACTTAAACACAACTATGGTATATTAGTTGAGTTGCACATTTGTATTACAAATAGGATCCATATGATTAATTCCAAAGAAATCAACAAGTAGCAATAATAGCACTGGCTCATAAAATCTTAGCTGTTCAATTAAAAAGGTGTTCTAACAATATTTGCAACAAATAGTCAGCTATTCTTCAGTTGGTTTTGTCCCTTATGTTGTCTTTCATTTGGAGGTCTTTTATATTTTGTGCACTAGTCTCTTTTCATTATATCAATGAAATTTTATGTTTCATTTAAAAAATAAAAATAAAAAAAACAAAAACCAGTCAGCCATTCATGAAATGTGCTACTCTAACCCAAGCTGGTGGATCATGCTAAGTTGGAAGCATTTCTTTAGAGGGTTGCTTTTGAGGGCTTGTTTTTTGTGCCCTTGTATTCTTTCATTTTTTTTTTCTCAATGAAATTTGATTTTCTTAAAAATAAAAAGAAAAAAAGGGTTATAGCAGCATGACATCACAAGGCCGTCTCTTCTGCTTTTTTTTCTTTGCTTTCCTTGCCCATCATATTCTCTTCTTGGTGGCAGATGCCCCTCCCTTGTGATGTTTTCATTTTGCTTTATGTTTTACTTGAGAGACATCTTTTCATCAAGGAAAATTATTTTTGTGTTGTTGCAGCTAGTGAGGACCTTGTTTTGCTTTCTTTGGGTAGAATAAAGAAAGAATCTTTAACTCTGCATTTTGCAACTAGACCTATTGTTATTACAGAAAAATGAAAAACAACTTCAAGGTTGTTAGAAATCAGTTACATACAAGCTGTCTAATACATTTTGTAATTACATGTACAAGTAAGAGAGTGAAAAAATTACAAAGTGATCAAGAAAGCTATCAGACTTATCTTGTAATAATCTTTGTAACTCCCTAAATAGAATATCACCAGCTTCTCCGTGGACGTAGGCTATCTTTGGCTGAACCACGTAAAACATCTTGTTCATCTTCTTCCCTAATCTTCTTTACTCTATCGTGTACCATTTAACCACTGATCGTGTACCTTAGCACTTCCATCGTGTAGACCCTCCTCGATTTCGAACCCCATCGTCTAGACGATCTTTAGTAAAGCCTTCATCGTTTAAACGAATCGCCTTCATCGTTTAAACGAATCTTCCCTTATCGTCTAGACGACTCCCTGCTTTACCTCCAATCGACTAGACGACAAAAGCCTCCATCGTCCAGGCGATTTTTGATAGCCTTCTCCCTCATGTTCTCTCTTTCTTTTCTTTCGTTTTCTCTCTACAACAAAGAAAAGAAAAGAATAGTCATTAAAGGTCTTCAAACCTCAAAAGTGATTGGTTCTAATCTTGAACGTCAAAGTGTAAGGTGAAGATTATTTTTCATACGGATTGTGCTTTCAGCACACTGGTTTGAGTTCGGTGTTTTTCAATAGGTGGTATCTAGTTTTCACCATCAAGCCTAGTTTCATTAAGCCCAAAGATCAAATTCTTTTTAAGTCAGCAGTGAATTCTCAGCCCAATTTTCATATCAAGCCCAACAAGTGGTATCAAAGCCTACAATAAAACTTCAGGATTAGTCAAGATTCTAAAGAAGCAAAATCTTGGAGCTTTTTAGACAGAATTTGAATCAAACATGGTAGTAGGAAGGTATGACATTGAAAAGTTTGATCGAAAATGAGACTTTGGCTTGTGGAAAGCCAAGATCAAGGCCATCTTGGGACAACAAAGGGCACATAAGGCCCTAGAGGATCCAGCCAAGTTGCCAATCACTGCAATTGAAGAAGAAAAAGAGAACATGGAGCTAATTGCTCATGGCACACTTGTTTTAAATTTTTCTGACAGTGTTCTAAGAAAAGTGATCAACCAAGAGACAACATTCAAGATGTGAAGCAAGCTGAATGAGCTTTATAAGACTAAAAATCTACCCAATAAGCTTTTCCTAAGGGAAAGGTTTTTTTACCTTCAAGATGAGTGCTTCTAAATCCTTGACAGAGAACCTAGATGACTTCAAAAGGATAAATACTAAATTCAAGACTCAAGGAGAATAGATTGGGGTAGATAATGAAGCCTTTATGCTTCTTAACTCACTGCCGGATTCCTACAAAGATGTAATGGCTGCCCTAAATATGGGAGAGACTCTTAAAATTAGAGAGATGGAGCTCCTAACTAGCAAGGAAGAAAAGCCTAGTGCCGAGGGCTTATTTGTCAAGGGTAAGTCAAAGAAAAATAATAAGGGAAAAGGAAAACAAAGCTCAATAGAAGAGGGGAAAGAAAAATCGAAGGTTAGATATAAATATTGCAAAAAACTAGGACATCTAATTAAAGATTGTAGAACTTTCAAATGGAATAATTAGAAGAAAAACAAGCAACCACAACCTCAACAGAAAGTCCAACCTAATCAGTCAGGTGAAGCCTCAGTTTGTGAGGATTCTTACTTCTATTCAGATGCTTTAGCTACCTCAAATTGGAAGGCATAGAAACTAATAAGAACCTAGATTGAGTTATAGACCCAGGGTGCTCTTTCCACATGACACCCCACAAAGACTGGTTCAGCACTTATAGAGAGTTGGATGGAGGTTTTGTCTACATGGGTAATAATAACTTATGTCCAGTGGTTAGTATTGGCTCTGTTTCACTTAAACTTGAAGATGGAATAGTCAAACTATTGAGGAATGTCAAATATGTGCCTAAGCCGAAGAGAAATCTGATTTCACTAGGCATGCTCGATTCTATTGGTTATGAATACAGAGGAAAGGAAGGCTACAGGTTTTGAAGAATAGTAAGCCTATTCTCAGAAGGTCAAGATTAATGGAGTCTATGTTGTTCAAGGAGTTCAGAAAATACACTTAGCCTTGATTGTGACTCAGAAGCAACCTACTGAATGAGATCTTTGGCACAAAAGACTCTCACACATTAGTGCCAATGGTCGATAAGCTCTTGCTAATCAGGGAATTCTACCTAAGGAAATTCATCAGAGCCTATCCTTTTGTGAACATCGTGTGATAGGGAAGGCTACAAGGAAGAGTTTTGTGAAGGCTCAACAAACAACCAAGACCATCCTTGACTATGTGCATTCGGACCTATGAGGTCCCTCACCTTTCCAATCCTTAAATGGAGCCATGTATTTCTTAACCTTTGTGGATGACTATTCTAGAAAGTGTTGGATCTCTTTCCTTAAATCTAAGGATTTAGTATTTGAAAAGTTCAAAGAATAGAAGATTATGGTTGATAAATTATCTAATTGTCAAAATAAGTGTCTAAGAACTGATAATGGGCTTCAGTAATGTGCATCGGAGTTTAATGCTTTTTGTAGACAGCATGGTATTACTAGACACAAGACAGTTAGGTATACACCTCAGCAAAATGAGGTGGCAGAGAGATTGAATAGAACTATAATGGAGAGAGTAAGAAGCCTATTGTCAGATGCTATACTTCTTGAGAAATTTTGGGCAGAAGTAGCCTCATATACTGTCTATACACTAAACAGATGCCCCATGCATCTCTTAACCTTCTAACCCCTGAAGAAAGGTGGACCAAATAATCTCCTAGCCTAAATAACCTAAGGGTGTTTGGTTGCACTGGTTTTGTTCATCAAAGTAAAGGGAAATTAGTAGCCAGAGCTGTGAAATGTATGTTCTTAGGTTTTACAGAATTAAGGGGCTTAAAATGTGGCACCCTACAGAGAAGGGATGTATCACAAGCAGAGATGTTGTTTTTAGGGAAAATGAAATGTATATGCAGGGATCTAACTCTAATGTTACGGCACCTCAAATGAAAAATGATAAAATTAAGGTGGAGCAAGTTCTTAACCCTAGTTATGATCCTTTAAGCTCTGAATCACCTTTTGATCAACTACCTCATCTTGAAGAAGAAGTAGAAGATGCTATTACTGATCTCGAGCAAGAAGAACCAGATTTGAGGGGGTACAACCTAGCTACAGATAGACAAAGAAGAACTATTGTGCCACCTTCAAGGTATGATGACTACTTAGCTTTAAATGCTTCAGATTTATGTAATGATTCAGAACCCACAACTTTTAAAGGAGCAGTGAGTTGTCCTAAAGCTAAGTTATGGATAGAAGCAATGAATGAAGAAGTTGATTCACTAGTAAGAAACAACACTTGGGAGTTGACACCTTTGCCAAAAGGTTGCAAGCAAATTGCATCCATGTGTACAAATTGAAGGAAGGCTTCCCTAATGATCAAGGACCTAGATATAAAGCTAGGTTGGTAGCTAAGGGTTTTACACAGAGGCTGGGTGTTGATTTCAATGAGATATTTTCTCTAGTGGTCAAGCATACTTCTATCATACTATTATTGTCTATTGTGGCTCAGAATAACCTAGAGCTAGAGCAACTTGATGTTAAAACAACTTTTCTACATGGCTTCTTAGAGGAAGTTATCTATATGAGCCAAACTAAGGGGTATGAGGTCAGAGGGAAAGAAGACTATGTTTGCCTACTTAAAAAGTCTATCTATTGCCTTAAATAGTCCCCTAGGTGCTGGAACAAAAGATTTAGTGACTTTATGCAGAAGAATGGCTTTAATAAAAGCTCCTATGATAGCTGTGTTTACATAAACATTAATACCTATACTCATCTTATCTACTTGTTACTCTATGTGGATGACATGCTATTATCAGGAGCAACTATGAAAGAGTTAAAATAAAGTCAAAGATTTACTCAAGTCATAATTTGAAATGAAAGACATGGGCAATGCAAAAAGAATACTAGGAATTGATATAATCAGAAACAGAAAAACAAGTATTCTAAGCATTAATCAGTCACAGTATTGTCAGAAATTGCTTAAGAAGTATCATATGACAGAGGCTAAATTAGTATCTACTTCTATTGCTAACCATTTCAAACTCTCAGCAGAGAATTCACCTAAAGAATCTGACATTGAACATCAGAAGGTAACTGTCCCCTATTCCTAAGTTGTGGGAAGCTTAATGTATCTAATGGTGTCTACAAGGCCAGATATTGCCTATGCTACAAGTCTGGTGAGTAGATATATGGCTGATAACTTGTAGAAATACAAGTTATTTATGCTGCCTTATTCAGATATTGTGGCCAAAAGAGAGCAAATATGCGTCAATTGTATGGAAATTAACTAAGAAATGCAATAATTATGAATTATCGCAAATACACCCACTAACATCATTAAGATGGTAGAAGAGGATATTTCTACTCTGTTTTGCAGGAAACCAAGTCACCGCTTGCGATCAAGGCTCAACGAGAAATTGAACAACGCATCTCTGTCACATTGCGCCCATCAATCAATAATGAAGAGACGATTAACGCAATGACGGCGCAATGCGACAGTCGATCCCGAGCTGAATTTCAACCGCATGCGGTAATAAAAACAACACCGCATGCGAGCACCCGATCGAAAGATGCAGCTGAGCAATGCAAACGCGAAGGATTGTGACACGTGTACAACTAACCGTTGTGCAGAATTGATGGTTGATTGCATAACAGAAGGAATATTTATTCCTCCATCTTTGGAATTTCCATAACAATAAGTGGGGTTCACAAGCCAAGAGTCAAAGCTTTTCACCTATAAATACCCCCATAGAATTCAGAGAAGATATACTTGATACGAGGGCTAATTGATGATAGATTATTGAGAGAAAGGTTGAGCTGAGTATTGATCGAAAAAAAATCTGGAAAGAGAAGAGACAAGGCCGAGAGGTGAGTCTCAGTGCAATTCTGCCAAATCCCCGCCGTGAAGCTCTGTGCTTAGATCTCTGCTACCGGTTGAGCAAGCCTGAGAGGGAAGGTCATCCTTCCGTATGATCCATCCACGCTGGCAAGCAAATCTCCATCCAGATCAGCGCCAAGATGTTGGTGCTTATTTCTATTTGTTTCTAACTCAATTTCATCAATTGTATTTCATTCTCTTATTCTTCATTCACAAATCATGTATCAGACGCTAAATAGTTTTATTGAATGTCTGGATCATTTCTATTTCCACTTCTCTGTCTATTTCTGTTCCTTCATTAATCATTTTTTTCATGAAGTTTTCTTAATCCTCTGGTAATTAATATGAATTAAACGAGTAACTTAATTTGTGATAAAGAAATAAATGCGTTTAGCTAAGGCATGCTAGACAGCATCTTCACCTGTGAGAGCAAAAATGAAGATGCCATTCTGATCTGTCGAGAGAATGTTAGAATAATGCGTTAACTAAAGCGAGTAGTACTTCCAGAGATGGAAGCAACCTTGCGTTTGTTACGTTCGTCCCTGTTTCACCACAAAGATGTGGGAACGCGGCTGATCACTGAGAGGTGTACGCCAAGGAAAAAGCGGAACCGTACTTGTATCTTTAACGCAATTAAGGAACTTGCGCTGTGTGTATTAATTATCTTTTCTCTTTTTGTTTCACACATAAGACTTGCCACCACATAACACGATCTTTGTAGATTCTTCACAGTCAGCCTCAACCTCGGTATCTTGTATCATGAAACCTGTATCTTGTATCATCTTAGCTTAGGTTTACTCTATCACAATTTATTTTATTATCGCATTTTTACCGCTTTACTTTACTTTACTTTATCGCATGTTTAATTACTTGTACACAAAATTCTTTTATAAATTGAAAAACCCCTGGTCGCATGTATCACAAACATAACGCAATAACCTCAAACAGTCCCTGTGTTCGACCTCGGATCACACCGAGAAACTTGCGGTGGAATTATACTTGGTTCTAACGCAAGGAAACTTGTGACAACGCAGAGCATACTACAAGAACATTCATTATTAACGCATATCTAGAAGTAGTATCACATGGGCTTGAACCTTGCTTGTAGTTTATATAATTAAAATGTGCGTTAGAAGTTTATGGCATCGTTGCCGGGGAACTGGTAACGGGGACATGGACTTGTAGCTTAGATTAAAAATTATGTCAACAATGGCTAATCCGGGTAAAAGGCACTGGGAAGCAACTAAGTGGATAGTGAGGTATCTTAAGGGTACTTCTAGTGCTAAACTAATGTACCAACAACTTCCAGACAGAGAACCAGAGCTGATTGGGTATGTTGACTCTGACTATGCTGGAGATTTAGACAAGAGAAGATCCTTATCAAGCTATATCTTCCTATATGGAAGGTGTGTCCAAAGTTGGAAGGCTACTTTACAATCAGTATTAGCCCTTTCTACTACTGAGGCAAAGTTTATTGCTCTTTCAGAGGCAGTAAAGGAAGGTTTATGGCTAAAGGGTCTCCTATGTGATTACGGGATCAAACAGAATACACTGAAAATCTTTTATGACAATCAGAGCACCATACATTTATCTAAGCACCCACAGTACCACAATAGAACTAAACATATAGATTTTAAATATCATTTCATTCGAGAATAGATAGAAGCAAAGCAAGTTGAATTTCTTAAAGTACATACCTCAGAGAATGCCTTCGACATGTTGACAAAGACTGTCACTCAGCTAAAACTTCAGAAGTGCCTTGATATTATAGGGTTTGAGCTGAGAGACAAAGGTGAAAGAAGAAGATAATTAGTTCAGAGAAGCTGAAGAAACACTTGAAGTTTATTTCAAGGTGGAGATTGTTACTATAGATAATTGAAAAACAACTTCAAGATTGTTAGAAATCAGTTACATACAAGCTGTCTTTATATACATTTTGTAGTTACATGTACAAGTAAGAGAGTGAAAAAATTACAGAGTAATCAAGAAAGCTATCAGATTTATCTTATAATAATCTTTGTAACTCCTCGAATAGAATATCATCAGCTTTTCTGTGGACGTAGGCTATCTTTGGCCGAACCATGTAAAACATCGTGTTCATCTTCTTCCCTGATCTTCTTTACTCTATCGTGTACCATTTAGCCACCGATCATGTATCTCAGCACTTCCATCGTGTAGACCCTCCTCGACTTCGAACCCCATCATCTAGATGATCTTCAGTAAAGCCTTCATCATCTAGATAAATCTTCCCTTATCGTCTAGATGGCTCCCTACTTTACCTCCAATTGACTAGACGACAGTAGCCTCCATCGTCCAGGCGATTTCCCACAGCCTTCTCCCTCAGGTTCTCTCTCTCTTTTCTGTCGTTTTCTCTCATAAACAAATAAAAGAAAATAATAGTCATTAAAGGTCTTCAAATCTCAGAAGTGCTTGGTTCTAATCTCGACAGTCAAAGTGTAGGGTGAAGATTATTCTTCACATGGATTGTGCTTTTAGCACACTGGTTGAGTTTAGTGTGTTTCAATAAGTGGTATTTGGTTTTCACCATCGGGCCTGGTTTCATTAAGCCCAAAGATCAAATTCTTTTTAAGTCAGCAGTGAATTTTCAGCCCAATTTTCAAATCAAGCCCAACACCTATGAATGATCTTGTCGATCATATTCTATTGTTGGGCTTTAATCAAAATTGGCCAAAATAGAGTCAATCTACCTCAAACTTATGGGACATGTTGTTTCCCTAATTTTTGTGCGTGCTTCACATTTTTGTTCATAATTTTTTTTGTTGAATTTGTCAATCTACCCGTTGTGAGAATTTCTTTCTGAGCCTAGACACCTTGACACCTTTTCCATAAGTGACCTCAAAGTAAATGCACCTTAGAATTATAGGGATAAAAAGACAATCACAACTAGTGAATTAAGAGTTATGATCGATACCTACTAGCCATATTTTCCCTTTTAGTGGTAATATTGGACATGATTCTCTCTCTCTCTCTCTGTGTCGAATTGGAATCTCATTCTTAGATAGTCGTTTTCTATTTTTGTTCTCCTTTATAGGAGTTTGTATCCCTTGAACATTTTTGTTTCTTTTCATCTATCAGAAAATCTCCTCTTATTTTAAAAGAGTAATAATTCTACTATAATTAGTTCAGAAACTTGGATATGTTAACCAAATTGATTACTTTCATTGAGAAGTTCAAGTTTTCTAGTGAAATGATCGAAATCAACACTAACCTTCTTTAAAAGGACAACCCGCCTAACCCTATAACATTTTGGTGTCGAGGAAACTCATAGAAAATTAATTCCTAGATAGGCCACCATGGATTGAAACCGTTCTTAGTCATTTATTGAGACTATGTCTCCTTTTTTACCACTAGGCCAACTGATGGTTAATCATCACTAACTTTGAGATATTTAATGTGTAGGCTCGATTTTGAAGCCTCTAAGAAGGAGTCTTTCTTTTATCAGGTATCAATGTCCATGATCTCTTAGCCATTTATTGAGACCGTGTCTCCTTTTTTACCACTAGGCCAACCTATGATAGTTAATCATCACTAACTTTGAGATATTTAATGTGTAGGCTATTTGAAGGCTTTGAGAAGGAGTCTTTCTTTTATCAGGTATGGCCCATGTCAATCTTGTTAATATTTTATCTTTCTTAAGGATTAGAATTGGATATTTTCTTTTTTATTAATTAATTTATTTCATATCATTTGGATATTTATTATATTAATTATTTCTCCACATTTTCTTTCATAGCTTAATAGTTTTTTGGAACAGGAAGTAAATATCTCAAAGGCATTTTTAGTTGTAATAATTGAGTTGCCAATATCTTTTTCTTTCTTTCCGTGTTATGTAGTTGTTGTTTCTTCTACTTGAGAAGCCATTGTCACAAATGATAATCAACAAAAGATGAAATCCTCTATCGCTAAAACCCTAGCAACCTTCAACCTCTCTTGTCTTCCCTTGTCGCCTTTGACCATCACTGTTGTCGTTAACTGCTGCCGATGCTTCAAGCCTCCTCTCCTCTCCCTCTCACTGAATCCCTCCCTCGTCAAAACCCGAGCTGACCGAGAAAAGCCAACCAAACTGACTTTGGTTTTTCATGGTCAATTTTTCATAATGCAAAATTGACTATCGATTGGTCAGTGAGCTCAAAAAAGAGTAAAATTGACCGATCGTATCAAGATATATATATATATATATAAAACTTCTAACAACCCACACCGTAGCCCACCATCACTCAAAACCATGCTAGTAAGGCTTGATAGGTAACCTACCTAATATAATATAATTATTTTTGTAAGAACTGAATTTCATTTGTTCTCTCGTTTATTTTCTCTCCCTCTCTTGTTCGTCTTCTCTTATTCTTCTTTACCTTTTTTCCCTTTCTGAAATCCCACCCACAACACCTTCTCTCTAATTTGTTTCCTTGTCAGAATCTTGTCGATTAGCGTGCTACCGCCACAGCTCCACGACCATGTTTCTTTTCTTCTTCCCCATTTTCTCACCACAGCACCACTGCAAGTCCACCATCGCACATCTCTCTTTTAGAACAGCTATGATGTCCTCCCAAAATCGACCGACCGTCAGTGTATTCGGTCGATCGGTTCCGTAGGCACTCCCTAAACTGAAAAACTATCAACAGATCAAAACCAATATATTGATGGTTGGCGTCAATTTTAGCCCAAAATCGACACCGACCATTGATCATCCATACTTCTATGGATAGGTTTATCAAGAGGTCTTCTTCACTCGAAAAAGGACTGCAAACCTCTTAGTAATGTCTCTAAAGACTACTATTCCTTCGTCCACACTGGTCAAATTTGGGTAAATTTGTTTTGTGGATAGAAGCATGTAGTCTTAAATTACGTGAAATCCATTGGCCTAAGAAAGTCGTCTCATGTAGGCTTTTTAGCTATACAAAGTCCCTCCTCTGAGAATTGGATTGATTTGCATGAAGTTTTTACTTATTTGGTTGTGATGGTTTCCCAAAGCTTCTTTTTATGGGATAGTTGAAAAGTTGAAGTATTTTTGTGGAGTCGTGCAGATTTGGCTTGAGGATTGGGAGTTTGATGGAAATAATTTTTTTGGTATTGTAAAACTTTCTGATTTTGTTGCTATAGGTTGCCTTCGGATTGGTTTTAAAAGGGTTTTTTTTTTTTTTGTGTGTTTTTGTTGATAGCTGAATGCTTCTTGGTAGATATTGGTTGGTTTTCAGTGTTTGGTGGAGGCCTTATCCATAGCTTCATCATTCATTTGCAAGCTCCCTAAGTCTTTCAAGTGAAGATATTAGAAAGTTCTTAGTTCTTTAAATGTGTATTTACTCTGTTTTTATCTTATTTTCTTCACTCTCTCGGAGAGTTTGTATCTCTTGAACATATATTCCTTTTTATTATATCAATGAGAAGCAATATTCCTTGTCTTTTCTTTTTTAGTACAACAACGAGATATTATTTCTTGTTAAAAAAAAAAAAAAAACTGTTTCAGGGTTTTGCGTGAAATCTTCTTCTCACAATGATCTAGATTTTCTTACCATAGTTCTCATATTTTTTGTTATGTTTTTTTTTTTTTACTTTTTTTTTTATTGTGTTTTGGAATTTTTATGTTTCTTGGTTCCCAAAAATCTTTGTTTGGAATTTTGAAAACCATTATTTTTTATGTCATGACGAATTGTTTTGCACTTACAGATAAATCAGTCTATTCATGGTGTTCATGGTGTTGATGTGCAATTTTATGGAGTTAACTTCCTGGAGTCATTGGTAAGATATATTTTCTTAAATCATTTAAGGCTCTTTGACATCGATTTTTTCTGTCTGGTTTTTATGTTTTCTTTTTAAAAGGTTTGTTGGTATAGTTTTTTCCCTTTTTCTAATTTATTTTTAAATTATTCGTTTTAGTTTATAGCTTTTTTTTTATTTTTTCAAGAATCTATTTTACCAACGCTCCAATTATGCTACCAAAAATGATACACGAGATATCTACTAAGCTTCTTAAACTAATAAATGATTTGTAAAATAGACAATTAGTAATCAATCCATCATACAATCCATCATACAAATTATTTAACTAACCATTAGATTGCTCAAAGTCAAGCTAACATAATAATTTTCCAACTTGATCATGAATGTTAAAATGAATTTAGTTCAATGGTAATTGACACATACTGAAGTCATAAACAAAGTCCAAAAGAAAATTTTGAACTTTAACTATTGGATCGAAATTCACTAGAAACTAGTTCATTTCTTTTTCTTTTTCTTTTCTTTTTATATACTTATAAATTTTGAATTGTTTTTTATATGGAAATATTATCTATTTAAGATTTTGAATAAAGCCTTATTGAGGATGCTCAAAAAAAAAAAAAAAAAAAAAAATTGATAATGGGCTTTACCATGGATACAAAGGGGCTCCATATCTCTCATTTACTCTTTGTGGATGATATTTTTCTTTTCTCAATAGCTAATATGGAGCACCTTAAAAATCTTAAACATCTTATTGAGACTATGTCACCTTTTTTATCACTAGGCCAATCCATGATGGTTAATCATCACTAACTTTGAGATTTTTAATGTGTAGGCTGTTTGAAGCCTTTGAGAAGGAGTCTTTCTTTTATCAGGTATGACCCATGTCAATCTTGTTAATATTTTATATTTCTTAAGGATTAGGATTGGATATTTTCTTTTTTGGTAATTAATTTATTTCACATCATTTGGATATTTATTATATTAATTATTTCTCCACATTTTCTTTCATAGCTTAATAGTTTTTTGGAACAGGAAATAAATATCTCAAAGGCATTTTTAGTTGTAATAATTGAGTTACCACTATCTTTTTCTTTCTTTCTGTGTTATGTAATTGTTGTTTCTCCTACTTGAGAAGGCATTGTCACAAATGATAATCAACAAAAGATTAAATCCTCTATCGCTAAAACCCTCTCTCATTAAAACGCTAGCAACCTTCAACCTCTCTTGTCTTCCCTTGTCTTTCCTCGTCGCCTTTGACCATCATTATTGTCATCGACTGTTGCAGATGTTTCAAGCCTCCTCTCCTCTCCCTCTCACCGAATCCCTCCCTCGTCAAAACTCAAGCTGAACGAGAAAAGCCAACCAAACTAACTTTGGGTTGTTGTGGTCAATTTTTCATAATGCAAAATTGATCATTGATTGGTCAGTGAGCTAAAAAACGAGTAAAATTGACCGACCGTATTAATACATATATATATATATATTAAAAAAAAACTTCTAACAACCCACAACGTAGCCAACACATCACTCAAAACCATACTAGTAAGGCTTGATAGGTATAATATAATTATTTTTGTAAGAATTTAATTTTGTTTGTTCTCTCGTTTATTTTCTCTCCCTCTCTTGTTCGTCTACTCTTAGTCTTCTTTACCTTTTTTTCCCTTTCTAAAAGCTCACCCACCACACCTTCTCTCTAATTTTTTTCCTCGTCAGAATCCTGCCGATCAGCACGCTACCGCCACAACTCCACGACCATGTTTCTTTTCTTCTTTCCTCATTTTCTCACCATAGCGCCACTGCAGGCCCACTAACGTGCATCTCTCTTTTAGAACGACTCTGATGTCCTCCCAAAATCGACCGATTGTTAGTGTATTCGGTCGATCGGTTTCGTAGGCACTCCCTAAACTGAAAAACCATCAGATTGATGGTTGACGTCAATTTTAGCCCAAAATTGACACCAACCATTGATCATCCATACTTCTATGGATAGGTTTATCAAGAGGTTTTGTTCACTCGAAAAAGGACTGTAGACCTTGTAGTGATGTCTCTAAAAACTATTTATCTGAAGCTTTTAATTTAATATTTCTAGATTGTGACAAGAAGACTCCTATTTCTTCATTCACACTGGTCAAATTTGGGCAAATTTGCTTTGTCGATAGAAGCATGTGGTCTTGAATTACGTGAAATCCATTGGCCTATGAAATCGTCTCATGTAGGCTTTTTAGCTATACAAAGTCCCTCCTTCTCTGAGAATTGGATTGATTTGCATGAAGTTTTTACTTATTTGGTTGTGATGGTTTCCCAAAGCTTTTTTTTATGGGATAGTTGAAAAGTTGAAGTATTTTTTGTGGAGTCGTGCAGATTTGGCTTGAGGATTGGGAGTTTGATGGAATTAATTTTTCTGGTATTGAGAAACTTTCTGATTTTGTTGCTACAGGTTGCCTTCGGTTTGGTTTTAAAAGGTTTTTTTTTTTTTTTTTTTTTTTTTGATAGCTGAATGCTTCTTGATAGCTATTGGTTGGTTTTCAATGTTTGGTGGAGGCCTTATTCATAGCGTCATCATTCATTTGCAAGCTCCCCAAGTCTTTCTATTGAAGATATTAGAACTTGTTCTTAAATGTGTATTTGTTCTGTTTTTTATTTTAACTCTTTTTGGGAGTTTGTATCCTTTGAATATTTATTCCTTTTTATTATATCAATGAGAAGCTATTCATTGTTTTTTCTTTTTTAGTACAACAACGAGAAGTTATTCGTTGTTAAAATATATATATATAGTTTCAGGGTTTTGTGTGGGATTCTTTTCACAATGATCCAGAATTTGTTACCTAAATAGTTCTCATTTTTTTTGTTATGTTTTTTTCTTTACTTTTTTCTATTGTGCTTTGGAATTTTGATGTTCTTGGTTCCCAAAAATCTTGGTTTGGAATTTTGAAAACCATTATTTTTTATGTCATGACAAATTGTTTTGTAACAAATAAATCAGTCTATTCATGGTGTTGATGTGCAATTTTATGGAGTTAACTTCCTGGAGAATGTAAGATATATATTCTTAAATCATTTAAGGCTCTTTGACATTGATTTTTTCTGTCTCGTTTTTATGTTTTCTTTTTAAAAGGTTTGCTGGTATAGTTTTCCCTTTTTTTTAATTTAATTTGAAATTATTCATTTTAGTTTATAGCTTTTCTTTCTCAAGAATCTATTTTTTTGTTCTGATATTTGGCTTAGATTTCTCCTAGGTAAAACGATGGAAGTCTAAATAAAGAAATTATTATTTAATTTAATTTTTAAAAATGGTACTTCAGAAAAATGAAAATCATTATTAAGTGGGTTCTTATTAATTGAAGGATTATTTTTTAACAATAGCTTTATAATGCCTTATAATGCTAATTATTTTCCCTCTAATAGGTATTAGAATTTTCACCCCTCTACGTTAAGTGTTATGGATCTTCTTCCTAGGGAGTTTCATGAGCAGTGCAGGAGATCATTGGAGTTGAACTACTTGAAGGTTCTTGAAGTTATTTTTTTTTGGAAGTCGTTTTAAATTAAAATGACCTACTTTGGTTCTACCTATCTCCTATTCTTTTTTCCTTAATTTGACATTCTATGAACCGTTTTACTGTTGGACAAAAGATGTTGTAACTGTCACTAATATAATAATTGATTCTTAGACTGAGGTTCCAGAAGTCAAAGTTTGTACGACTACTTTACGTCTAATGTTTCAAATTTTGAATTGGGATTTTTGTAATATTATTGGTGAGGCTAGTGTAAGCTTTTACTATGCTAGAGTCAAGGATCATGGTGATACAGTTGAAACGTTTGTCATTATTAAACTTTATTTGTGACATTTAGTGTGACTTTTGGGTTTTGTAACTTTTAGTTTTTTTGTAACCAATAGTGATTAATGAGTTATAGGAGTTATGTGAGTTATGAGCATATGAGTTATAGGAGTTATGAGATTTTTGTAACCATTGGCATTTCTAAGGTTATGTTTGTAAGCCTATATAAAGGCATGCTTAGTTGAATGGAAAATATATCTCTCATTTTTCATATTTTTCCTCCACATTTTTTTCTAACAGATACAACCAAGAGATCTGATTATAGGTGCAGGTGACCAAATTTCTGTTGTTGGTGCTGTGTTGTTAGAATTAATTTTTTAAGTTGTCAAGTTAACTGAACTTTTGTACTATTAGAATTCGGGTTTGCTAAAGTCATTCCCAATAATTAAGAATAATGCAATTGATAGATAGAAAATGGAAGTTTTAAATAAGAGATATCAAATGAAAATATTCTAAACAAAGTATTAAACGAGAAGTAATTAAGAAATTGTCTTAGAAAAGAAAAAATATGCCATTTATAAAACAAAAAGAACAATAATGAAGAAGACCCCCTCCGACATTTCTAGAGAGAGAAAATTATATCTAAATATATTTTACATTTTTGGACAGAAAAGAATAAAGTATTCTCTCCAAACATCATTGTAGTCCCAATTTTTTAAAAAGAAATTCTTGTCCTTTCCAATATCGTTATAACTTTTCATCCTAATATTGAACTTCTCTCTCAATTTAACTGTTCAGTTTAAAGGTGGAAGGAGGTCTCTCTGTTCATCTTGATATCTTTATCGACTTTTAGAATTGTGTAAGAAAACAGGAAAATTTGAACTTTGTGGAAACTTATGAATTTAACCCCTCTATTTGACTTGAAGCACTTTGACGATAGATCATAATCTAGTAAATCCCAACTAATGTTATCAAAGGCCTTTTCAATCAATTTGAAACCCAAGAAATTTATTCATTTTTCTTTTATGGTCATTAGTGGCAACCAAGGAGCAGTTTATACATTGTTTAGAATATTTTGTTTCGAATATTAGTGGCCACCATCAATGAAAGTGGTCTGGTTCCTTCTTGCAATCTGGCTCCTTTTTGTGGGCTTTTCTGTTTTTGTATATCTGTATGTTTTCATCCTTTTTCTCAATGGAAATCAAGCCTTTTTCTTAAAGAACCATCAATGAAAGTGGCTTGGCTTTGGGGTGGTAGCATCCGTCAAATGTCTCTGTTGAGAAGGTGAACATAATCATATTTGCCATGTTGAAATGTGTTTTAAGTTATCACCTTATTCACAATAAGTATAAATTCTTCTTTAGAAATTAAATTTTCTGTGTCTACGTTTGTTGTTTGAAACTTGAGCCATCTTTTTTGATGTGTTAGGAGTATTATCATTTTTCTCTCTTCGGTGTGTGTTCATCACACAAAATCTATTGGATGGAAGTTAGTCACTGTTCTTTTATTTGTTAGCTATTTAGGTAGGTTATTCTACCATACAATTCTTGTTATAAAGGTGTCAGTTGTATAACTATTGTTTTGTGCTGGTCTTTCACGATGTCTTCATTCCCTTCTTTGGTTGTAGCACGGTCCTTCTTGGTATGATGTTTTGATTTCAAGTGGCCATATTTCATGGCTTTTGAATTTATATGCCACACTACGACAGAAGTTTTCATGTAGCCTTTTGGCTCATTGCACTATAGTTGTATCTACTCGAAAGCTAATCGTACAATTTTGGGGGCAGGGACAATATTTCATTCTGGTAAATGCTGCCTCATTGCCTATATGTGTCTCAAGTTGCCACATTTTCTCCACATGTTTTGTTTTTCTACCCTTGATATTCTTTGCTTCTTTTGTCTATATGAGACTTCATTTGAGCTTTTATACTTGTTATTACAATGGTAGGAGTGGAAATTTTTTGTCTCTCGGCTTCTTCCGTTTTTATAGTAATACTATCATGAATCTAATAGTTTCTATTGAAAAGTCTGGTAGAAGAGAAAACACCAAAGTTACGTGGAAAACTACCAGGGAAAAAAAACCACGATAAGAGTTTTTTATTAATAAATAACCAAAGGTAAGAGAAACCCTAGACTGTAGACACCACATAAAAAGACTAAAATTCTCTTAGGGCTAAATAATAGGGAATGGCTTCTCTTTGATGAAGTGTCAGTCGATCTCAACATGCACGATTCTGTCATGGGATTGTTAGCAATATGACAGCCTTATTATCACAATAAAATTTCATCGAGTCATGACTTTTCTGATGAAGATCTACCAAAACCTTTTTAAACCAAAGTTCTTCACTTACCAAGGCTCATAGCACTATACTCTGCTTCGGCACTGCTTCTAGCCACGACACCACTTCTTACTCTGCCAAGTAACTAAATTTCCCCACACAAAAGTACTCCAGAGGTAGACTTTTCTATCAGTAATAGAACCAGCCCAGTCCGAATCTGTGTAAGTCTTAATGCATCTTTTGTCATGTTTTCTGAACACCAAGCCTTTTCCAAGTGTAGACTTCAGATATCTCAGGATTTGCATAACTGTCTCCATGTATAAGGAGCCTGCATAAACTGACTGACCAAACTAACTGCATACTCAAGTCTGGTATATGAAAGATAGGTCAGCTTCCCTACAAGTCGTTGATATCTTTCCCCAGAATATCTACAGGTTTGCACCCAATCATTCTGGTTTCTCTCAACAAGTATATTTCCTCTGAGACACTGAATGCCTTTGATCTTGCTACCTGGGGTCCTAGGAAATATCTCAAGTCACCAAGATAAGGGTCTCGAACTCATCTGCCATTCTTTGTCATTATTGGTCAGGGGATGATTCACCTACCAATCTCAGCTGAATCATCCCCTAACATATCATCAACATAGACAATTAAAACAAATATTTTCCTTGTGTTAACCTCTTAGTGAACATATATTCAGAAAGCCCTTGAAGGTCCTAGGGACACTGTAGTGAACCTATCGAGTCAGGCTCTAGAAGACTGCTTCAGGCCATACAAAGACACCATTTGCAAACCTGATTGCCAAACCATGCTTCAAAATCATCTCCTGACATATCTTCTTCCAACTCACCATTCAGAAATGCATTTTTCACATCCAACTGATGTCCACCAGTCTTGATTAATGGCAACAGAGAGAAGAACATGAATAGTGTTAAATTTTTCCACAGGTGAGAAAGTTTCTGAGTAATCGGCCATATGTCTGAGATCTTTTTGCAACCAACCTAGCCTAAATCTATTGAGAGTCCCATCATACTTGTATTTAACAGTGAACACCCACTTGCATCCTACTGAACAACTAGATCCCATGTTTTGTTTATTTCAAGGGCCCGCATCTCATCCATAATTGCGGCTCGCCATTCAGGAACTTCCCTGGATGCACATTACCTGGAATCATCACGGTATCCAGGCTGGTAGTGAAAAGCTAAATTTCGTAGACAAATGACTGTAGGAAAATAAGCTTCTCATAAATTGTAGTGCACGACCTCATACCCTTCCGTAGGGACATAATCTAAGGTAACATCAATCTCACTGGTCTTGTCTACCTGTTCATTTGTACCCACTAGTTGCACATTTTCAGTTCCCTGTGTATCTCCTAGAAATTCACCACTACCATCGATCCCGACTTCATCAGAGTGAACATCACTTTCAACGCATTCATTATTATCAAGAATAGAGGTTCCTTGACCCAGTTTTAGTTTTGACTCTCGAGCACCTTCCGATGGAACAACAGGGGGAACTATTTCCTTTCAAAGATTCTTCCTATAGTAGGTTATCAAAGGTAAATGTTTTATAGGGAGGACAGGATCATTTGTTTCAGGAATAGGCTCAGGAAACAGATCTAAAGGAACAGAGTGTTGGACTGGTAGCAGCACGTAGCGGAAGTGACGAGGATCGATAAGCACTCTAATTCTTTAATTTTGGCAGAAATGAAAACATGCTTAAACAGAATTTAATGGGTTTCAAGACATTTTGAAGAACCGTTGAAATCTTGATTTTTAGCTGCTCAATCCTCCAAATCTTTGTACAGACCACCACAAGATCTTCCCTACTATTCTCTTGGTATTCTAGATTAAGTTGTGGGGCTCAAAATAAGCTGGAATCAATGGGAATTTGGAGAATGCTTGTTGCAGCAACCCACATGATGAACACCTTCTTCAACCCGAATTTTTCAGAAAAATTCATTTAGTTGCATCACTTCAACTTCACTCCAATCTCTTCAATATATTGCAGACTATCATGCAAAAAGATTTATGCATGGGATGCAGCTCATGCTTGGAGTAAATGAGGGTTGAACATCATAGGTTATTTGTGAGCAACTTGAAATTGATTCAATCTTATTTTTCCTTTTTTTTTTTTGTGTAATTTTATATTTTAAAATCTAAAATTGATTTTAAAATCATATTTGTTTTCTAAAATCAAAATTTATTAATTTTACAAATTAATTTCATAAATTAATTTTCTAATAAAGCTATGTCCTAAAACTCGTGGTTTGTAACAATGTAACTTATTCTGAAAATTCAATAAGGTGTTATTGAATAGAAATCCAATAAACCTAAAAGTCAATTGACTACTTGGATGAGTACTTGAGTCTTATATGGAGACTTAAAGGTGGATCAGGTTCGAGTAAATAGTCAAAATGATCTATAGTATATGATTGATTGGGTACCTTATTCTAGTAACACCATTGGATGCGGCCTACTCTGTAGTTGTTACAAGGAGTTGTAAAGTGCTACAAACGAAGTGATCCTAATTCATTCATGTAGGGGCATGAGGAGTGGGGGTGTCCTTGTGCAAAAAGGTTTGTACATCGGACCATGAAATTAGTCACTCTTACCTTATAATGCTATTTACTGTTTAAGACTGACTATCAAACCGTTAACCTAGGTAACTTGACCTTAATCCTGAGCTAACTATGAACTCCTGTTTATTTGGAATTATTCTTAGATTTTCATAGGTGAGGGTTGGCTCAACAACGCTAGCTGAATAAATCTCCCATTTCAAGGGTAAGACTGGAGAGATAGCTGGGGACATAGGGTGCAAGACAGAATTCACTCCTACCCGCTTTTAGGGATAGTAGAGAGGTTGTTCCCTTAAGTGGTGATTCTGGATCTTGAACAAGGGGCCTCGCCCTCTCATTGGCCTGAGAGGGACTTGGTTTTGTTGATCTGATCACAAAACAAATGTTTATTAGGAGATCAGTGTGAACTTAAGGAACAAGAGGTAATTTCGGGAGTAAAACAGAGATTTGACTCAGCTGTTATTACAAACAACCTGTGAAGGGTTGACTTACTAATCATGGTTATAGAGTGGACATAATATATCTACAGTGAGGGGAGTTCAACTATGGGCTTTAGTGGAGTGACCCATTAGTTAACGAATGGGGGTTAGATCGGTCTAATGAGTTTAGCCGATTAATCACGGAACGTTGGAGCCCATGATCTGTAGGTCCACGAGGTCCCTCTACTAGCTCGGAAATGAATTAGTTCTAGAATAGCTTGATAAGTTAATTTGAAACGTTCAAATTAGAATCAAACGAAATTGGAGAATATGTAAACAATTATTTTTAAATAATTTAAATAATTCTAATTAATTTAATATTTAATAATAAATTAATTTTACACAAATCCATATTCATATATTTAAGTATGTATTTAAATATATATACTCTCCAATTCCGGATGATTCTAATTTGAATGTTTCAATATAACTTATCACGCTACTCTAGAGCTAATCCATTTCCGAGCTAGTAGGGAGACCTCGTGGACCTACAAATCATGAGCTCCAACGATCTGAGATTAATCGGCTAAACACATTAGACCGATCTAACCCTCATTTGTTAACTAATGGGTCACTACACTAAATCCCATTGTTAAACTCCCCTCACTATAGATATATTATGTCCACTTGATATAATCATGATTAGTAAGTCAACCCTTCAAAGGTTGTTCATAATAACGGCTGGGTAAAATCTCTCTTTTACCCCCGAAATTATCTCTTATTCCTTCAGTCCCCACTGATCCCCTAATGAACAATTGTTTTGTGATTCTATCAACAAAATAGAGTCCCTATCAAGCCAATGAGAGGGTGGGGCCCCTTCTTCAAGACCTAAAATCAGCATTTAAGGGAACAACCCCTCTACTATCCCTAAAAGTAGGTAGGAGTGAATTCCATCTTGCACCCTATGTCCCCAGCTATCTATTCGGTCTTACCCTTGAAATGAGAGGTTTATTGAGTCGGCGCTGTTGAGCCAACCCTCACCTATGCAAATCTAAGGATAATTAAACAGGAGTTCATAGTTAGTTCAGGATTAAGGTCAAGTTACCTAGGTCATCGCTTTAAAATAGTCAGTTTTAAACAGTAAACAACATATAAAGTAAGAGTGACTCATTCTATAGTCCGATCTTGTACAAACACTTTTGCATAAGGACACCCCCACTTCTCATGTCCCAACATGAACGAGTTAGGATCACTTCGTTTGTAGTAGTTTACAACTCCTTGTAACAACTACAGAGCGAGCCGCATCCAATAGTGTTACCAGAATAAGGTACCCGATCTTATTCATATACTATAGATCATTTTGACTATTTACTCAAACCTGATCCACCTTTATGTCTCCACATAAAGTTCAAGAACTCATCCAATAGTCAAGGGACTTTCAGGTTTATTGGATTTCTATTAAGCAATACGATATTCAATAACACCTTATTGAATTTTCAGAATAAGTTCCATTGTTTATAAACCACGAGTTTTAGGACATAAAACCCAACACAGAGTATGTAGATGCATTAGCCTCTTCACTAGTGGTCTCCCCCTAAAGAGAACTAACGGGATAAAAGGGTTTGTTCTCTTGAATTTCTACAAGTGGAAGTCTGCTATGACTAAAAATTTGGACGAATTTTTTGTTCAAAAGGTACTTATGAGCCCTAGAAAGTAGTTTTGTACCGTGGACAAACTTAGGCACAAATAGTCGAGAAAGAGTCTGAAAAGAATGAACTTTAGATTTCTGCAAGTGGAAGTTTACTATGACTAAATATTTGGACGAAGTTTGGTTCAAAAGATACTTATGAACCCTGGAAAGTAGTTTTGTACCATTCTTGATGAACTTAGGCACAAAAGGTCAAGAAAGAGTCCAAAAACGACGAACTTTGGATTTCTACAAGTGGAAGACTGCTATGACTAAAAATTTTGCCGAAGTTTGGTTCAAAAAGTACTTATGAACCCTGTAAAGTAGTTTTGTACCATTGTGAACGAACTTAGGTAGAAAAGGTCGAGAAAGATTCCGAAAAGAACGAACTTTGGATTTCTACAAGTGGAAGTCTGCTATGCCTAAAAATTTGGACGAAGTTTTGTTCAAAAGGTATTTATGTACCCTGGAAAGTAGTTTTGTATCATTGTTGACGAACTTAGGCACAAAAGACCGAGAAAGAGTCCAAAAAGGACGAACTTTGGATTTCTACAAGTGGAAATCTGCTATGACATAAAATTTTGACGAAGTTTCGTTCAAAAGGTTTTTATGAAAACTGGAAAGTAGTTTTTTACCATTGTGAACGAACCTAGGCAATAAAGGATGAGGAAGAGTCCGAAAACAACGAACTTTGGATTTCTACAAGTGGAAGTTTGCTATAACTAAAAATTTGGACGATATTTGGTTCAAAAGGTACTTATGAACCCTGAAAAGTAGTTTTGTACAATTGTGGACGAACTTAGGCCCAAAAGGTCGAGAAATGGTCCGAAAAGGACGAAATTTGGATTTCTACAAGTGGAAGTTTGCTATGACTAAAAATTTGGACGAAGTTTGGTTCAAAAGGTACTTATGAACCGTGGAAAGTAGTTTTGTACCATTGTGGACGAACATAGTCACAAAAGGCCCAGAAAGAGTCCGAAAAGAACGAACTTTTGATTTCTAAAAGTGGAAGTCTGCTATGTCCAAAAATTTGGACGAAGTTTGGTTCAAAAGGTACTTATGAACCCTTTAAAGTAGTTTTGTACCATTGTGAATGAACTTAGGCACAAAAGGTCGAGAAAGATTCCGAAAAGTACGAACTTTGGAATTTTACAAGTGGAAGTCAGCTATGACTAAAAATTTGGACGAAGTTTGGTTCAGAAGGTACTTATGAACCTTGGAAATTAATTTTGTACCATTGTGCATGAACTTTGGCACAAAAGGTCGAGAAAGAGTCCGAAAAGGACGAAATTTGGATTTCTACAAGTGGAAGTTTGCTATGACTAAAAATTTGGACGAAGATTGGTTAAAAAGATACTTATCAACCCTGGAAAGTAGTTTTGTACCATTGCGGACAAACTTAGGCACAAAAGGTCGAGAAAAAGTCTGAAAAGAATGAACTTTGGATTTCTACAAATGGAAGACTACTATGACGAAAAATTTGGAAGAAGTTTGGTTCAAAAGGTACTTATGAAGCCTGGAAAGTAGTTTGGTACCATTGTGGACGAACTTAGGCACACCAAGTTGAGATAGAGTCCAAGCACGAACTTTGGATTTCTACAAGTGGAAGTCTGCTATGACTAAAATTTTGGACGAAATTTTGTCCAAAGATACTTATGAACCTTGGAAAGTAGTTTTGTACCGTTGTGGACGAACTTAGGCACAAAAGGTCGAGAAAGTGTCCGGAAAGAACGAACTAGGGACTTCTACAAGTGAAAGTCAGCTATGTCCAAAAATTTGGACGAAGTTGGGTTCAAAAAGTACTTATGGACTCTGGAAAGTAGTTTTGTACCACTATGGATGAACTAAGGCACAAAAGGTCCAGAAAGAGTCCGAAAAGGACGAACTTTGGTTTTTTACAAGTAGAAGTCTGCTATTACTAAAAATTGGTACGAAGTTTGGTCCAAAGGTATTTATGAACTCTGGTAAGTAGTTTTGCACCATTGTCAACGAACTTAGGCACAAAAAGTCGAGAAAGAGTCCGAAAAGGACGAACTTTGGATTTCTACAACTGGAAGTCTGCTATGACTAAAAATTTGGACGAAGTTTGGTTCAAAAAGTACTTATGAACCCTGGAAAGTAGTTTCGTACCATTGTGGACGAACTTAGGTACGAACTTTGGATTTCTACAAGTGGAAGTCTGCTATTTCTAAAAATTTGAACGAAGTTTTGTTCAAATGGTACTAATGAACCCTGGAAAGTAGTTTTGTACAATGGTGGATGAACTTAGGCACAAATGATCAAGAAAGAGTCCGAAAAGAACAAACTAGGGATTTCTACAAGTGGAAGTCAGCTATGTCTAAAAATTTGGACGAAGTTTGGTTCAAAAGATACTTATGAACCCTAGAAAGTAGTTTTGTACGATTGTGAACGAACTTAGGCACAAAAGGTCAAGAAAGAGACTGAAAAAAACGAACTTTGGGTTTCTAGTAGTGGAAGTCTACTATGACTAAAAATTTGGACAAAGTTTGGTTCAAAAGGTACTTATGAACCATGGAAAGTATATTTATGCCATTGTGGACGAACATAGGCACAAAAAGTCGAGAAAGAGTATAAAAATGACGAACTTTGGATTTCTACAAGTGGATGTCTGCTATGACTAAAAATTTGGATAAAGTTAGGTTCAAAAGGTACTTATGAACCCTGAAATGTAGTTTTTTTCCATTAAAGACGAACTTAGGCACAAAAAGTCGAGAAAAGGTAAAAAAAAGGACGAACTTTGTATTTTTTCAAGTTGAAGTCTGCTATGTCTAAAAATTTGGATGAAGTTTGGTTCAAAAGGTACTAATGAACCTTGGAAAGTAGTTTTGTGCCATTGTGGACGAACTTTGGCACAAAATGTCGAGAAAGAGTCCAAAAAGAACGAACTTTGGATTTCTACAAGTGAAAGTCTGCTATGACTAAAAATTTGGATAAAGTTTGGTTCAAAAGATACATATGAACCCTGGAAATTAGTTTTGTACCATTGTGGACGAACTTAGGCTCAAAAGGTCGAGAAAGAGTCTGAAAAGGACGAACTTTGGATTTCAACAAGTGGAAGTCTGCTATGACTAAAAATTTGGATGAAATTTGGTCTGCTATGACTAAAAATTTGCACGAAGTTTGGTCGAAAGGTACATATGAACCTTGGAAGGTAGTTTTGCACGATTATGGACGAACTTAGGCACAAAAGATCGAGAAAGAGTCTGAAAAGGACGAACTTTGGATTTCTACAAGTGGAAGTCTGCTATGACTAAAAAGTTGGACGAAGTTTGGATCAAAAGATACTTATGAACCCTTGAAAGTAGTTTTGTACCATTGTGGAGGAACTTAGGCACAAAAGGTCAAGAAAGAGTCCGAAAAGGACGAACTTTGGATTTCTACGACTGGAAGTCTGCTATGACTAAAATTTTGGATGAAGTTTGGTTAAAAACGTACTTATGAACCCTGGATAGTAGTTCTGTACCATTGTGGATGAACTGAGGCACAAAAGGTCGAGAAAGTGTCCGAAAAGAACGAACTAAGGATTTCTACAAGTGAAAATTTGCTATATCTAAAAATTTGGCCGAAGTTTGGTTCAAAATGTACTTATGAACCCTTAAAAGTAGTTTTGAACCATTGTGGACGAACTTTAGCACAAAAGGTTGAGAAAGAGTCCGAAAAGGCTGAACTTTGGATTTCTACAAGTGGAAGTCTGCTATGACTAAAAAGTTGGACGAAGTTTGGATCAAAAGGTACTTATGAACCCCTGAAAGTAGTTTTGTACCATTGTGGACGAACTTAGGCACAAAATGTCGAGAAAGTGTCCGTAAAGAACGAACTAGGGATTTCTACAAGTGGAAGTTTGCTATGTCTAAAAATTTGGCCGAAGTTTGGTTAAAAACGTACTTATGAACCCTGGAAAGTAGTTTTGTACCGTTGTGGACGAACTTAGGCACAAAAGGTCGAGAAAGTGTCCGAAAAGAACGAACTAGGGATTTCTACAAGTGGAAGTTTGCTATGTCTAAAAATTTGGCCGAAGTTTGGTTCAAAATGTACTTATTAACCCTTGAAAGTAGTTTTGAACCATTGTGGACAAACATCGGCACAAAAGGTCGAGAAAGAGTCTGAAAAGGCTGAACTTTGGATTTCTACAAGTGGAGTTTGCTATGACTAAAAATTTGGACGAAGTTATGTTCAAAACGTACTTATGAACCCTGGAAAGTAGTTTTGTACCATTGTTGACGAACATAGGCACAAAAGGTCGAGAAAGAGTCCGAAAAGGACGAAGTTTGAATTTCTACAAGTGGAAGTCTACTATGACTAAAAATTTGGACAAGGTTTGGTCCAAAGGTACTTATGAACCGTGGAAAGTAGTTTCGTACTATTATGGACAAACATAGGTACGAATTTTGGACTTCTACAAGTGGAAGTCTGCTATGTCTAAAAATTTGAACGAAGTTTTGTTCAAACGGTACTTATGAACCCTGGAAAGTAGTTATGTACCATTGTGGATGAACTTAGGCACAAATGATGAAGAAAGAGTCCGAAAAGAATGAACTAGGGATTTCTAGTAGTGGAAGTTTGCTATGTCTAAAAATTTGGACGAAGTTTGGTTCAAAAGGTAGTTATGAACCCTGTAAAGTTGTTTTGTACTATTGTGGACGATCTTAGGAATAAAAGGTCGAGAAAGAGTCCGGAAAGGACGAATTTTAGATTTCTACAACTGGAAATCTGCTATGACTAAAACTTTGGACGAAGTTTGGTTCAAAAGGTAGTTATCAACCCTGGAAAGAAGTTTTATACCATTGTAGACGAACTTAGGCACGAAAGGTCGAGAAAAAGTCCAAAAAGAACGAACTTTGGATTTCTACAAGTGGAAGTGTGCTATGACTAAAAATTTGGACAAATTTTGGTTCAAAAGCTACTGATGAACCTTGGAAAGTAGTTTTGTACCATTATGGATGAACTTAGGAACAAAAGGTTGAGAAGGAGTCCGAAAAGGACGAACTTTTGATTTCTACAAGTGGAAGTTTGCTATGACTAAAACTTTGGACGATGTTTGGTTCAAAAGATACTTATGAACCCTAGAACTAGTTTTGTACCATTGTGGACGAACATAGGCACAAAAGGTCGAGAAAGAGACTGAAAAAAACGAACTTTGGATTTCTAGTAGTGGAAGTCTGCTATGACTAAAAATTTGGACAAATTTTGATTCAAAAGGTACTTATGAACCCTCGAAAGTATATTTATGCCATTGTGGACGAACATAGGCACAAAAGGTCGAGAAAGAGTATAAAAAGGACGAACTTTGGATTTCTAAAAGTGGAAGTCTGCTATGACTAAAAATTTGGATAAAGTTAGGTTTAAAAGCTACTTATGAACCCTGAAATGATGCTTTTTACCATTAAAGATGAACTTAGGCACAAAAGGTCGAGAAAGAGTAAAAAAAAAGGACGAACTTTGTATTTTTTCAAGTGGAAGTCTGCTATCCCTGAAAATTTAGACAAAGTTTGGTTCAAAAGATACTTATGAACCCTGGAAATAGTTTTGTACCATTGTGGACGAACTTAGGCACAAAAGGTCGAGAAAGAGACTAAAAAAAACGAACTTTGGATTTCTAGTAGTGGAAGTCTGCTATGACTAAAAATTTGGAGAAATTTGGTTCAAAAGGTACTTATGAACCCTGGAAAGTATATTTATGCCATTGTGGACGAACATAGGCACAAAAAGTCGAGAAAGAGTATAAAAATGACGAACTTTGGATTTCTACAAGTGGAAGTCTACTATGACTAAAAATTTGGATAAAGTTAGGTTCAAAAGGTACTCATGAACCACCATTAAGACGAACTTAGGCACAAAAGGTCGAGAAAGAGTAAAAAAAAGACGAACTTTGTATTTTTTCAAGTGGAAGTTTGCTATCTCTGAAAATTTGGACGACGTTTGGTTCAAAAAAGTTACTAATAAACCGTGGAAAGTAGTGTTGTACCATTGTAGACGAACTTTGGCACAAAAGGTCGAGAAAGATTCCGAAAAGAACGAACTTCGGATTTCTACAAGTGGAAGTTTGCAATGACTAAAAATTTGGACGAAGTTTGGTTCAAAAGGTTCTTATGAACCCTGGAAAGTAGTTTTGTACCATTGTAGACGAACATAGGCACGAAAGGTTGGGAAAAAGACCGAAAAGAAAGAACTTTTGATTTCTACAAGTGGAAGTTTACTATGACTAAAAGTTTGAACGAAGTATGGCTTAAAAGGAACTTATGAAGCTTGGAAAGTAGTTTTGTACCATTGTGGACGAACTTAGGCACAAAAGGTCGAGAAAGAGTCCAACAAGAATGAACTTTGGAATTCTACAAGTAGAAGTCTGCCATGACTAAAAATTTGGATGAAGTTTCGTTTTGTACATGACTTATGAACCCTGGAAAGTAGTTTTGTACAATTGTGGATGAACTTGAGCACAAAAGGTCGATAAAGAGTCCGAAAAGAACAAACATTTGATTTCTACATGTGTAAGTTTGTTATGACTAAAAATTTGGACGAAGTTTGGTTCAAAAGATACTTATGAACCTTTGAAAGCAGTTTTGTACCACTGTGGAGGAACTTAGGCACAAAAGGTCGAGAAAGAGTCCGAAAAGAACGAACTTTGTATTTCTACGACTGGAAGTTTGCTATGACTAAAAATTTGGATGAAGTTTGGTTCAAAACGTACTTATGAACCCTAGAAAGTAGTTTTATACCATTGTGGACGAACTTAGGCACAAAAGGTCGAGAAAGAGACTGAAAAGAACGAACTTTTGATTTCTAGTAGTGGAAGTCTGCTATGAATAAAAATTTGGACGAAGTTTGGTTCAAAAGGTACTTATGAACCCTGGAGAGTATATTTATGCCATTGTGGACGAATATAGGCATTAAAGGTCCAGAAAGAGTATAAAAAGGACGAACTTTGGATTTCTACAAGTGGAAGTCTGCTATGAATAAAAATTTGGATGAAGTTAGATTCAAAAGGTACTTATGAACCCTGAAACGTATTTTTTTACCATTAAGGATGAACTTAGGCACAAAAGGTCGAGAAAGAGTAAAAAAAATGGACGAACTTTGGATTTCTACAAGAGGAAGTCTGCTATCACTAAAATTTTTTACGAAGTTTGGTTCAAAAGGTACTAATAAACGCTGGAAAGTAGTGTTGTACCATTGTGGACGAACTTTGGCACAAAAGATTGATAAAGAGTCCGACAAGAACGAACTTTGGATTTCTACAAGTGGAAATCTGCTATGACTAAAAATTTGGATGAAGTTTGGTTCAAAAGATACTTATGAACCCTGGAAAGTAGTTTTGTACCATTGTGGATGAACTTAGGCAAAAAAGGTCGAGAAAGAGTCCGAGAAGGACGAACTTTGGATTTCTACAAGTGGAAGTGTACTATGACTAAAAATTTGGACAAACTTTGGTCCAAAGGTACTTATGAACCAGAAAGTAGTTTTGTACCAATTTGGACGAACTTCGGCAGAAAAGGTCGAGAAAGAGTCGAAAAAGAACGAACTTCGGATTTCTAGTAGTGGAAGTCTACTATGACTAAAAATTTGGTCAAAGTTTTGTTCAAAATGTACTTATGACCCCTGGAAAGTAGTTTTGAACCATTGTGGACGAACTTACGCACAAAAGGTCGAGAAAGAGTCTGAAAAGGACGAACTTTAGATTATTAGAATTGGAAGTCTGCTATGTCTAAAAATTTTGACGAAGTTTGGTTCAAAAGGTTCTTATGAACCCTGGAAAGTAGATTTGCACCATTGTGGACGAACTTAGGAAAAAATGGTCGAGAAAGAGTCCGAAAAGGACGAACTTTTAATTTCTACAAGTGGAAGTTTGCTATGACTAAAACATTGGACGAAGTTTGGTTCAAAAGATACTTATGAACCCCGGAAAGTATTTTGTACCATTATGGACGAACTTAGGCACAAAAGGTCGAGAAAGATTCCGAAAAGAACGAACTTTGTATTTCTACAAGTGGAAGTCTGCTATGACTAAAAATTTGGACGAAGTTTTGCTCAAAAGGAACTTTTGAAGCCTGGAAAGTAGTTTTGTACCATTGTGGACGAACTTAGGCACAAAAGGTCGAGAAAGAGTCTGAAAAGAATGAACTTTTGATTTCTAGAAGTGGAAATCTGCTATGACTAAAAATTTGGACGAAGTTTAGTTAAAAAGGTAATTATGAACCCTGGAAAGTAGTTTTGTACCATTGTGAAGAAACTTAGGCAAAAAAGGTCGAGAAAGATTCCGAAAAGAACGAACTTTGTATTTCTAAAACTGGAAGTCTGCTATGACTAAAAATTTGGACGAAGTTTTGTTCAAAAGGTACTTATGAATCTTGGAAAGTAGTTTTGTACCATTTTGGACGAACTTAGGCTCAAAATGTTGAGAAAGAGTCCGAAAAGGACGAATTTTTGATTTCTACAATTGGAAATCTACTATCACTAAAAATTTGGACGAAGTTTGGTTCAAAAAGTACTTATGAATTCTAGAATGTAGTTTTGTACCATTGTTGACGAACTTAGGCATAAAAGGTCGAGAAAGAGCCCGAAAAAGACGAACTTTGCATTTCTACAAGTGGAAGTCTGCTATTTCTAAAAATTTGGACGATGTTGGGTTAAAATGGCACTTATGAATCCTTGAAAGAAGTTTTGTACCATTGTGGACGAACTTAGGCAAAAAAGGTCGAGAAAGAGTCCGAAAATAACAAACTTTGGATTTCTAAGAGTGGAAGTCTGGTATTACTAAAAATTTGGACGAAGTTGGGTTAAAAAGGTACTTATAAAATATGGAAAGTAGTTTTGTACCATTGTTGTCGAACATAGGAACAAAGGTCGAGAAAGAGTCTGAAAAGGACAAACTTTGGATTTCTACAAGTGGAAGTCTGCTATAACTAAAAATTTTGACGCAGTTAGGTTAAAAAGGTACTTATGAACCCTAGAAAGTAGTTTTGTACCATTGTGGACGAACTTAAGCACAAAAGGTCGAGAAAGATTTCGAAAAGAACGAACTAGAGATTTCTATAAGTGGAAGTCTGCTATGTCTAAAAATTTGGACGAATTTTGGTTCAAAAGGTACTTATGAACCCTGGAAAGTTTTTTTGTACCATTGTGGATGAACTTAGGCACAAAAGGTCGAGAAAGAGTCCGAAAAGGGCAAACTTTGGATTTGTAGAAGTGGAAGTCTGCTATTACTAAAAATTTGGACAAACTTGGGTTAAAGAGGTACTTATGAACCCTGGAAAGTAGTTTTGTACCATTGTTGACGAACTTAGGCACAAAAGGTAGAAAAAGTTTAAAAAAGGACGAACTTTGAATTTCTACAAGTGAAAGTTCGCTATTACTAAAAATATGGACGAAGTTAAGTTAAAAAGGTACTTATGAACCTTGGAATGTAGTTTTGTACGATTGTGGACGAACTTAGGCCCAAAAGGTCATGAAAGATTCCGAAAAGAATGAACTAGAGATTTCTACAAGTGAAAGTCTGCTATGCCTAAAAATTTGGACGAAATTTGGTTCGAAAGGTACTTATAAACCTTGGAAAGTAGTTTTGTACCATTGTGGATGAATTTAGACACAAAAGGTCGAGAAAGTGTCTGAAAAGGACGAACTTTGGATTTCTATAAGTGGAAGTCTGCTATTACTAAAAATTTGGACGAAGTTGGGTTAAAAGGGCACTTATGGACCCTTAAAAGAAGTTTTGTACCATTTTGGACGAACTTAGTTAAAAAAGGTCGAGAAAGTGTCTGAAAAGAACGAACTTTGGATTTCTACATGTGGAAGTCGACTATGAATAAAAATTTGGACGAAGTTTGGTTCAAAAGTTACTTATGAACCCTGGAAAGTAGTTTTGTACCATTGTGGATGAACTTAGGCATAAAGGGTCAAGAAAGAGTTTGGAAAGGACGAACTTTAGATTTCTACAAGTGGAAGTCTGTTGTTACTAAAAATTTGGACGAAGTTTGGTTCAAAAGGTACTTATGAACCCTGGAAAGTAGTTTTGTATCATTATTGATGAACATAGGCATAAAAGGTTCAGAAAGTGTCCGAAAAAAACGAACTTTGAATTTCTACAAGTGGAAGTCTGCTATGACTAAAAATTTTGACGTAGTTTGATCAAAAGGTGCTTATGAACCATGGAAAGTAGTTTTGTCCATTATGGACGAAATTAGGCACAAAACGTTGAGAAAGAGTCCGAAAAGAACGAACTAGGGATTTCTACAAGTGGAAGTTTGCTATGTCTAAAAATTTGGAAAAAGTTGGGTCTAAAAGGTACTTATGAACCCTAGAAAGTAGTTTTGTACCATTGTGGACGACCATTGTGGACGAACTTAGGCACAAAAGGTCAAGAAAGAGTCCGAAAAGAAAGAACTAGGGCTTTCTAGAAGTGGAAGTCCTTTATGTCTATAAATTTGGATAAAGTTTGGTTCAAAATGTACTTATGAACCCTTGAAAGTATATTTGTATCATTGTGGATGAACTTAGGCACAAAAGGTCGAGAAAGAGTCCGAAAAGGATGTACTTGGGATTTCTACGAATGGAAGTCTGTTATGATCAAAAATTTGGACGAAGATTGGTTCAAAAGGTACTTATGAACCCTAGAAACTAGTCTTATACCATTTGTGACGAACTTAGGCGCAAAAGGTTGAGAAAGAGTCTGGAAAGAACGAACTAGGGATTTCTACAAGTGAAAGTCTGCTCTGTCTAAAAATTTGGACGAAGGTTCAAAAGGTATTTATGAACCCTAGAAAGTAGTTTTGTACAATTGTGGACGAACTTAGGCAAAAACGGTTGAGAAAGAGTCCAAAAAGAATGAACTTTGGATTTCTACAAGTGGAAGTCTGCTATGACTAAAAATTTGAATGAAGTTCGGTTCAAAAGTTACTTATCAACCCTGGAAGGTAAATTTGTACGATTGTGGACAAACTTAGACACAAATGGTTGAGAAAGAGTCCGAAAAGGGTGGACTTTGGATTTTTACAAGTGGAAGTCTGCTATGACTAAAAATTTGGACGAAGTTTGGTTCAAAATATACTTATGAACAGTGGAAAGTAGTTTTATACCATTGTGGACCAACTTAGGCACAAAAAGTCGAGAAAGAGTCCAAAAAAAATGAAGTAAGGATTTCTCCAAGTGGAAGTTTGCTATGTTTAAAAATTTGGACGAAGTTTGGTTCAAAAGGTACTTATGAACCCTGGAAAGTAGTAATTGATTTACTATATTTTGAACAAATTTATTTTAGATGGTCAAAGAAGGGTTGATTTATTTTTCTATTATTAGAGCTGAATTCTATTATTGATTGTATTTTTTGTATCATTTATTTTAGGGTTAAATGACAAATCTGCTGATAATATTTATAAGTAATAGCAAAATATCATAGTCTATATGCGCTAGATCACGATAGACCACTATCTGACAAATACTGGTCTATCACGATCTAACATAGATAGACAGTGAAATTTTGCTATATTCGTAAATACTTTGGTTCGTTTTTGTATATTTGAAAACAAAATTTATTTTATTTATTTTTTTTAAATCAAATGTAGAATTATGCTGAAAATATTAACAAATAATAGCAAAATATCACCGTCTATCTGTGATAGATCGCGATAGACTATTATCTGACAGATATTAGTGTATCGCGATCTATCGCGGTCTATCGCAGATAGACAGTGAAAATTTGTTATATTTGTAAATATTTGTTTCATTTTTCTATATTTGAAAACGCCATTTATTTTATTTATGTTTTAAATCAAATGTAGATTTTCTTTATAATTTGGGGTGAAAAAGTTATACCTTCTTTTTCTCTATCTATTTTGTGACGGTTTTAGTTCCATCGTATTTGGTACATTAGATTTTGACGACTGTTTGTCTTATATGTTTTCTTTTTTCTTCGGTGTTTTGATTTTATTTGACAGATTGTAGATTGTTTTTCTGTCTTTAGTTCTAGTTTTGTTTTTTTGTGGTTTTTATTTTCCTTATTTATTTATTTGGTTATATTTTAGAATTAATTTTTCTTTTTGATGAATGGTTCAATTATTTCTTCATCCTCTGTTGTCTAATTTAATTTGATTTTTACTTATTTTTTATTTTATAGGATTTATTTTGGTAAATTGTTTTTCTACTTTTGCACCATGGGTTTTTGTTTTTTTAGATTTTTTTTTTCTTTTCAATGAAATGTTCAATTTTTTCTTCTAGAATTTATTTTGATACATTGTTCTTCTTCTATTTGCACTATGGGTTCTAATTTTGTGACCCGTTCTCTATTAAATTCCACAAAAGTATAAAAAATGATTATACTTATTTGGTCCTATTTTATTTATTTTTGCACCAAATGTTGAATTATTTTCACGATGGTTGGTTTAATTTGTTCTTTGTGAGACATTCTTTTAGTTTTATTTTAATTTGACCCATTGTTAATTTTATTGCACTCTCTCTTTATTGTCCCTCTTTTATCGACATTTATGTGATGTTGTTTTAGTTTATTTTGTTCGTTGTAGGTACATTACTTTTCTAATGTTGTGTTGTTTGTTCAAGTTTTATGTGTTTTTTCTCTTTTCTATTTCATCGACTTTATGTCTCTTTTAATTTATTACTCTTTAGTTTTACTTTTTGTATATTATTTTTATAAATAATATTAATTTGTTAGTTTTGTAGGGAATATTTAATGCATTTCTTGGTTGACTACTTTAGATAACACTTTTTGTATGGTAAGAGAAGGGTAGTAATAGGTAACCAAGTTTTCTTCTTCTTCTTCGTTAGTGTTAATTAATCGCTTTAATTACCTTCTTCTTCTCCTTTGTTAATCTTCTGGTTAGTATCTTTCTTGTTGTTTATGGTTTTTCTATTAGACTTTACATCTTCATGATCATCATCTGGAAGCTAGCAATTTGAGTGAGAAATCATTGGTTATTAATTTTATTCCTCAATTACTTTTTAATTAGTTTTAATTAGTTTTCTAATGTTGAATTAATTTTCTAATGAGGCATGCTTGTTGAAGTCAAATTGCGAACAAATTAAGGAACATCACATATATCTAATTTAGATTTGTATGTATTATGCCTAATTATGTGCACCAAATTACCAAAGCTTGTTTATTATGATTCTAATTACTTTTAGGGTTTTCTAATTTTAGATTAAATATTATTAGCCTTTTTGGACCGAGGTGGGATTCATACACAAACAAACCCCAATTCTCAACTTTTGCTCCATCAGGTTTTTTCTATTTCATTCGTCTATTTTCAATATATTCTGGAATTTGCTCAAGTTTTGCGAGTTTTGTAAAAATTCTTCTAAAAATATTTTCTCCAGTTTTGGAAGAAGTTCGTTCTTTAAAAGTTTCAAAATCTTCTTACCAAAACATTTTCTCAAACGTTTTTTTTCCTTTTATTTCAAAAAATCTCCTTCACATGATCTTTTCAAACTTTTTTCTCAATCTTTTTTCTTTTTAACTTTTCGTGTTAAAAAATTCTCCTAAAATTTTTGGGTAAAATATCCTTCTGGTCTCTCTATCTTTTGGCTCGAGTTTCTATTTGGTCTCCATGTTTCAAAATGTTCCACATTTAGTCCTAAAGTTTTGGGTTTGGTTTCAATTTAGTTTCAAGGTTTCTAAATATAACAATTTTACCCTTGACATTTGAGTATGTTTCAATTTGGTTTCCTAGATTTCAAGATTTTTACTTTTAACCTCGATCATTTACTTAATACTCATTTTTTGTCTATAGTGTCTATATTAAAATAAATTTAAAATAATTAATATAATTATAATTAATTAAGTTTCAATATTTTTCATCACATTTAAAATTTCACTTATTTGAAATTAATTAAGAGACAGTTACCAATGATTGGGAGTGAGTATTTAATGAAAGAAATTGAATGTGTAAAAGCTTGAGTGCTAGGGAAATATAACTCAAATCTTAAGTGTAAAATTGTAACATTTTGACATGGGATTAAATTGAAACTAAATTCAAAATTTAAAAATTAAATGTATAACATTTTTTGAACTTGAGAATCAAATAGAAATTAGATCCGTAGGGATCAAAAAGATATTTTTTCCCAAAGTTTTTAAAAAAGTTATTATCACTTCAATTTTTTCTTTCAAAATCCCAAATTTAAAATATTATTCCTCTTCGTTTATTTCTCTTTTTAAAGAAAACATTCGTAAACCATTTTCAAAATATTTTCCGACGTTTGTCTCTTCAATTTTGTTTTCAAAATATTTTGTTTCAAGATCACTTTCAATATTTTTGTTTCAATTGACTTTGAAAATGATGAGAGTGATTTTGAAAATGATGGAAGTGATTTTGACAATTTTAATCACTCCCTTCTCTCTCTTAGTTTCATCTCAAGTATGGATCAATTTGCTAGTTTTGCACATAAATATCTAACACATTTCTTGTTCACTACTTTTTTTTTTGAAAACAAAAAACTGTAGATAACTTCGTCTATGTATGTTATGTTATTTAATCCTATTATTATTTGGTATATTATTTTCTATTGAACTATAGATTGTTCAATCTTTTTCTTCACTCTTTTTCTTCTGTTGTGTGTCATTCTTTAATTTTACTTTATATGATATATCGATTAATTACTTTTTTTTATACACTAACGTCATTTTTAGGTGAATGTTTTTATATATTGTCTTATATGTTTTATTTTTTCTTTTGTATGTTTGATTTGATTTGATTATTGACTTCTCT